>NC_136337.1:4873957-5027085 GCF_964198595.1 Lampetra fluviatilis | reverse complement strand
CGATGCCTTCCCGGGACCTGGCCGACCTACCGGACACAAAACGGAGAGACAATTTCTCTCCCCTCATTGCGGCCGCCCCTCAGTGGAAACAAATGTACAAGTCTCCCCCATAGCCATACGCTGCGGTGACCTCCAGTGGAGGTTGGCACACTGCACGTTGCCATCGGCCGTGTGACTCAGCCGAATCTCGCCAGGGGTAACAGACTTGTGCATTTCCTGCGGTGCCAGGGAGGATCTGCCCCACCAGTACTTACGCTGCCAGCGGCTCAAACCCAATGTTCCGCCTTTTGGGGGACATCTTCAGGAAACTGGGGGTGCCCTTCTACAACAGCAGCTTCGTATATGGGGTGGTGCCTTACCTGGCTAACAAGCGCCATGACCTCGCCAACTTCGCCTGTGCTCAGGCGAAGATGGCAGTGTACAGAACGAGGAAGAAGATGCTGGAAGGTGACACTGACGGCTGCTCTGTGCTGCTTCCAGTGTTCAGAGGCCTGCTCAAGGCGCGGCTCCGGCTGGAGCACGCGTACCACACACATGACGGTGATGTGCACGTCTTCTTCGAACGCTGGGGAGCCGGACAAGCCCCTCTCTGTACCAGCGTGCACGGCACCCTCGTGGTGTTCACCTTCTGAAGCGCTCGCTCGTCACCGTGGCGTGCGCGATGACACCACAACCACGTGACTTTTTCTTTTGTGTTGTGTGCGGTGCTTTCAGCACCACAGCGCGTGGATTTGTAACGATATGTAACGTTTGTTTTCTTTCGTTTGCTGGTGACTGTATTTCATATTTAAATCGCCTCCGGTGCTTTTGCTGCTGGCAGCAATAAAAGTTGTTTAAAGTCTCTCACTTCTACACCCTCTCTCTCAGCAGCTTCGTATATGCTGTCTCTGGTGTGGACCAATCCGTTTCAAGGACAAAGCATATATTATCAGAGTGTGTTTTTTGTTTGCATTCTGACCACAAGCATTGCGGTTCATGCAGACATGATTCCTTGCAAAAAGGTTTCAGTTTGGTGATTTAACATCTCAACACCCGTTTGGTTGCCAGAAAAAAGGGGAAAACCTATCCTCGTGTTTTGGTACTGGCAAAGGAGGTCCCATGACATAACAACAACAACAACAAAAACAACCTACATTTCAATTTAAAGCTTTCGTGACTGCAGGGATTCATCTTCTTGGTTCTTTCGGTAAAGTCACGTAGAAGGGAAACAATAAAATAATAATAATAAAACATAATTTTAAAAAATATGTTATTTTTTTATTTAAAAAAATATTTTATTATGTTTTATTTTTATTATTTTATTAATAAAATAATAACAATAAAACATAATTTAAAAAAATATATGTTTTATAAAATATATATTTTAATATTTTATTGTTATTATTTTATGAATAAAATAATAACAATAAAACATAATTTTAAAAACATATTTAAATTTTTATAAAATAATAACAATAAACATAATTTTAAAAAAGATATTTTATTTTTTATTCAAAAAAATTTTTTATTATGTTTTATTGTTATTACTTTATTATTTCCCTTCTACGTGACTTTACCGAAAGAACCAAGAACAACAACAACCTATACCAGCGTCGTTGCGGCGAATGCAAATACGCAACACGGATACGCGTGCTGAACCGTCTCTTTGGCACCATCCGTCGCTCCGTAACAAAATGCAAGCGGCCCTCTCGCTCTGCACGGCACGCCGAGGGTTAACCTCACCTCACCATCTCCCATACCTCCAACTCCACCCCCCTCCCCGCCCCTTACAGCCCCGCCCCTCACCCCCCTCACCCCCCCTCCCCACCTCGCCTAACCCTCAGCAACCCCTGCCAGGAATTCATGAGGCAAAGAGGCAGCTTATGTCAGGTGGAGCGGCTGATAGCTCCCCCCCCTCCTACCCCGCTCAACTCTCGACATTTTACAGCATCTGCTCCGAGTCGTAGCGGTGTTGGATGGGGAGGGGGGGAGGGTGGGGAGGGGAGGGGAGGGAGGGATTTGGGGGGAAGCTGTAAGAGCGTTAAGGGGTGGAGGGTGCACACTCTTAGTTCTTTCGGTAAAGTCACGTAGGTAAAAAATGAAATAAAAATTAATAAAAAATAAAACAATGAAAATCACGACGTGTCGGAGGCAACACAAGTCTTCGTCATCAGGTGGGACCGTCACAGCCAGATTTGCTGCATCAAGTGAGGGAGGGATTCCAAGATGTAGGGCTCTTAAGTACCAGTTAAGGGAGGGGGGGGGAGGGGCTTATCAGAATGTGGTAGCCAATGAATGGAAAGTATCGGGAGGGGGGGCGGGGCTAACAGAGGGACGGGGTACTCGTGGTCAAGCTTCAAATCTAGAATTAGGGTGGAGGGTGGTAATCTATAGTCCATAAATTAGTCTATGGATCTATATGTGAGTCTATGGGTATCTACGTGAGTCAACGGGTCTCTATGTGAGTCTATGGATCTCTATGTGAGTCTATTGATCTATATGTGAGTCAACGGGTCTTTATGTGAGTCTATGCGTCTCTACGTGAGTCTATGGGTCTTTATGTGAGTCTATGGGTCTTTATGTGAGTCTATGGGTCTCTGTGTGAGTCTATGGGTCTGTATGTGAGTCTATGCGTCTCTACGTGAGTCTATGGGTCTCTTTGTGAGTCTATGGGTCTCTACGTGAGTCTATGGGTCTATATGTGGGTCTATGGGTCTCTATGGGAGTCAACGGGTCTCGATGTGAGTCTATGGGTCTCTATGTGAGTCTATGGGTCTTTATGTGAGTTTATGGGTCTCTATGTGAGTCTATGGGTCTCTATGTGAGTCTATGGGTCTCTATGTGAGTCTATGGGTCTCTACGTGAGTCTATGGGTCTCTATGTGAGTCAATAGGTCTCTGTGTGAGTCTATGGGACTCTACATGAGTCAACGGGTCTCTATGTGAGTCTATGGGTCTTTATGCAAGTCGATGGGTCTCTATGTGAGTCTATGGGTCTCTATCTGAGTCTATAGGTCTCTATGTGAGTCTATGGGTCTTAAGTGAGTCTATGGGTCTCTACGTGAGTCAACGTGTCTCTATGTGAGTCAACGGGTCTATATGATATTATTAGGCAATGGCACTTTTGAATCATCGTCGAGATTGACGATCTCATTTCTTTCGAAACTGCCGATTTTTGTGCTCAGTTTCTTGTCGTTCCACGGCACGTCCGGTGAGCACGATTGGCTACGTACGGTGCGAAAGAAGTCCAAACGACAGACCACGCGCGTGCGAAGAGTTTCCCGAGCCCTCGGATTCCAATCGTACGCTCAGCCAGCAACCCACACATTGGACATCGTCAACAGGCCTCAATTTCGATTTAAAGCTTTCGTGACTGCAGGGATTCATCTTCTTGGTTCTTTCGGTAAAGTCACGTAGAAGGGAAATGCTACCCCTATCCCCTCCCTTTGATGCTGCTAATCCTGCATAATGCACGGGCATAATATGACTTTGAAACCCCCTGCCCACCTCCTACGCATTTTACAAGTAGTGACTAATCCCATATCTGCATTTCCCATAAATATGCAAAATTCCTCTTGATATGCAAATTCTTTTGTCAAGGCGCTCTTCCCCCTCCAACCCAGCTTAAATATACGCTCCAAGCCTGGGGTGTTTCATTCAGACGCTGTCTTCCCGACAGACTTGTTCTTCACCTGAGGACGGCTGCTTGCGTTGTGGCCGAAACGTCGTGAGAATTGATCATTGGTTTTACCAGATGACGCCAAAAGGTCCAACCCATGTGAGACTAGGCTCTCAGGAAAGCTGTCTCGGGTGTGGACCAATCAACTTCAAGGACAGTGCATATCATTATCAGAGTTATGTATTTTTTTGCATTATGACTGCAGGTATTGTGTTCTATGCAAACATGACTCCTTGTAAAAAAGGTGTCAGTTTTGTTGCCAGATAGAAGGGTAAAAAACCAATTATCATATTTTTTACTGGCAAATGAGGTTCCAATGGTCGTGAGAATTATTTTATTATGTTTTATTTTTATTATTTCATTATTTCCCTTCTACGTGACTTTACCGAAAGAACCAAGAAGAGGCCTCAATGTATTCCTTGCCCCCATCCTCATCACCTCTCTACAGACCCGTTCCCGACCACGGTCACCTACGAAGGCCCGCACGGTGGCACACGAGGTGGTTGGTGGCCAGCCCCCACGCCCGGCCGCCTTTGTCTCACCCAGCCAGCGGCAATGTTTTCGCAACACCGCACCGAGGTACTCATTTGAGGCTGAGCCGACCCAGGGGATAATCGTCACCGGTGTTTGGTGACGGTGAGCGGGAATCGACCCACCCCCGTCTCCCCCCCCCAACCCCGCCCCCCCCCCCCGAGTAGCGATGTTTAGTCACAGAGCCCCAGGCACTCCAAGTTTTTTAAGGCTGAGTCGACCTGGCGCTCAACCCAAAACCGTTCAAGTGCTCGATGCCGCTGCTATTGGCCGCGAGCAGGGGGCATCGACACACGGATTACGTTGAACTTCTTTCGCACCGTACGTACCAACCATGCTAGCAGTGCGCTAACCACTGCGCCACCGCTCCCCGCACCCTCACCCCCCCTTTCACCCATACGCCTCCCCGTGCTACCCGCCGTCTCCTATCCCCCCCCTCCTCCCCCCTCCCGGTCCCCTTCCCCCTCCCCCCTTTCTCCTCCTCCCCTCTCTGCCTCCTCCTCCCCCCCCTCCCCCTTCTCCCCTATCCATCTCCTCCTCCCCCTCTCCCCCTCCCCCTCCACCTCCTCCTCCCCCTCCTCCCCCTCCTCCCCCCCTCCCCCTCCCCCTCCACCTCCTCCTCTCCCTCCTCCCCTCTCCTCTCCCCCCCCCTCCTCCTCCCCCCTCCCCCCTCCCTCTCCCCCCCCCTCCTCCTCCCCCTCCTCCCCTCTCCGCCTCCCATCTCCCCGTGCACCCAACTCCCCCATCCTGCTCACGCATCCTCGCACCAATTAATGCCGCGTTGGAGGAGAATGGGGAGAGGGGGGGGGGTAGTGGTGGTGATGGGGTGGGGGGGGGGTTGTGGCGAGGGGGAGGGGGGATCTAATAAATAAATAAATCGCCCTCCACCCCCCCAAGAAAAATCTGAAACGTGGGCGGGAATGGAGAGAGAGAGAGAGAGAAACAGAGAGACAGACACGCGGAGAGAGAAATGATTCGAGAATATTTCACGCGCTCGGGACAATCGTAGGATTGTTGCTGCTGCTGCTGTTGCTGCTGCTGTTGCTGCGGTGGTGGTGGTGGGTGGAGAGGGTGGAGGGTGGACAACTCGCTCGCCCCGCCAGCCTTCCCATGACAGAGTTCCTGTGAGTACTCAATGCGGATTCGAAAGTCGATCAATGGTGTAGTCGCCCATTCAGTATAGTCAACCATTCGCGTGTAACTCTCATTGCATAGTCGCCCATCTGTATAGTCAACCATTCGCGTGATCGATCAATGGTGTAGTCGCCCATTTGTATAGTCAACCATTCGCGTGGTCGATCAATGGTGTAGTCGCCCATCTGTATAGTCAACCTTTCGCGTGGTCGATCAATGGTGTAGTCGCCCATCTGTATAGTCAACCATTCGCGTGGTCGATCATTGCCGAACTCGCTCATTGATCTCCACGCCCGTGTCTCGAGTCGCCCATTTCTCGGAGTTTGACTGCCGTTGGTTGCGAGTCACTCATTGTCCACCCCCAGGTCATTGTCCACCCCCAGTCATTGTCCACCCGCAGGTAATTGTCCACCCCCAGTCATTGTCCACCCCCAGGTTATTGTCCACCCCCAGGTCGTTGTCCACCCCCAGTCATTGTCCACCCCCAGGTCATTGTCCACCCCCAGTCATTGTCCACCCGCAGGTCATTGTCCACCCCCAGTCATTGTCCACCCCCAGTCATTGTCCACCTGCAGATAATTGTCCACTCCCAGTCATTGTCCACCCCCAGGTCATTGTCCACCCCCAGTCATTGTCCACCCCCAGGTCATTGTCCACCCCCAGGTCATTGTCCACCCCCAGTCATTGTCCACCCCAAGGTCATTGTCCACCCCCAGTCATTGTCCACCCGCAGGTCATTGTCCACCCCCAGTCATTGTCCACCCCCAGTCATTGTCCACCTGCAGATAATTGTCCACTCCCAGTCATTGTCCACCCCAAGGTCATTGTCCACCCCCAGTCATTGTCCACCCCCAGGTCATTGTCCACCCCCAGTCATTATCTCGTTGCCCGTGACGACCTCTTTCTGCTCGTCACACATTGCTGTGACCCACGAGGCCACGCGCGACGTCTCCGGCTGTGGACATTCCACATTCTCATGGGCAGGGGCAGGTCAGTTAGATACATTGAACTATTACAATGTTTTCATTTTATTTTATTTTTTATTTAAATCCTTTATATTAAGTTCGCTTGCTTGCTTGCTTGCGTGCTTGCGTGCTTGCGTGCTTGCTTGCTTGCTTACGACCGTGCAAATCTTTCGGTCGTTTTTTAACCCACTTCCCGTGATCCAATCGAGCTGACATTTTCCACACAGACTCGTTGTGCGTGACAATTAATTTTCGTGAAAATGTTTTTTGCAAAATTTTACACTGTTTAGGGAAAAACAAATTTAATATTTAATTACCAATTGCTTAATGCTGGCAGACAATCATCTGACCCATAGGTGGCAGCCATCTCAAGCCAGAGGACGAGAGGACTCTAGCCGCCACGCATATAAAGGATTTATAGTGAAAACTTTGTTTTTACGGGTTAATTTTTTACAAGGCGAGGCCTCAATGAGCTTGTGCATCTCTTTCAAAGAAGACACATGGGTATCGACAAATGATAGCTAAGCGAGGCGGATTATCATCATCATCATAATCACGTGGGAATGCATCGTGGCAGCGTGACCATTCTACAAAAAACCGGAGGGCCCGGAGAAAAAGCCACGTGACCACGGGGAGAGAGACACGCAAACTCCAAATACACAGCAGCAGGCGTCAGGGTCGGGATCGAACCCACGAGCTCCTGTAGACCAGGCGAGGTAATTAACATCTCCTAGCCACCGTGATGATGATGAGAGAGACACGCAAACTCCACCTATACAGCAGGCGTAAGGGTCGGGATCGAACCCACGACCTCCAGCACACCAGGCGAGATAGTTAACATCTCCTAGCCACCGTGATGATGATGATGAGAGAGAGACACGCAAACTCCAAATACACAGCAGCAAGCGTCAGGGTCGGGGTCGAACCCACGGACCTCCTGTAGACCAGGCGAGGTAGTTAACATCTCCTAGCCACCGTGATGATGATGAGAGAGACACGCAAACTCCACCTATACAGCAGCAGCAGGCGTCAGGGTCGGGATCGAACCCACGACCTCCTGTACACCAGGCGAGGTAGTTAACATCTCAAAGCCACCGTGATGATGATCATGAGAGAGAAAGAGACACGCGTGTGTCTGTGTGTTCGTGTGTTCACGTGTGTGTTCACGTGTGTGTGTCTGTGTGTTCGTGCGTTCACGTGTGTGTCTGTGTGTGTGTCTGTGTGTGTCTGTGTTCATGTGTGTGAGTCTGTGTGTTCGTGTGTTCACGTGTGTGTCTGTGTGTTCGTGTGTTCACGTGTGTGTCTGTGTGTTCGTGTGTTCACGTGTGTGTGTGTGTGTTCACGTGTGTGTGTGTGTGTCTGTGTGTGTGTGTCTGTGTGTGTGTCTGTGTGTCTGTGTGTTCGTGTGTTCACGTGTGTGTCTGTGTGTTCGTGTGTTCACGTGTGTTCACGTGTGTGTGTGTGTGTGTTGGCCTGAAGAACAGGTGTGTGCCTCGCACACAGCACTTGCCCCACCAGCCTGTTCAGGCCACACGGTGGGGTTACGTGGGTGGGGGGGGGGGCACCTTTGTCTTTTGTGTGCACAGCGCCCCATTATTGGGGCATTTGTACGCGGGACGCGTTCGCAATTAAGCTCCAGATCGCTTGAAAGTGCCGTGGCGAGCCGGGGGTGGTGACGGGGGGGGGAATGTCTGGGTTTGCGGTGGGGGCATCTCACCCAATGCACCTGCATTGGGTGAGATGCCCCCACCGCCAGCCCCCACAGCCCCACCCGCTTCCCGCTACTTAAGCCACACTCACGATAATTGAATCCTCGTATTCGCCGGCTTGGCAGTGACCCTTATCGGCGGGTCCAGCCAGACCGCGTCAATAGCCGCGGAAGCCGGGAGCGTGCCGAACGCCGTGGGCTGTTGAAGTTCACAAGTCTCATCATCTCGCTACCCGTGCCTGTGTGGCATGGTACGGGTATGGGTACCCGTGCCTGTGTGGCATGGTATGGGTACCCGTGCCTGCGTGGCATGGTATGGGTACCCGTGCCTGCGTGGCATGGTATGGGTACCCGTGCCTGTGTGGCATGGTATGGGTACCCGTGCCTGTGTGGCGCGGTACGGGTACCCGTGCCTGTGTGGCATGGTACGGGTACCCGTGCCTGTGTGGCATGATACGGGTACCCGTGCCTGTGTAGCATGGTATGGGTACCCGTGCCTGTGTGGCCCTGTACGGGTACCCGTGCCTGTGTGGCATGATACGGGTACCCGTGCCTGTGTAGCATGGTATGGGTACCCGTGCCTGTGTGGCCCTGTACGGGTACCCGTGCCTGTGTGGCATGGTACGGGTACCCGTGCCTGTGTGGCATGGTATGGGTACCCGTGCCTGTGTGGCATGGTACGGGTACCCGTGCCTGTGTGGCCCTGTACGGGTACCCGTGCCTGTGTGGCATGGTACGGGTACCCGTGCCTGTGTGGCCCTGTACGGGTACCCGTGCCTGTGTGGCCCGGTACGGGTATCCCGTGCCTGTGTGGCATGGTACGGGTACCCGTGCCTGTGTGGCATGGTACGGGTATCCCGTGCCTGTGTGGCATGTTATGGGTATCCCGTGCCTGTGTGGAATGGTACGGGTACCCGTGCCTGTGTGGCCCTGTACGGGTACCCGTGCCTGTGTGGCCCGGTACGGGTATCCCGTGCCTGTGTGGCATGGTATGGGTACCCGTGCCTGTGTGGCATGGTACGGGTACCCGTGCCTGTGTGGCCCTGTACGGGTACCCGTGCCTGAGTGGCCCGGTACGGGTATCCCGTGCCTGTGTGGCATGGTACGGGTACCCGTGCCTGTGTGGCATGGTACACGTACCCGTGCCTGTGTGGCATGGTACGGGTACCCGTGCCTGTGTGGCGTGGTACGGGTACCCGTGCCTGTGTGGCCCGGTACGGGTATCCCGTGCCTGTGTGGCATGGTACGGGTACCCGTGCCTGTGTGGCGTGGTACGGGTACCCGTGCCTGTGTGGCGTGGTACGGGTACCCGTGCCTGTGTGGTCCTGTACGGTACCCGTGCCTGTGTGGCATGGTACGGGTACCCGTGCCTGTGTGGCATGGTACGGGTACCCGTGCCTGTGTGGCCCAGTACGGTACCCGTGCCTGTGTGGCATGGTATGGGTACCCGTGCCTATGTGGCACGGTAGTGGCCAGGTATTTGACTCACATTTGCACGATTAAATCAGCCTGAGGCCATCCCATGGCAGGACACAGAACCGAGATGAGAGGACGCCGCAGCCGCGTACCGCATCACTCCGTGTGCCCAGAATGCCCCACGCCACTCAGCCGCATGACTCGAGAAAGTAGTCCGTCGTTGGCCGCTCGGAAACCGCGTTATAACGGGCGCGTTTCGCGTTATAACGGGCGCGTTCCACGTTATAACGGGCGCGTTCCACGTTATAACGGGCGCGTCTCGCGTTATAGCGGGCGCGTTCCACGTTATAACGGGGGCGTCTCGCGTTATAACGGGCGCGTTCCACGTTATAACGGGCGCGTTCCACGTTATAACGGGCGAGTTTCATGTTATAACGGGCGTGTTCCGCGTTATAACGGGCGAGTTTCATGTTATAACGGGCGTGTTCCGCGTTATAACGGGCGAGTTTCATGTTATAACGGGCGCGTCCCGCGTTATAACGGGCGAGTTTCATGTTATAACGGGCGTGTTCCGCGTTATAACAGGCGCGTCCCGCGTTATAACGGGCGCGTTCCACGTTATAACGGGCGCGTTCCGCATTCGGAAGCCCTGGAAGTGCTTCCGAATGTAATAACCGCGTTGTAGGGAAAACGCGTTGTGCGAACACGCGCTGAGCGAGGACCTACCCTACGTACATATATAAACATCGCCACAGCGAACGAGTGGAACCAAATGACATCAACCCGTTTGACGCGAATGGGGCCATCCGCGAATTTGAAATGTCACCTGTTCGCGTGCATTCGTTCCGCCCCGTGCTCAGAGCTTGAACCGGTGACCTCCGGCAGGATTTGCTCGGTGAACCGAGTCTGGCCGGGGCGGGCAAGGGGGATGTGTGTGTGAGATGGGACCCCCACTCACCCCCCTCTCTCCCCCGCTGCTGTGTAGGTTCACGGTTACAGATCACGTTGGACGCGTGGATTTTGTTTTTGGATTTGTCTCCGGGTCCTCCAGGTTTTTCTCTCCACCTTCGCAACGCACGTGCGTTTCGAGTGCGTGGCTGCACTGAAAGCCACTTCGGTGAGAGTGAGCTACCGTTAGCGAAAGCCAGTTGGCTTCTGAAACGGAGCTGTATAGTTAGCTCAGTGGGCCTTACCTGGTAAAATGCAAAGACATATTTATAATAAACATGACTCCTTGTAACAAAGGTGTCAGTTTTGTTGCCAGATAAAAGGGTAAAAAAATGTATCATATTTTTATACTGGCAAAGGAGGTTCCAATGGTGTAAATGCTTACCCCGAGCTCTCATACTCTGACGGTGCATTGTCTTTGAGTTGTGCGCCTTTTGGCGTCATCTGGTCCAACACCATGTGAGACTAGGCTCTAAGAAAAGCTGTCTCGGGTGTGGACCAATCAACTTCAAGGACAGTGCATACATTATCGGAGTTGTGTTTTTGTTGTTTTCATTCCGACCGCAGGTATTGTGGTCAATGCAAACATGACTCCTTGTAACAAAGGTGTCAGTTTTGTTGCCAGATAGAAGGGTAAAAATAATTCATCATATTTTGCTACTGGCAAATGAAGTTCCAATGGTGTAAATGCTTACCCCGAGCTCTCATACTCTGACGGTGCATTGTCTTTGAGTTGTGCGCCTTTTGGCGCCATCTGGTCCAACACCATGTGAGACTAGGCTCTATAAAAAGCTGTCTCGGGTGTGGACCAATACATTTCAAGGACTGTGCATACATAATCAGAGTTGTGTTTTTTTGTTTTCATTCCGACCGCAGGTATTGTGGTCAATGCAAACATCACTCCTTCTAACAAAGGTGTCAGTTTTGTTGGCAGATAAAAGGGTAAAAAACCAATTATCATATTTTTCTACTGGCAAAGGAGGTTCCAATGGTGAAAGACATATTTAGTAAAATGTTTGTTTCAATCCAGCAGTGAATTGATCGTCGCTGATGATGCCAATAATTAAAACACGCCATTCTGAGGAGCAGACGATCTTTGCCCCGTCACTCGGGCGAGCGTGTCCTGTTCAATTCTTGTCGTTGCACATTCCGTATAAAATATGAAGGATATTGACGGGGAATTGTTACTTTAATGATTGCCACAACTGCCGTTACTGCCCGGCCTGTCAGCTTTGTCGACGGCGTGATTTAGTGCCATTTGTTTTTGGGAAAAAGAAGGCATTTTACATTCACGATCCGCATAGATTCAGCATTAAAACGCTGCGCTGGGAGCTATTAGACGTTTAAATTAACAGAGAGCCCTATTTTTTTCCTGACACTTCACGAGGATCGTGTTGCTAAATTGTAACTTGGTTCATCTTCTTGGTTCTTTCGGTAAAGTCACGTAGAAGGGAAACAATAAAATAATAACAATAAAACATAATTGAAAAAAATATGTTTTTTTAAAATATTTTATTATGGTTTATTGTTATTATTTTATTAATAAAATAATAACAATAAAACATAATTTAAAAAAATATTTTATTTTTAATAACATTATAAAATAATTCTCACGACGTTTTGGCCACAACGCAAGCAGCCGTCCTCAGGTGAAGAACAGGTGTGTCGGAAAGACAGCGTCTGAATGAGAGACAGCGTCTGAGTCGTGAGAATTATTTTATTATGTTTTATTTTTATTATTTTATTATTTCCCTTCTACGTGACTTTACCGAAAGAACCAAGAAGATGAATCCCTGCAGTCACGAAAGTTTTAAATCGAAATGTAACTTGGTTGTACACATTTTTTTTGCGTTTGACAATCCTCACATTTAATGGTTTTCATCTTCAGCGTTAATTTAATAATACTTAGTGTGTTAAACAAACAAAAATGCTTTCTAGCGATATTTAGTTTGTTAAACATGCAAACAATGTAGAGAAAAGCTTTTTGTAGGGGTGTGTATAGGGGGCTACACACAAATTCATCTCGCGCCGTCCCATCGCTCCACGTGGAGGAGCCGTAGCCTGGACTAATCTCTCCCATCTGTGTCATCTGTGCGGGGATAGCGTGTTGCCCCCTCGCACGCACAATGCATAAAATAATAATTAATTGATGGAGTTGGCCAGACCCCTCGATGTGGGACCACAGGGTTTGGGCAATTGTTCGAGATTGAGCGTAAAACAATTTTTTAACTACGAACTATTTTTATTTTCATCTTCTTGGTTCTTTTGGTAAAGTCGCGTAGAAGGGAAATAATAAAATAATAATAATAAATACAATTCAAATACAAGCAGCCGTCCTGCTTGCGTTGTGGCCGAAACGTCGTGAGAATTGTATTTTTTATTATTTTATTATTTCCCTTCTACGTGACGACTTTACCGAAAGAACCAAGATGATGAATCCCTGCAGTCACGAAAGCTTTAAATCGAAATTTATGCTTTATTTAATTTTACCAGGTCAGGCCCTACTGAGCTCACATACAACTCCTTTCAAAAGCGACCTGCCTACCACAAATGATCGCTGAACGATGTGGCTTATCAACATCACCATCAACATCACCACCACGTGGACATGCAGAGCAGCAAGCCACACACTCAAAAACGCGCGATGTTGATTCTAAACGCGGTTGGGAAAAACCAAGAGGACGAAAAGTGGACTTTGCCAAACATCCGAGTGTAGGACAATCGTCTGCCTGCTTTATTTTACCCCCGCGCAAAAAAAAATATCCGGGCAAATGCGAATTTCTTTTTAAATTCGGTTACAATTTACTGAATTAGATTGTTTTCCCCCCTCCCCCCTCTGTGTTCATTTCCGCAGGGCTACGAGAGAACACGACACCAAGGGCGCCCACCAAAGACCCAAGACTCCACCAAAGGTCCTCTGATCGGTACGAGTGTGTGCGCAAACGCGTGCGTGTGTGCGCAACGCGTGCGTGTGTGCGTGTGTGTGTGCGTGTGTGTGTGTGTGTGCGTGTGTGTGTGCGTGTGTGTGCGTGTGTGTGTGTGCGTGTGTGTGTGCGTGTGTGCGTGCGTGTGTGCGCAACGCGTGTGCGCGTGCGTGTGTGTGCGTGTGTGTGTGCGTGTGTGCGTGTGTGTGTGCGTGTGTGTGTGTGTGCGTGTGTGTGCGTGTGTGCGTGCGTGTGTGCGCAACGCGTGTGCGCGTGCGTGTGTGTGCGTGTGTGTGTGCGTGTGTGCGTGTGCGTGTGTGTGTGTGCGTGTGTGTGTGTGTGCGTGTGTGTGTGCGTGTGTGTGCGTGTGTGTGTGCGTGTGTGTGTGTGCGTGTGTGCGTGTGTGTGTGCGTGTGTGCGTGTGCGTGTGTGTGTGTGCGTGTGTGTGTGTGTGCGTGTGTGTGTGCGTGTGTGTGCGTGTGTGTGTGCGTGTGTGTGTGTGCGTGTGTGCGTGTGTGTGTGTGCGTGTGTGTGTGTGCGTGTGTGTGTGTGCGCGTGCGTGCGTGTGTGCGCCACGCGTGTGCCGAGGTTGTGGGGAGCGATGACGTCACGAAACCCGGCGGTTCGAGTTCATTTGACGCTCTCAACTGCCAACGACCACGCGGTCGCGATTATCTGAACCGGTCCTGGGCCTCGTCTAGGTCGACTCGGCCTCGAATGAGGACCTGGTGCGGTGGGTAAAAACGTCGCCACTGTGGAGACAAAGGCGGCCGGGCGTGATGCTGGCCACCCACCCCCTCGTGTGCCGCGCGGGCATTTAATAGGTGCTGCTCGCTAACAGCACTTGTCCCAAAAATATTCGAAGGCTACGCGGGGGATCTTTCTCGTGTGCGTATGTACGCACCGCTCACAATGGGCTGATGCGGTACGGTGCGATGTGGAGCTGAGTGGACTTGCCGATGAGCGGTACCAGCGGTGTCAAGGTGGGCCTCTGTGGAGGAGGAGGCTCGTGAAGGACGCTGCTGGGCAGTGGGAGGCAGTCGCCCTCCAGCAACAACGGAGGGCGGAGGAGCGACGCTCACAACAACGAGCGGAGCGCCTGGCGGATAAAACGGAGCGTTGTGCATTCTACCAGCACTTGCACCGGACACTCTGTTCGACGATACATGGGTGATCTTCGTCGTTGTGTGCGTAACTGCGTCGCTTTAGGTCTCGCCACTGATACGAAAATCGAACGCGCGTATCCAGGTTCGTAGCGAGACGTTAGCAATGAACTGGAACTGGGCAATCCACCTCCACCCACACCCCCTTCCTACCACCAAGGCACACTGACCAGTGTGGTGAAGTATGGTCAATCAGCCCCCCCCCCCCCACGACCCCTCGCAGCGGTAGATTCACAACACCTTTCTGAACAAACATGAACTTTTCTCTTAAATATGTTTTGCATGTGCGCTCATAAGTCCTATCCCTTGCACCCTGAGCTACACTAAGAAACGGCGTCTGCTTTCACAGCTGGCGGGGTTTGGGATAGGGGGAGGGGCTCGAACGGACGGGGGGGGGGGGTACACGAAAGTCACGTGACACACGGAAGGCTTTGAGCTGATTTACAGAGACGACGGTCATCGCTTCGCGCGGCGCTTTCAGATGCCGTCTGGAACGCTCTCTTCCCTTCCGATATTAGGAAGCCGCTGGAGCTATGCCACGTTTAAATCATCATCAACATCATCATCAACATCATCATCATCAACATCATCATCAACATCATCAACATCATCATCTAGGTTGACAAACTCGTTTTCTTTAGAAATGCTTTTTGTGATTTGTCTCTTGTCCTTCACCCCCCACCCCCCACTCCCCACCGGCAAATACTATTAGCACGGTTTGCTACGTACGGCGCGAAATAAGTTCAACACACACGCGCACTCGTTTTATAATATTGGTCGCGAAAGCCTCCGTTGAGTCAATTGTCAACGATTTCCCCCCACCCCCCCCCCCCCCCCCCCAAAAAAAAAATTCGAAAATGTAAAACAAAAAACGCACAAACACACACACACGGATGACACGAATTACACTTTGAAACGTCCGAATATTCCGAATGCGTTTTTTTTATCTCCGAAAACTCAATCCCTAATGTGCGTGAGTGGACGGCCGCAACATATCCACAGTACGTACGATGTGGGGGTGGGGGGGGGTGGAGGTGGGGGAGGGAGGGAGGGAGGAAATATATAATCGCGAGCATTAAGGAATCCAGAAATAAAATCTCGCAACGCAAACTGTTGCGAGGGGTTAAGCGACGAGACGGAATTAGGTTTACTACTTTGCGCGCTATCTCCTCGAGAGATGTAAATCAATTTTTTTTTTCATTATTTCTCAACTTGCTCCGACGTGGTCGCTTAAATTGCTTTCAGAGCGCGACTTGAACACAATCGGACAGGGCCCGGTCTCGCCTCGCTGAATTTCAATCATCGCAGCGTGTGATCGTTGCGAAGTGGTGGGGCGGGGGGGTGGGTGGGTGGGTTGGTGGGTTGGTTGGTGGGTGGGTTGGTGGGTGAATTGGTGGCTGGGTTGGTGAATGGGTGGGTTGGTGGGTTGGTGGGTGGGTGGGCGGGTTGTTGGGCGGGTTGGTGGGTGGGTTGGTGGTTGGGTTGTTGGGAGGGTTTGTGGCTGGGTTGGTGGGTGGGTTGGTGGCTGGGTTGGTGGGTGGGTTGTTGGGTGGGTTGGTGGGTGGGTGGATTGGTGGGTGGATTGGTGGGTGGGTGGGCGGGTTGTTGGGTGGTTTGGTGGATGAGTTGGTTGGTTGATTGGTGGGTGGGTTTGTTGGTGGGTGGGTTGGTGGGTGAATAGGTGGGTGAGTTGGTGGGTTGGTTGTTGGGTGGGTTGGTGGGTGAGTTGGTGGGTGGGTTGGTCGGTGGGTGGGTGGGTTGGTGGGTGGGTTGGTGGTTGGGTTGGTGGGTGGGTTGGTGGGTAGGTTGGTGGTTGGGTTGGTAGTTGGGTTGGTGGTTGGGTTGGTGGGTGGGTGGTTTGTTGGGTGGGTTGGTGGTTGGGTTGGTGCGTGGGTTGTTGGGTGGGTTGCATGGGGGGAGGTGGATGGGTGGTTAGGGATGACGAACGTCATACCTCCCTCGGCACGTGCATCTACAGCGCCCGTGTTGGATTGTCCGGACCAGAGCAGCGCCATCGTCACTGCGCGCTCTGCCCAAGTCACTCCGCGTCCCCACGAGCACCGGGACGCAATTCCGACCTGGTTCGCGAAGCACGCAGGGGTGGGGCTGGGTGGGGAGGGGCTGGGTGGGGAGGGTGGGGCTGGGTGGGGGATGGGAGGGGTGGGGCTGGGTGGGGAGGGGCTGGTCACCCCGTGGTGCCCTTATAAAACTCAACGTTTAACCTACTCACGCCGGCTTGTGCCCGCCCTCACAGTCGGGCATATTTGCGGAATACACCACGCCCTGGCCGTTGACCCTGGCCATTGACCGAGCAACCCAACGTTCCTACCAGCTCCCTCCGCAGGAATGTGTTCACCTATTCTTACATAAGGTTTTCCTACCAGCTCCCTCCGCAGGAGGAATGTGTTCACCTATTCTTACAAAAGGTTTTTTTTTTCAAGCACAGAAATCGGATTTCTTGATTTGTCACGGATACGCCAATACACGTGTTCGCAAGCTGAAATGTGAATGCACTTCTGTGAGTTCTATCAAAGAGCCGCTAATAGAATGTGTCACGCGGCGTGACCGCGAAGCTGCCAACGCTTTGCCAACTCGAGGGAGGAGGTCGCTTCGAGACTGAGAGCAGAGGTGGGAGCGGTGGCGTCTGTGGTTAGCGCACGGGGCTACGATCCTCAACCAGCCTCTGTGTGTCTGTGTCTCTACGTGTGTGTGTCTGTGTGTGTGTCTCTACGTGTGTGTATCTCTTCGTGTTTGTGCGTGTGTCTCTACGTGTGTGTGTCTGTGTGTGTGTCTCTACGTGTGTGTGTGTATCTCTTCGTGTTTGTGCGTGTGTCTCTACGTGTGTGTCTGTATCTCTACGTGTGTGTGTATCTCTACGTGTGTGTATGTGTGTGTGTGTGTCTCTACGTGTGTGTCTGTATCTCTACGTGTGTGTATCTCTACGTGTGTGTGTCTGTGTGTGTGTCTCTACGTGTGGGGAGCGGTAGTGTAGCGGTTAGCGCGCTGCGCTATGAACCTGGCGACACGAGTTCGATTCTCGCTCACGGCCAACACCAGTGACGATTATCTGAACCGGTCCCGGCCTCCCCTAGGTCGATAGGTCGACTCAGCCTCAAATGAGTACCTGGTGAGGTGTGTAAACATCGTCACTGGGGAGACAAAGGCGGTCGGGCGTCGTGCTGGCCACCCACCCCCTCGTGTACCGTTCTGGCCTTCATAGGTGCTCGCTAACAGCACTTGCCCCTACAGTCTGTTAAGGCTATACGGGGGATCTTTTATCTTTATCTCTACGTGTGTATCTCTACGTGTGTGTCTCAACGTGTGTGTCTCAACGTGTGTGTCTGTAGCTCTACATGCGTGTCTCTACGTATGTGTCTCTACGTGTGTGTGTGTCTCTATGTGTGTGTCTGTGTCTGTTTTTCTACATGGGTGTGTCTCAACGTGTGTGTCTGTGTGTGTGTCTGTATCTCTACGTGTGTGTGTCTGTACCTCTATGTGTGTGTGTCTATACGTGTGTGTGTCTGTATCTCTATGTGTGTCTGTGTGTCTGTATCTCTACGTGTGTGTGTGTCTACGTCTGTGTGTGTGTGGGGAGCGGTAGCGTAGCGGTTAGCACGTTGCGCTACGAACCCGGTGACCCTGCTACTACTGCTGCTGATGCCACTGCTGCTGTTTCCGCTGCTATTACTGCTGCTGTTGCTGCTGCTATTACGACAACTGCTGCTGCTACTGCTGCTACTACTGCTGCTGATGCCACTGGTACTACGACTACTGCTGCTACTGCTGCTACTACTACTGATGATGCTACTACTACTGCTGTTGCTGCTGCTACTGTTGCTACTGCTATTACTGCTGTTGCTGCTGCTACTGTTGCTACTACTACTGCTGTTGCTGCTACTGCTGCTGCTACTGTTGCTACTACTACTGCTGTTGCTGCTACTGTTGCTACTGCTGCTGCTACTGCTTTTGCTCCTGCTGTAACCACTGTGAGACAAAGACAAAGATCCCCAGTATAGCCTTAACGCGCTTTTGAGGCAAGTGCTGTTAGCGAGTATCACTGCGAGGACACACGCGCTCACACCACTGCGCACTGAAGTCACGCTGGGCACTAGAGGGAGACAGACGCTGGGTCTTTGGAAATGGATTTCAACTTCATGTGACCTTACAATTCACAGTGCTTGGGACCACAAAACACATTCCTCCTGCGGAGGGAGCTGGTAGGAACACGTTGGGTTGCTCGGTCAATGTCCGGGGTCAACGGCGGCCCATTCTCTATCAGTTAAGTGCGTAATGAGACACGCAACTTGAGACCGAACGTTACATTCAGTTTGGAGAGTTTGTCAACAAGAGTTTGTCAACAAGAGTTTGTAAACAACAAGAGTTTGTAAACAAGAGTTTGTCAACAAGAGTTTGTCAACAAGAGTTTGTAAACAACAAGAGTTTGTAAACAAGAGTTTGAACAACAAGAGTTTGTCAACAAGAGTTTGTAAACAAGAGTTTGTAAACAAGAGTTTGTAAACAACAAGAGTTTGTAAACAAGAGTTTCAACAACAAGAGTTTGTAAACAAGAGTTTGTCAACAAGCGTTTGTCAACAAGAGTTTGTAAACAAGAGTTTAAACAACAAGAGTTTGTAAACAAGAGTTTGTCAACAAGAGTTTGTAAACAACAAGAGTTTGTAAACAAGAGTTTGTAAACAACAAGAGTTTGTAAACAAGAGTTTGTAAACAAGAGTTTGTAAACAAGAGTTTGTCAACAAGAGTTTGTAAACAAGAGTTTGTCAACAAGAGTTTGCAAACAAGAGTTTGTCAACAAGAGTTTGTAAACAAGAGTTTGTAAACAAGAGTTTGTCAACAAGCGTTTGTCAACAAGAGTTTGTCAACAAGAGTTTGTCAACAAGAGTTTGCAAACAAGAGTTTGTCAACAAGAGTTTGTCAACAAGAGTTTGTCAACAAGAGTTTGTCAACAAGAGTTTGTCAACAAGCGTTTGTCAACAAGAGTTTGTCAACAAGAGTTTGTCAACAAGAGTTTGCAAACAAGAGTTTGTCAACAAGAGTTTGTCAACAAGAGTTTGTCAACAAGAGTTTGCAAACAAGAGTTTGTCAACAAGAGTTTGTCAACAAGAGTTTGTCAACAAGAGTTTGTCAACAAGAGTTTGTCAACAAGAGTTTGTAAACAAGAGTTTGTCAACAAGAGTTTGTCAACAAGAGTTTGTCAACAAGAGTTTGTCAACAAGAGTTTGTAAACAAGAGTTTGTCAACAAGAGTTTGTCAACAAGAGTTTGTAAACAAGAGTTTGTCAACAAGAGTTTGTCAACAAGAGTTTGTCAACAAGAGTTTGTAAACAAGAGTTTGTAAACAAGAGTTTGTCAACAACAGTTTGTCAACAAGAGTTTGTCAACAAGAGTTTGTCAACAAGAGTTTGCAAACAAGAGTTTGTCAACAAGAGTTTGTAAACAAGAGTTTGCCAACAAGAGTTTGTCAACAAGAGTTTGTCAACAAGAGTTTGCCAACAAGAGTTTGTAAACAAGAGTTTGTAAACAAGAGTTTGTCAACAAGAGTTTGTCAACAAGAGTTTGTCAACAAGAGTTTGCCAACAAGAGTTTGTCAACAAGAGTTTGTAAACAAGAGTTTGTCAACAAGAGTTTGTCAACAAGAGTTTGTCAACAAGAGTTTGTCAACAAGAGTTTGCCAACAAGAGTTTGTCAACAAGAGTTTGTAAACAAGAGTTTGTCAACAAGAGTTTGTAAGCAAGAATTTGTCAACAAGAGTTTGTCAACAAGCGTTTGTCAACAAGAGTTTGTAAACAAGAGTTTGTCAACAAGCGTTTGTCAACAAGAGTTTGTAAACAAGAGTTTGTCAACAAGAGTTTGCCAACAAGAGTTTGTCAACAAGAGTTTGTAAACAAGAGTTTGTCAACAAGAGTTTGTCAACAAGAGTTTGTAAACAAGAGTTTGTCAACAAGCGTTTGTCAACAAGAGTTTGTCAACAAGAGTTTGTCAACAAGAGTTTGCCAACAAGAGTTTGTCAACAAGAGTTTGTAAACAAGAGTTTGTCAACAAGAGTTTGTAAACAAGAGTTTGTAAACAAGAGTTTGTCAACAAGAGTTTGTCAACAAGAGTTTGTCAACAAGAGTTTGCCAACAAGAGTTTGTCAACAAGAGTTTGTAAACAAGAGTTTGTCAACAAGAGTTTGTCAACAAGAGTTTGTAAACAAGAGTTTGTCAACAAGAGTTTGTCAACAAGAGTTTGTAAACAAGAGTTTGTCAACAAGCGTTTGTCAACAAGAGTTTGTCAACAAGAGTTTGTCAACAAGAGTTTGTCAACAAGAGTTTGTCAACAAGAGTTTGCCAACAAGAGTTTGTCAACAAGAGTTTGTAAACAAGAGTTTGTCAACAAGAGTTTGTCAACAAGAGTTTGTAAACAAGAGTTTGTCAACAAGAGTTTGTAAACAAGAGTTTGCCAACAAGAGTTTGTCAACAAGAGTTTGTAAACAAGAGTTTGTAAACAAGAGTTTGTCAACAAGAGTTTGTCAACAAGAGTTTGTAAACAAGAGTTTGTCAACAAGAGTTTGTAAACAAGAGTTTGTCAACAAGAGTTTGTCAACAAGAGTTTGTAAACAAGAGTTTGTCAACAAGAGTTTGTCAACAAGAGTTTGTCAACAAGAGTTTGTAAACAAGAGTTTGCCAACAAGAGTTTGCAAACAAGAGTTTGTCAACAAGAGTTTGTCAACAAGAGTTTGCCAACAAGAGTTTGTCAACAAGAGTTTGTCAACAAGAGTTTGTAAACAAGAGTTTGTCAACAAGAGTTTGCCAACAAGAGTTTGCCAACAAGAGTTTGTCAACAAGAGTTTGTAAACAAGAGTTTGTAAACAAGAGTTTGTAAACAAGAGTTTGTAAACAAGAGTTTGCAAACAAGAGTTTGTAAACAAGAGTTTGTAAACAAGAGTTTGCAAACAAGAGTTTGTAAACAAGAGTTTGTAAACAAGAGTTTGCCAACAAGAGTTTGTAAACAAGAGTTTGTCAACAAGCGTTTGTCAACAAGAGTTTGTAAACAAGCGTTTGTCAACAAGAGTTTGTAAACAAGAGTTTGCCAACAAGAGTTTGTAAACAAGAGTTTGTCAACAAGCGTTTGTCAACAAGAGTTTGTAAACAAGCGTTTGTCAACAAGAGTTTGTCAACAAGAGTTTGCCAACAAGAGTTTGCAAACAAGAGTTTGCAAACAAGAGTTTGTCAACAAGCGTTTGTCAACAAGAGTTTGTCAACAAGCGTTTGTCAACAAGAGTTTGTAAACAAGAGTTTGTCAACAAGAGTTTGTCAACAAGAGTTTGTAAACAAGAGTTTGTCAACAAGAGTTTGTAAACAAGAGTTTGCCAACAAGAGTTTGTCAACAAGAGTTTGTCAACAAGAGTTTGTCAACAAGAGTTTGTAAACAAGAGTTTGCAAACAAGAGTTTGTCAACAAGAGTTTGTAAACAAGAGTTTGTCAACAAGAGTTTGTCAACAAGAGTTTGTCAACAAGAGTTTGTCAACAAGAGTTTGTAAACAAGAGTTTGCAAACAAGAGTTTGTCAACAAGAGTTTGTAAACAAGAGTTTGTCAACAAGAGTTTGTAAACAAGAGTTTGTCAACAAGAGTTTGTCAACAAGAGTTTGCCAACAAGAGTTTGTCAACAAGAGTTTGTAAACAAGAGTTTGTCAACAAGAGTTTGTCAACAAGAGTTTGTCAACAAGAGTTTGCCAACAAGAGTTTGTCAACAAGAGTTTGTCAACAAGAGTTTGTAAGCAAGAATTTGTCAACAAGAGTTTGTCAACAAGCGTTTGTCAACAAGAGTTTGTAAACAAGAGTTTGTCAACAAGCGTTTGTCAACAAGAGTTTGTAAACAAGAGTTTGTCAACAAGAGTTTGCCAACAAGAGTTTGTCAACAAGAGTTTGTAAACAAGAGTTTGTCAACAAGAGTTTGTCAACAAGAGTTTGTAAACAAGAGTTTGTCAACAAGCGTTTGTCAACAAGAGTTTGTCAACAAGAGTTTGTCAACAAGAGTTTGCCAACAAGAGTTTGTAAACAAGAGTTTGTCAACAAGAGTTTGTAAACAAGAGTTTGTAAACAAGAGTTTGCCAACAAGAGTTTGTCAACAAGAGTTTGTAAACAAGAGTTTGTCAACAAGAGTTTGTCAACAAGAGTTTGTAAACAAGAGTTTGTCAACAAGAGTTTGTCAACAAGAGTTTGTAAACAAGAGTTTGTCAACAAGAGTTTGTAAGCAAGAATTTGTCAACAAGAGTTTGTCAACAAGCGTTTGTCAACAAGAGTTTGTAAACAAGAGTTTGTCAACAAGCGTTTGTCAACAAGAGTTTGTAAACAAGAGTTTGTCAACAAGAGTTTGCCAACAAGAGTTTGTCAACAAGAGTTTGTAAACAAGAGTTTGTCAACAAGCGTTTGTCAACAAGAGTTTGTCAACAAGAGTTTGTCAACAAGAGTTTGCCAACAAGAGTTTGTAAACAAGAGTTTGTCAACAAGAGTTTGTCAACAAGAGTTTGTAAACAAGAGTTTGCCAACAAGAGTTTGTCAACAAGAGTTTGTAAACAAGAGTTTGTCAACAAGAGTTTGTCAACAAGAGTTTGTAAACAAGAGTTTGTCAACAAGCGTTTGTCAACAAGAGTTTGTAAACAAGAGTTTGTAAACAAGAGTTTGCCAACAAGAGTTTGTCAACAAGAGTTTGTAAACAAGAGTTTGTCAACAAGAGTTTGTCAACAAGAGTTTGTCAACAAGAGTTTGTCAACAACAGTTTGTAAACAAGAGTTTGTAAACAAGAGTTTGCCAACAAGAGTTTGTCAACAAGAGTTTGTAAACAAGAGTTTGTCAACAAGAGTTTGTCAACAAGAGTTTGTAAACAAGAGTTTGTCAACAAGAGTTTGTCAACAAGAGTTTGTAAACAAGAGTTTGTCAACAAGCGTTTGTCAACAAGAGTTTGTCAACAAGAGTTTGTCAACAAGAGTTTGCCAACAAGAGTTTGTCAACAAGAGTTTGTAAACAAGAGTTTGTCAACAAGAGTTTGTAAACAAGAGTTTGTAAACAAGAGTTTGTCAACAAGAGTTTGCCAACAAGAGTTTGTCAACAAGAGTTTGTAAACAAGAGTTTGTCAACAAGAGTTTGTCAACAAGAGTTTGTAAACAAGAGTTTGTCAACAAGCGTTTGTCAACAAGAGTTTGTAAACAAGAGTTTGTCAACAAGAGTTTGTCAACAAGAGTTTGTCAACAAGAGTTTGTCAACAAGCGTTTGTCAACAAGAGTTTGTCAACAAGAGTTTGCAAACAAGAGTTTGTCAACAAGAGTTTGCAAACAAGAGTTTGTCAACAAGAGTTTGTAAACAAGAGTTTGTCAACAAGAGTTTGTAAACAAGAGTTTGTAAACAAGAGTTTGTCAACAAGAGTTTGTAAACAAGAGTTTGTGAACAAGAGTTTGTCAACAAGAGTTTGTCAACAAGAGTTTGTGAACAAGAGTTTGCCAACAAGAGTTTGTAAACAAGAGTTTGTCAACAAGCGTTTGTCAACAAGAGTTTGCCAACAAGAGTTTGTAAACAAGAGTTTGCCAACAAGAGTTTGTCAACAAGCGTTTGTCAACAAGAGTTTGTAAACAAGAGTTTGTCAACAAGAGTTTGTCAACAAGAGTTTGTCAACAAGAGTTTGTCAACAAGAGTTTGTCAACAAGAGTTTGTCAACAAGAGTTTGTCAATAAGAGTTTGTAAACAAGAGTTTGTCAACAAGAGTTTGTCAACAAGAGTTTGTCAACAAGAGTTTGTCAACAAGCGTTTGTCAACAAGAGTTTGTCAACAAGAGTTTGTCAACAAGAGTTTGTCAACAAGAGTTTGTCAACAAGAGTTTGTCAACAAGAGTTTGTAAACAAGAGTTTGTAAACAAGAGTTTGTAAACAAGAGTTTGCCAACAAGAGTTTGCCAACAAGAGTTTGTAAACAAGAGTTTGCCAACAAGAGTTTGTCAACAAGAGTTTGTCAACAAGAGTTTGTAAACAAGAGTTTGTCAACAAGAGTTTGTCAACAAGAGTTTGTCAACAAGAGTTTGTAAACAAGAGTTTGCCAACAAGAGTTTGTCAACAAGAGTTTGTCAACAAGAGTTTGTCAACAAGAGTTTGTCAACAAGAGTTTGCAAACAAGAGTTTGCCAACAAGAGTTTGTCAACAAGAGTTTGCAAACAAGAGTTTGCCAACAAGAGTTTGTCAACAAGAGTTTGTGAACAAGAGTTTGTCAACAAGAGTTTGTCAACAAGCGTTTGTCAACAAGAGTTTGTCAACAAGAGTTTGTCAACAAGAGTTTGTCAACAAGAGTTTGTCAACAAGAGTTTGTAAACAAGAGTTTGTAAACAAGAGTTTGTAAACAAGAGTTTGTCAACAAGAGTTTGTCAACAAGAGTTTGTCAACAAGAGTTTGTAAACAAGAGTTTGTCAACAAGAGTTTGTCAACAAGAATTTGTCAACAAGAGTTTGTCAACAAGAGTTTGTCAACAAGAGTTTGTCAACAAGAGTTTGTAAACAAGAGTTTGTCAACAAGAGTTTGTCAACAAGCGTTTGTCAACAAGAGTTTGTCAACAAGAGTTTGTCAACAAGAGTTTGTCAACAAGAATTTGTCAACAAGAGTTTGTAAACAAGAGTTTGTCAACAAGAGTTTGTCAACAAGAGTTTGTAAACAAGAGTTTGTAAACAAGAGTTTGTCAACAAGAGTTTGTCAACAAGAGTTTGTAAACAAGAGTTTGTCAACAAGAGTTTGTCAACAAGAGTTTGTCAACAAGAGATTGTCAACAAGAGTTTGTAAACAAGAGTTTGCAAACAAGAGTTTGTAAACAAGAGTTTGTCAACAAGAGTTTGTCAACAAGAGATTGTCAACAAGAGTTTGTCAACAAGAGTTTGCAAACAAGAGTTTGTAAACAAGAGTTTGTCAACAAGAGTTTGTCAACAAGAGTTTGTCAACAAGAGATTGTCAACAAGAGTTTGTAAACAAGAGTTTGTAAACAAGAGTTTGTCAACAAGAGTTTGTAAACAAGAGTTTGTAAACAAGAGTTTGTCAACAAGAGTTTGTAAACAAGAGTTTGTAAACAAGAGTTTGTAAACAAGAGTTTGTCAACAAGAGTTTGTCAACAAGAGTTTGTAAACAAGAGTTTGTCAACAAGAGTTTGTCAACAAGAGTTTGCCAACAAGAGTTTGCCAACAAGAGTTTGTCAACAAGAGTTTGTCAACAAGAGTTTGTCAACAAGAGTTTGTCAACAAGAGTTTGTCAACAAGAGTTTGCCAACAAGAGTTTGTCAACAAGAGTTTGTCAACAAGAGTTTGCAAACAAGAGTTTGTAAACAAGAGTTTGTCAACAAGAGTTTGTCAACAAGAGTTTGTCAACAAGAGTTTGTCAACAAGAGTTTGTCAACAAGAGTTTGTCAACAAGAGTTTGTAAACAACAAGAGTTTGTCAACAAGAGTTTGTAAACAACAAGAGTTTGTCAACAAGAGTTTGTCAACAAGAGTTTGTCAACAAGAGTTTGTCAACAAGAGTTTGTAAACAAGAGTTTGTCAACAAGAGTTTGTCAACAAGAGTTTGTCAACAAGAGTTTGCCAACAAGAGTTTGTCAACAAGAGTTTGCCAACAAGAGTTTGTCAACAAGAGTTTGTCAACAAGAGTTTGCAAACAAGAGTTTGTCAACAAGAGTTTGTCAACAAGAGTTTGCCAACAAGAGTTTGTCAACAAGAGTTTGTCAACAAGAGTTTGTCAACAAGAGTTTGTCAACAAGAGTTTGTAAACAAGAGTTTGTAAACAAGAGTTTGCAAACAAGAGTTTGTCAACAAGAGTTTGTAAACAAGAGTTTGTCAACAAGAGTTTGTCAACAAGAGTTTGTCAACAAGAGTTTGTAAACAAGAGATTGTCAACAAGAGTTTGCCAACAAGAGTTTGTCAACAAGAGTTTGTAAACAAGAGTTTTTCAACAAGAGTTTGTCAACAAGAGATTGTCAACAAGAGTTTGCCAACAAGAGTTTGTCAACAAGCGTTTGTCAACAAGAGTTTGTAAACAAGAGTTTGTCAACAAGAGTTTGTCAACAAGAGTTTGTAAACAAGAGTTTGTCAACAAGAGTTTGTCAACAAGAGTTTGTCAACAAGAGTTTGTAAACAAGAGTTTGTCAACAAGAGTTTGTCAACAAGAGTTTGTCAACAAGAGTTTGCAAACAAGAGTTTGTCAACAAGAGTTTGTCAACAAGAGTTTGTCAACAAGAGTTTGTCAACAAGAGTTTGTCAACAAGCGTTTGTCAACAAGAGTTTGTCAACAAGAGTTTGTCAACAAGAGTTTGTCAACAAGAGTTTGTCAACAAGAGTTTGCCAACAAGAGTTTGTCAACAAGAGTTTGCAAACAAGAGTTTGTCAACAAGAGTTTGTCAACAAGAGTTTGTAAACAAGAGTTTGTCAACAAGAGTTTGCCAACAAGAGTTTGTCAACAAGAGTTTGCAAACAAGAGTTTGTCAACAAGAGTTTGTCAACAAGAGTTTGTCAACAAGAGTTTGTCAACAAGAGTTTGCCAACAAGAGTTTGCAAACAAGAGTTTGTCAACAAGAGTTTGTAAACAAGAGTTTGTCAACAAGAGTTTGCAAACAAGAGTTTGCAAACAAGAATTTGTCAACAAGAGTTTGCAAACAAGAGTTTGTCAACAAGAGTTTGCAAACAAGAGTTTGTCAACAAGAGTTTGTCAACAAGAGTTTGTCAACAAGAGTTTGTCAACAAGAGTTTGCAAACAAGAGTTTGTCAACAAGAGTTTGTCAACAAGAGTTTGCCAACAAGAGTTTGTCAACAAGAGTTTGTCAACAAGAGTTTGCAAACAAGAGTTTGCAAACAAGAGTTTGTCAACAAGAGTTTGTCAACAAGAGTTTGCAAACAAGAGTTTGTCAACAAGAGTTTGCAAACAAGAGTTTGTCAACAAGAGTTTGTCAACAAGAGTTTGTCAACAAGAGTTTGTCAACAAGAGTTTGTCAACAAGAGTTTGTCAACAAGAGTTTGTCAACAAGAGTTTGTCAACAAGAGTTTGCAAACAAGAGTTTGTCAACAAGAGTTTGTCAACAAGAGTTTGTGAACAAGAGTTTGTCAACAAGAGTTTGTCAACAAGAGTTTGTCAACAAGAGTTTGCCAACAAGAGTTTGTCAACAAGAGTTTGTCAACAAGAGTTTGTCAACAAGAGTTTGCAAACAAGAGTTTGTCAACAAGAGTTTGTCAACAAGAGTTTGCAAACAAGAGTTTGTCAACAAGAGTTTGTCAACAAGAGTTTGCAAACAAGAGTTTGTAAACAAGAGTTTGTCAACAAGAGTTTGTCAACAAGAGTTTGCCAACAAGAGTTTGTCAACAAGAGTTTGCAAACAAGAGTTTGTCAACAAGAGTTTGTCAACAAGAGTTTGCAAACAAGAGTTTGTCAACAAGAGTTTGTCAACAAGAGTTTGCAAACAAGAGTTTGTCAACAAGAGTTTGTCAACAAGAGTTTGTAAACAAGAGTTTGTCAACAAGAGTTTGCCAACAAGAGTTTGTCAACAAGAGTTTGTAAACAAGAGTTTGTCAACAAGAGTTTGTAAACAAGAGTTTGTCAACAAGAGTTTGTCAACAAGAGTTTGTAAACAAGAGTTTGTAAACAAGAGTTTGTCAACAACAGTTTGTCAACAAGAGTTTGTCAAAAAGCGTTTGTAAACAAGAGTTTGTCAACAAGAGTTTGTCAACAAGAGTTTGTCAACAAGAGTTTGTAAACAAGAGTTTGTAAACAAGAGTTTGTCAACAACAGTTTGTCAACAAGAGTTTGTCAAAAAGCGTTTGTAAACAAGAGTTTGTCAACAAGAGTTTGTCAACAAGAGTTTGTCAACAAGAGTTTGTGAACAAGAGTTTGTAAACAAGAGTTTGTCAACAAGAGTTTGTCAACAAGAGTTTGTAAACAAGAGTTTGTAAACAAGAGTTTGTCAACAAGAGTTTGTAAACAAGAGTTTGTGAACAAGAGTTTGTAAACAAGAGTTTGTCAACAAGAGTTTGTAAACAAGAGTTTGTCAACAAGAGTTTGTGAACAAGAGTTTGTAAACAAGAGTTTGTAAACAAGAGTTTGTAAACAAGAGTTTGTCAACAAGAGTTTGTAAACAAGAGTTTGTAAACAAGAGTTTGTAAACAAGAGTTTGTAAACAAGAGTTTGTAAACA
This sequence comes from Lampetra fluviatilis, assembly GCF_964198595.1. Lineage (NCBI taxonomy): Eukaryota > Metazoa > Chordata > Hyperoartia > Petromyzontiformes > Petromyzontidae > Lampetra > Lampetra fluviatilis. The sequence continues at coordinate 4,998,441 of NC_136337.1, read as the reverse complement.
AGAGTTTGTAAACAAGAGTTTGTGAACAAGAGTTTGTAAACAAGAGTTTGTAAACAAGAGTTTGTAAACAAGAGTTTGTCAACAAGAGTTTGTAAACAAGAGTTTGTCAACAAGAGTTTGTCAACAAGAGTTTGTAAACAAGAGTTTGTAAACAAGAGTTTGTAAACAAGAGTTTGTCAACAAGAGTTTGTCAACAAGAGTTTGTAAACAAGAGTTTGCAAACAAGAGTTTGTCAACAAGAGTTTGTCAACAAGAGTTTGCAAACAAGAGTTTGTCAACAAGAGTTTGTCAACAAGAGTTTGTCAACAAGAGTTTGTCAACAAGAGTTTGTAAACAAGAGTTTGCAAACAAGAGTTTGTCAACAAGAGTTTGTAAACAAGAGTTTGCAAACAAGAGTTTGTAAACAAGAGTTTGTCAACAAGAGTTTGTCAACAAGAGTTTGTAAACAAGAGTTTGCAAACAAGAGTTTGTCAACAAGAGTTTGCCAACAAGAGTTTGTAAACAAGAGTTTGCCAACAAGAGTTTGTAAACAAGAGTTTGCAAACAAGAGTTTGTCAACAAGAGTTTGTCAACAAGAGTTTGCAAACAAGAGTTTGTCAACAAGAGTTTGTAAACAAGAGTTTGTCAACAAGAGTTTGTCAACAAGAGTTTGCAAACAAGAGTTTGTCAACAAGAGTTTGCAAACAAGAGTTTGTCAACAAGAGTTTGTCAACAAGAGTTTGTAAACAAGAGTTTGTAAACAAGAGTTTGCCAACAAGAGTTTGTAAACAAGAGTTTGTCAACAAGAGTTTGTAAACAAGAGTTTGTAAACAAGAGTTTGTCAACAAGAGTTTGTCAACAAGAGTTTGTCAACAAGAGTTTGTAAACAAGAGTTTGTAAACAAGAGTTTGTCAACAAGAGTTTGTCAACAAGAGTTTGCAAACAAGAGTTTGTAAACAAGAGTTTGTCAACAAGAGTTTGTCAACAAGAGTTTGTAAACAAGAGTTTGTCAACAAGAGTTTGCAAACAAGAGTTTGTCAACAAGAGTTTGTCAACAAGAGTTTGTAAACAAGAGTTTGCCAACAAGAGTTTGTCAACAAGAGTTTGTCAACAAGAGTTTGTCAACAAGAGTTTGCAAACAAGAGTTTGTCAACAAGAGTTTGTAAACAAGAGTTTGTCAACAAGAGTTTGTAAACAAGAGTTTGTCAACAAGAGTTTGTCAACAAGAGTTTGTCAACAAGAGTTTGTCAACAAGAGTTTGTAAACAAGAGTTTGTCAACAAGAGTTTGTCAATAAGAGTTTGCAAACAAGAGTTTGTAAACAAGAGTTTGTCAACAAGAGTTTGTCAACAAGAGTTTGTCAACAAGAGTTTGTAAACAAGAGTTTGTCAACAAGAGTTTGTCAACAAGAGTTTGTCAACAAGAGTTTGTAAACAAGAGTTTGTCAACAAGAGTTTGTCAACAAGAGTTTGTCAACAAGAGTTTGTCAACAAGAGTTTGTAAACAAGAGTTTGTCAACAAGAGTTTGTCAACAAGAGTTTGTCAACAAGAGTTTGTAAACAAGAGTTTGTCAACAAGAGTTTGTCAACAAGAGTTTGTCAACAAGAGTTTGTAAACAAGAGTTTGTCAACAAGAGTTTGTCAATAAGAGTTTGTCAACAAGAGTTTGTCAACAAGAGTTTGTCAACAAGAGTTTGCCAACAAGAGTTTGTCAACAAGAGTTTGTCAACAAGAGTTTGTCAACAAGAGTTTGTAAACAAGAGTTTGTCAACAAGAGTTTGTAAACAAGAGTTTGTCAACAAGAGTTTGCCAACAAGAGTTTGTCAACAAGAGTTTGTCAACAAGAGTTTGTAAACAAGAGTTTGTCAACAAGAGTTTGTCAACAAGAGTTTGTCAATAAGAGATTGTAAGCAAGAATTTGTCAACAAGAGTTTGTAAACAAGAGTTTGTCAACAAGAGTTTGTCAACAAGAGTTTGTCAACAAGAGTTTGTCAACAAGAGTTTGTAAACAAGAGTTTGTCAACAAGAGTTTGTCAACAAGAGTTTGTCAACAAGAGTTTGTAAACAAGAGTTTGCCAACAAGAGTTTGTCAACAAGAGTTTGTCAACAAGAGTTTGTAAACAAGAGTTTGTCAACAAGAGTTTGTCAACAAGAGTTTGTCAATAAGAGATTGTAAGCAAGAATTTGTCAACAAGAGTTTGTCAACAAGAGTTTGCCAACAAGAGTTTGTCAACAAGAGTTTGTAAACAAGAGTTTGTCAACAAGAGTTTGCCAACAAGAGTTTGTAAACAAGAGTTTGTAAACAAGAGTTTGTGAACAAGAGTTTGTCAACAAGAGTTTGCAAACAAGAGTTTGTCAACAAGAGTTTGTCAACAAGAGTTTGCAAACAAGAGTTTGTCAACAAGAGTTTGTCAACAAGAGTTTGCAAACAAGAGTTTGTCAACAAGAGTTTGTAAACAAGAGTTTGTCAACAAGAGTTTGTCAACAACAGTTTGTAAACAAGAGTTTGTAAACAAGAGTTTGTCAACAAGAGTTTGCCAACAAGAGTTTGTCAACAAGAGTTTGTCAACAAGAGTTTGTCAACAAGAGTTTGTAAACAACAGTTTGTAAACAAGAGTTTGTAAACAAGAGTTTGTAAACAAGAGTTTGTCAACAAGAGTTTGTAAACAACAGTTTGTAAACAAGAGTTTGTCAACAAGAGTTTGCCAACAAGAGTTTGTCAACAAGAGTTTGCCAACAAGAGTTTGTCAACAAGAGTTTGTCAACAAGAGTTTGTAAACAACAGTTTGTAAACAAGAGTTTGTAAACAAGAGTTTGTCAACAAGAGTTTGTAAACAAGAGTTTGTAAACAACAGTTTGTAAACAAGAGTTTGTCAACAAGAGTTTGTCAACAAGAGTTTGTCAACAAGAGTTTGCCAACAAGAGTTTGTCAACAAGAGTTTGTCAACAAGAGTTTGTAAACAACAGTTTGTAAACAAGAGTTTGTAAACAAGAGTTTGTCAACAAGAGTTTGTAAACAAGAGTTTGTAAACAACAGTTTGTAAACAAGAGTTTGTCAACAAGAGTTTGTAAACAAGAGTTTGTAAACAACAGTTTGTAAACAACAGTTTGTAAACAAGAGTTTGTAAACAACAGTTTGTAAACAAGAGTTTGTAAACAACAGTTTGTAAACAACAGTTTGTAAACAAGAGTTTGTAAACAACAGTTTGTAAACAAGAGTTTGTCAACAAGAGTTTGTAAACAAGAGTTTGTAAACAAGAGTTTGTCAACAAGCGTTTGCAAACAAGAGTTTGTCAACAAGAGTTTGTCAACAAGAGTTTGCAAACAAGAGTTTGTCAACAAGAGTTTGTCAACAAGAGTTTGTAAACAAGAGTTTGTCAACAAGAGTTTGTCAACAAGAGTTTGTCAACAAAAGTTTGTCAACAAGAGTTTGTCAACAAGAGTTTGTCAACACGCGTTTGTCAACAAGAGTTTGTAAACAAGAGTTTGTCAACAAGAGTTTGTCAACAAGAGTTTGTCAACAAGAGTTTGTAAACAAATGGGCCGGTGTACGATCGACCCCCTGAAGGATGCCAACACGCTATGGGAACCTCATTTGCCAGTAAAAATATGATAATTGTTTTTTTACCCTTCTATCTGGCAACAAAACTGACACCTTTTTACAAGAAGTCATGTTTGCATAGACCGCAATACCTGCAGTCATAATACAAACAAAAAACATAACTCTGATAATGTGCACTGTCCTTGAAGTTGATTGGTCCACACCCGAGACAGCTTTCCTTAGAGATGACGCCTTTTGGCATCATCTGGTCCAACCCATGTGAGACTAGGCTCTAAGGAAAGCTGTCTCGGGTGTGGACCAATCAACTTCCTTAGGAAAGCTGTCTCGGGTGTGGACCAATCAACTTTAGGGACAGTGCACATTATCAGAGTTATGTCTTTTGTTTGCATTATGACTGCAGGTATTGCGGTCTATGCAAACATGACTCCTTGTAAAAAGGTGTCAGTTTTGTTGCCAGATAGAAGGGTAAAAAAACAATTATCATTCGATGCCAACATGGTCAACTCCCCATCCCCCCGAACCCCCGAACCCCGTTCGCGACTGATCCCATATCATGAGGGTTAGGAGGGTGGCTAAAGGTGATACGGCGTGTGGAGAGGGAGGTGTCCGTGGGTGTGGGACTTACTGGGGGGTGGTGGGTGGTGGTGGTGGTGGGTGCTACCTAGGGATGGAGGGAAGGATGGGCCAGGGAGAGGGGACATTTGTTCCAGTGCAGGGAGGGGGGGAAAGGGAGCGGAAATGTGGGATTGTAAACAAGGAGATGGGGGTGGCGGAACGGTGAGGAAGAGAGATGGAGAGTGGAGCGGGCGGGAGGGGAGGGGGGGAGACTTACAGCGAGGCGAGGCACGGTGGGACATTTCGTCCACGTCGAAAAGTTGAGCATCGCTGCAATTCTCTCATCTACTGCAAAACCAGCTCACCCCCCTCCTCCCACCACCACCCGTGCCCCCCCCCCCACCACCCACCTTGCCCCCCCCACCACCCACCTTGCCCCCCTCCCCACCACCCACCCACCTTGCCCCCCTCCCCACCACCCACCCACCTTGCCCCCCCCTCCCCACCACACACCCACCTTGCCCCCCCCACCACCCACCCACCTTGCCCCCCTCCCCCACCACCCACCCACCTTGCACCCCCCTCCCCACCACCCACCCACCTTGCCCCCCCCACCACCCACCCACCTTGCCCCCCTCCCCCACCACCCACCCACCTTGCACCCCCCTCCCCACCACCCACCCACCTTGCCCCCCCCCACCACCCACCCACCTTGCCCCCCTCCCCCACCACCCACCCACCTTGTCCCCCTCCCCACCACCCACCCACCTTGCCCCCCCCTCCCCACCACCCACCCACCTTGCCCCCCCCCACCACCCACCCACCTTGCCCCCCTCCCCCCACCACCCACCCACCTTGCCCCCCTCACCACCCACCCACCTTGTCCCCCTCCCCACCACCCACCCACCTTGACCCCCCCCTCCCCACCACTCACCCACCTTGCCCCCCCCACCACCTACCCACCTTGCCCCCCTCCCCACCACCCACCTTGCCCCCTCCCCCACCACCCACCCACCTTGCCCTCCCCCACCACCCACCCACCTTGCACCCCCCTCCCCACCACCCACCCACCTTGCCCCCCTCCCCCACCACCCACCCACCTTGCCCCCCCCCACCACCCACCCACCTTGCCCCCCTCCCCACACACCCACCCTGCCCCCCCCCACCACCCACCCACCTTGCCCCACCCCCTCCCCACCACCCACCCACCTTGCCCCCCCCCCCACCACCCACCCACCTTGCCCCCCCCCTCCCCACCACCCACCCACCTTGCCCCCCTCCCCCACCACCCACCCACCTTGCCCCCCTCCCCACACACCCACCCTGCCCCCCCCACCACCCACCTTGCTGTCGTATATTATAGCGGTGGTCTCGCCGCGACTCCCATTGCAAATTTCACTGCAATTATAACGGGCCGTGCCGCGTGTCGCGTCCCATATTGCGTGACATCTGGATGTATAAAGTGGGGTGGTGGTGGTGGTGGTGGGGGGGGTCACACACGCCGATGTCCGATTCGCGGCCACGCTCCGTCAATCAACAAATATAACGGGGAGGGGGAGATTGGAGAGGGGAGGGGGTGGATATATAAACGTCTAATTATTAATATCCCGATGGGATTTTTTTGTATTTGTATTTAAATGTCCGAGTCACGGGGAGTCATTTTTGGACCCGTGCCATCTGCCGAGGGGAGAAGAGAGGGCACGGGTAGGTAGGTGGCTGTGTGTGGGGGTGACGATGGGTGGGTGGCTGTGTGGGTGGGGTGGGGGGGGTGGTTCCCTGTCTCGTCCGGCGGTGTCAAATTGGAGTCTCGATGACGCCACCGGGCGCGCTCGGTTTGCCGTCATCGCGATGACCGCGTGAGGTTCATGAGGCCTGCAACACCGGGTGGGGCTGGGTGGGGAGGGGCTGGTCACCCCGTGGTGCCCTTATAAAACTCAACGTTTCACCTACTCACGCCGGCTTGTGCCCGCCCTCACAGTCGGGCATATTTGCGGAATACACCACGCCGCCGTTGACCCTGCAGGCCATTGACCGAGCAACCCAACGTTCCTACCAGCTCCCTCCGCAGGACTGTGTTCTATCTACGTGACTTTACCGAAAGTCCCAAAGAATAAGAAAGTCCCAAAGAATAAGAAAGTCCCGCAGTCACGAAAGCTTTAAGTCAAGAAGCATTTTAAAATAAAACGTTGTATTTTCACAGTGTTTCGTTGAGTATAGCGGGCGAGAGGAAGTTTGGTTGGCATCTCGCCGTGCTGGGCTGGAGGGCTTGCTGCCAGGACTCGGGGCCACGTGGTGGTGGTGGGGGATGGATTCGTAGCGCCTCGCCACATCCGATTAACACAGCCACTCTAACAGAACAACAACACTAACGATACCAACACTAACAACAACAACACCAACAACAACGCCAACAACGCTAGCAACGACACAAACAACAATAACATTAACAACAATACTAGGAACAAACCTACACCAGGCGAGGTAGTTAACATCTCTTAGCCACCGTGATGATGATGAATGAGAGAGAGAGAGACACGTAAACTCCAAATATACAGCAGGCGTCAGGGTCGGGATCGAACCCACGCCCTCCTGTACAACAGGCGAGGTAGCTAACATCTCCTAGCCACCGTGGCGCCCACAACTACACTCACAACAACACGACCAACAAACCGGACATAAATGTGGCCATGATAAAAAATTTAAACCACGCGCGCACAGACGCGTACGCATGCACACTCATGCACAGCAAACAATAACAACATCCGCAATTCGTCATCGAGTGGCGGTGACGTCCCCCGCGGTGCTTCGTGCCAGGCTGGGTGCACTTCGAGGCCACGCGAAGTGTCAAAGAGGCTTCACTGCTGCCAGGAGGTCACGTGCCACGGGTTGCAAAGACAAAGATCCCCCGTGTAGGCTCAACAGACTGTTGGGGCAAAGTGCTGTTAGCGAGTAGCAGCACACGAGGGGGGTGGGTGGCCAGCGCCACGCCCGGCCGCCTTTGTCTCCCGATTGGCGATGTTTAGGCGCCGCACCGGGTACCAAGTTGAGGCCGAGTCGACCTAGGGGAGGCCCAACACCGGTTCAAATATTCGCCACTGCTCACACGCGCACACACACAACAACAAAGCGTGATAACGGAAAGGAAATGGTTGCAGCAGTCGTAGCAGCAGGATTAGCTATAGTAGCAGGATTAGCTGTAGCAGCAGCAGTAGATGTAGCAGCAGTAGCTGTAGCAGCAGTAGTAGCTGTAGTAGCAGCAGCAGCAGCTGTAGCTGTAGCAGCAGCAGCTGTAGCAGCAGCAGCTGTAGCAGCAGCAGCTGTAGCAGCAGCAGCTGTAGTAGCAGCAGCAGCTGTAGCTTCAGCAGTAGCAGCTGTAGCAGCAGTAGCTGTAGCAGCAGTAGTAGCTGTAGTAGCAGCAGCAGCAGCTGTAGCTGTAGCAGCAGCAGCTGTAGCAGCAGCAGCTGTAGCAGCAGCAGCTGTAGCAGCAGCAGCAGCTGTAGCTTCAGCAGTAGCAGCTGTAGCAGCAGTAGCTGTAGCAGCAGTAGTAGCTGTAGTAGCAGCAGCAGCAGCTGTAGCTGTAGCAGCAGCAGCTGTACCAGCAGCAGCTGTAACAGCAGCAGCTGTAGCAGCAGCAGCTGTAGCAGCAGCAGCTGTAGCAGCAGCAGCTGTAGCAGCAGCAGCTGTAGCTTCAGCAGTAGCAGCTGTAGCAGCAGTAGCTGTAGCAGCAGCAGCAGCTGTACCAGCAGCAGCTGTAACAGCAGCAGCTGTAGCAGCAGCAGCTGTAGCAGCAGCAGCTGTAGCTTCAGCAGTAGCAGCTGTAGCAGCAGTAGCTGTAGCAGCAGCAGCAGCTGTAGCAGCAGCAGTTGTAGCAGCAGTTGTAGCAGCAGCAGCTGTAGCAGCAGCTGCTGTAGCAGCAGCAGTTGTAGCAGCAGCAGCTGTAGCAGCAGCTGCTGTAGTAGCAGCAGCTGTAGTAGCAGCAGCTGTAGTAGCAGCAGCTGCTGTAGTAGCAGCAGTTGTAGTAGCAGCAGCAGCTGTAGCTTCAGCAGCAGTAGCAGCAGCTGTAGCTTCAGCAGTAGCAGCTGTAGCAGCAGCTGTAGCTTCAGCAGCAGTAGCAGCAGCTGTAGCTTCAGCAGTAGCAGCTGTAGCTTCAGCAGTAGCAGCTGTAGCAGCAGCTGTAGCTGCAGCAGCTGTAGCTTCAGCTGTAGCATCATGATCCCCTGGTGGTGAGCAGAGACCGCGCGCCACCGTCTCGCGGTCTCTGCCCCGCGCAGCTTCCTCGCTCACGGCGCACGTGGGGGGGTCGGGAAGTCGCCGCTTTGTCCGGATGCAGGCGGGAGTCCGGTCTCCTGCACACACCCCCCCACCAACCCTCCCCCCACCACCAACCCTCCCCCCCGCCAATCTCCCCCCCCTCCAACCCTCCCCCCCACCTTCTTCCCCCCCCACCACCCTACCCCCCGCCAACCTCACTAACCCCCCCCCCATCAACCCAACTAACCCCCCCCCAACCAACCCTCCCCCCCACCTCCTTCCCCCCCACCAACCTCCCCCCCCCCACCAACCCCACCCACCTCCCCCCCACCAACCTCCCCCCCACCAACCCCACTAACCCCCCCCCTCCAACCACCCCCCCCAACCAACCCTCCCCCCCCCCACCAACCTCCCCCCCACCTCCTTCCCCCCCCACCACCCCCCCACCCCAACCAACCAACCCCGCCCCTCCCCCCACCTCCCAGCCCATTGTGAAATCGCTGCTGGGTTTCCCCGATAAACCCACGGGGAGTTTATCGCGACCACCCATCGACTGGGGGGAGCGAGGTGGTGGTGGCGGTGGTGGTGGCGGCGGTGGTGGTGGTGATGCAGAGCAAGCTGTGGACCGGGGTGGGGGGGGGGCAGAGGAAGCGGGCGAGGTGGGAGGGTGGGGGGCAAGGGATGTTGGGGGAGGGATGGGGGGGGCAGACGTGAAGATCTGTGAGGTGTCACCACCACCCCCACCCCACCACCCCCTCCTCCTACCTCGCCCTGGGATTAGATCGAAGGTCATTCAGAGCACGCTAATTGCCCCGTGATAATGGCGAGTCGCGGACTTTAATACGAATCAAAAGCATAATACGAAGAGCAGTAAGTAGCCAGATGCGCTTCTGTGCGGTCAGCAGTAGTGGTGGTGGTGGTATGGGGGGTGGTGGTGGTGCTGGTGGTATTTGCAGTGGTATTGGTGGTAGTGGTGGTTTTGGTGGTTGTGGTGGTAGTATTGGTTGTGGTGGTTGTGGTGGTGGTATTGGTTGTGGTGGTTGTGGTGGTGGTATTGGTTGTGGTGGTTGTGGTGGTATTGGTGGTGGTGGTGGTATTTTTGGTATTTGTGGTAGTGGTGGTGGTGGTGGTGGTATTTTTGGTATTTTTGGTGGTATTGGTGGTGGTGGTGGTGGTGCTATTGGTTGGTCAATCGCAGTCAATGCTATATCGACTTCACGTTACGCATGCCAATGCCATCACAGAGCCTCAGGGTGTTTATTTATTCCGTGTAACTGACACGAACACAACGGGCTGAGACATCTCCCGTGTCAATACGCGTGTCAGCTCGATACAGCCTTGTTAGAGGTCCGCGTATTCAGAGCCGTCCCGATGGTTACAGCGAATCTAAGCGATAGCCCCGGGCCCCAGGCTTTTGGAGGTGGGGGGCTCACTCCGTGTGATTTGCCCGGGAGCCCGAACCTTGTCCCTTCTCTCCCCCATGGACATCTGTGAAAAAGAGCCTCATCTTCTTGGTTCTTTCGGTAAAGTCACGTAGAATGGAAATAATAAAATAATAAAATAATAAAACATAATAAAATAATATTATATAATATTCTTTTATTGGTTTTTTTTTAAACATAATAAAATAATATAATATTATTTTATAATATAATATTATTTTATTATGCAGGGATTCATCTTCTTGGTTCTTTCGGTAAAGTCACGTAGAATGGAAATAATAAAATAATAACAAATAAAACATAATAAAATTATATTATTTTATTATGTTTTATTTTTTATAAAATTCTATTATATAATTTTATGATGTTTGATTCTTTTTTATTTTATTATTTCCATTCTACGTATATTATATTATTTTATTATGTTTTATTTTTTATTATTTTATTATTTCCATTCTACGTCACTTTACCGAAAGAACCAAAAAGATGAATCCCTGCAGTCACGAAAGCTTTAAATCGAAATTTAAGAGCTTCATAGTTCATCGGATTCCTCCAGAATTAATGGATGTATTGATCCCGTGTTGTTCGATGTACGACCCGCGACCTCGTCTCGAGAATGAAACTCAACACCGGTTTTGGCCCTCGCCCAGAGTTTAACTCAGGTACGGTGGGTTCCGGCTCGTGCCCTTGCTCGCCACCGACTCAATGTTGGTTCTGTTACTGTGGCGATATTCTGCGGAAGGATCAGAGGTAACCATCCCAGATTTCGTCGCAGACACACAGACAAAGACCCACCCCCGTATCGGATGTGTAGAGGAGTAGCGTCGTGTGCGCTGTCCAGTGCGATGACGTCACGGGACGTGGGGTCACGCGCGCTGGACAGTGCACATGACGTCACGTCTCCTAGGGTACTTAAGGGATACCTCGTGACGTAAGCGGGGTCACTGTGGGAACGGGTAGAGTAAGAAGGGTGAAGAGGGAACCAGTGGGTAGAGAGAGGGATCGAGTGGTGAGTCTGGGGCAGGGGTCCTCAAACTACGGCCCGTGGGCCACATGCGGCCCACCGAGGACATTTATCCGGCCCATGGTCACTAATTGGGCTGCGCTTGTGAGCACTAATTGGGCTGCGCTGGTGAGCACTAATTGAGCTGCGCTGGTGAGCACTCATTGGGCTGCGGTGGTGGGCACTCATTGGGCTGCGCTGGTGAGCACTCATTGGGCTGCGGTGGTGGGCACTGATTGGGCTGCGGCGGTGGGCACTGATTGAGCTGCGGCGGTGGGCACTCATTGGGCTGCGCTGGTGAATGGTTCAATGGGCCAATTGACTGGAATTGCCCCCCAGGCCTAAGGCTGCCAGCCCTCCCCCGACTGCGCTTGACTGGCTCTCCCTCCCTCAGCTTTATTAGAGCTCATGCACTAAACCACAGACAGTTTCAGGAATTTCTGTCTGAGCTAAATGTTGACTATGAAGATGTTCTGTACCACACAGAAGTCCGTTGGCTGAGTCGAGGGAGGGTTTTGAAACGTTTATATGACTTCCACAGATTACAGCTTTTCTGCTTTCAAAAAATAAAGAAGTACCAGAGCTCAATGATGCAGAATGGAAATGGCACCTTGCCTTTCTGACAGATGTAACAGAGCTACTCAACAGTCTCAATGTGCAACTTCAAGGAAAGGGGAAGCTCATCTGTGATATGCAATCACATGTTAAAACATTTGAAGTAAAATTAGGCCTCCTCATCAAACAAGTGAAGGAGGAAAACTTCTGCCATCTCCCCACAACTCAAAATCTGTTCGCGGAAAAACCATTGGTTGCATTCCCAAACAAAACATGTGTGGATTCACTGGAAAAATTGCAAAAGGAGTTCCAATTTAGATTTAAAGAGCTTCATCTCCATGAACAGGACATACAGCTTTTCCGTAACCCATTTTCTATTGACATTGAAAATGTGGATACAATTTACCAAATGGAACTGACTGAACTGCAGAATTGTGACTCTCTGAAAGACGCATTCAAGTCAAGCAGCCTTCATAATTTCTATGCATCTCTCCCCACTGAGACATATCCTCATCTCAGGAACCATGCACTCAAAATGGCAACCATCTTTGGCAGCACTTATGTCTGTGAACAGACTTTTTCCAGAATAAAACATTTGAAATCTCCAACCAGATCTAGACTAACGGATGCACACTTGCATCACTTGTTACGAATAGCAGTGACAAATATGGAACCGGACATTGACCATCTCATTAGCCAAAAGCAGGCCCATAGTTCCCATTGAAATACCGGCAAGTTTGTTGATTTAACTTTACTTGTTCTTCATTTTAAATATTGTATTTGTTCCCGTTTTGTTTCTTCACTTCAAATAAGATATATGCAGTGTGCATAGGAATTTGTTCATAGTTTTTTTTAACTATAGTCCGGCCCTGAAGGACAGTGAACTGGCCCCCTGTTTAAAAAGTTTGAGGACCCCTGGTCTGGGGAGAAGCCGGTGGTAGCCGTAGAGGTGCTTCTCTCTCCGCTCGGTGGAGTCGGCAGAGTCCACGATCCGACACGAGAGAGAGTTCAACCATTCTACACAACAAAGGCTCATTCCTAGCAGCGTGCTTCAGCCGCACCGAACCTCACAATAATAATATTCAGGGCCTACCTTGGCTCCTCCCACCCTCAACCAGTATATATACAAGGACTGTTTTCCTGGAATTTCTCTCACTTGATGCAGCAAGCGTGCTGTGACGGTTCCACCTGAAGACGGAAGCTTGTGTTGCCTCCGAAACGTCGTGATTTTTATTTTATTTTTTTATTTTACTTTTATTAATTTAAAATTTTTCCTACGTGACTTTACCGAAAAAACATAAGAATACGAGAGCGAGAGACCGGAGCTAGCCGGCAGGGACCCGGAGTAGGACCCCTAGCCCCTGGGAGTTGTGTACCCTGCTGTGTGTTATTGATAAGCTTTAATAAACCCTGGCGAAAGCCCTTAACTTACCTCCATCGGAACTACTCAACAGATATAACAGAATGTTGGGGCAAGCGGTGTTAGCGAATAGCACCGACAGCAACTATGAACCTCCGTTTCACCGTGGCTAACAAAAAAAAACCCTTGCTCATCTATTTTTTTTTCGTAATTCAGTTTTAATTCTTTGGTAACGATTTTCTTTTCTTTAAATATTGAAACAATTTAATAATGTCCTGGGTTCGATGGCTGAACATGGCACTCAGGTGCGGTCCAGTCTAAATATTGCCGTTTGAAAATTCATTTGAACGAAAAAAGTTCCATCTGGAATATCGAATTCTGCTGTTTAATGAACACTGCGAATGTGGAGTTTACAAATGTATCACGTTTCAAGAGAGCCAAAGCCCCCCCCCCTACCCACACACCCCCGGACCCCCCTCCCCTCCCCCACCACCCCCGCCCCTCGCCTCCTTCCAGTCTAAGTAACCAACTTTAATCAATAAATATGCACACGTGTTCACGTACATTACTCGGTCAATCCACTGCCGAAGATCCCCCGTCCAGCATTTTTGGGGCAAGTGCTGTTAGCGAGCGCCTTTCAAGATCGGCGCGGCAAACGAGGGGGTGGGTGGCCAGCGCCACGCCCGGCCGCCTTTGTCTCCCGAGTGACAATGTTTACACACCGCACCAGCTACTCATTTGAGGCCGAGCCGACCTAGATGAGGCCCGGAACCGGTTCAGATAACCGTCACTGTTGTCGACCGAGAGCGGGAATCGAACTCGTTTCGGCGGATTCGTAGCAGAGCGCGCTAACCGATGCACTACCGCTCCCCGCACAACAACAACAACGATCACTTTGAGGCCACGTGAAGTGTCGAACGCCCGCTGGGTGGGAGGTCACGGGGCAGACCCAGGTGCCACAGGTCGACTGACTGAGATGACACACACACATACACTGCAAAACGGGGGGGGGGGGGGAGCATACCAACTCCACATACACACAGAACAGCGACACGCGTCTGGAATAGAGTATGAATCCTTACAGTCACGAAAGCTTCAAATCTAGAATCTCAAAATACAATTACGATTTTTATTTTTATTTTACCAGGTCACCTGAGCTGTCTAGCTATTTTTTTTCAGAAGGAACCTGGCTCTCACAAACGATAGCTCGACGAAGTGGCTCATCGTCAAAACAGTCCGAATCGAAAGCAGCCAAATACTGTTAAGTGAATGTTTCAAAATGTGGAGGGGAAAAACCGGAGGACCCCGAGAAAAATCCACGCGACCACGGGGAGAGAGACACCGCAAACTTCAAATACACAGCAGCAGGCGTCGTCAGGATCGGGATCGAACCCACGACCTCCTGCATACCAGGCGAGGAAGTTATCATTTCCTAACGACCGTGATGATGATGAGAGAGAGAGACGCAAACTCCAAATACACAACAGGCATCGTCAGGGTCGGGATCGAACCCACGATCTCCTGTAGACTAGGGGAGGGAGTTAACATTTCACCACGGAGAGAGAGAGACACTCAAACTCCAAATATACAGCAGCATGCGTCAGGGTCGGAATCGTACCCACGACCGCCTGTATACCAGGCGAGGGACTTAACATCTCCTAGCCACCGTGATGATGATGATGATAGAGACACGCAAACTCCAAATAAACAGCAGGCGTCGTCAGGGTCGGGATCGAACCCACGACCTCCTGTAGACCAGGCGATGGAGTTAACATCTCCTAGCCACCGTGATGATTATGAGAGAGAGAGACACGCAAACTTTAAATATACAGCAGACGTCAGGATCAGGATCGAACCCACGACCTCCTGCATACCAGGCGAGGTAGTTAACATCTCCTAGCCACCTTGATGATGATGAGAGAGAGAGACACGCAAACTCCAAATATACAGCAGGCGTCGTCAGGGTCAGGATCGAACCCACGACCTCCTGTACACCAGGCGAGGTAGTTAACATATCCTAGCCACCGTGATGATGATGAGAGAGAGAGACGCGCAAACTCCAAATAAACAGAAGGCGTCGTCAGGGTCAGGATCGAACCCACGACCTCCTGTACACCAGACGAGGAGGTTAACATCTCACCACCGTAGCGAACCCAGGCCACTGTTTCTGTGAAGTGTGAAGATTGAAAGTGTTATCACGCTGTGGCACGCCTGGACTGAATTAGACCATTTTATTTAAAACACACACACCCACACAAACACACACACACAGCAGGACACTCATTTAATGGACTGGTGGGCTGGCGTGCCAAGTGGCTCTATGGCAAAATAATGACCCGCTCTCTTTTGTACGCAGAAGGGGCTTAGAGCAGAGAGAGTCTGCGTGGACCGGGGTTCGTCTGGCGTGTTAATTATATTATTTTTTGGTGTCCATTGTGTCGCTATCTGTCGCTCGGCAGAGGATCTCTCCTGTGCGAGGCAGGTGTCACGTGGTGGATGGGGAAGGCGACACACACACAGGCACACACACAGACACACACACGCAGACACACACAGGCAGACACACACAGAGGCAGGTGTCACGTGGTGGGTGGGGAAGACGGCAGGGGGGGAAGCGACGCGCGTGTGTGGCCAGCGAACACACAGACACACACACAGACACTCACACACACACAGACACACACAGACACACACACGTACACACGTACACACACGTACACACACACGCGTACACAAACACACACACGCACATACACACACACACGTACACACACACACGTACACACACACACGCACAAACACAAGTACACACACACACACGTACACACACGCACACACACACACACGCACACACGTACACACTCACACACACGCACACACGCACACACACAGACGCACACACACACGTACACACACACACGCACACACACACACGCACACACGTACACACGTACACACACGTACACAGGCACACACACAAGCACACACACACGCACACACACAGACACGTACACACTCACACACACGTGTCGCATGTGTGCACGAGGGCGATAGTGGTAATCTCCCCCGCACAGCCGCTCAGCCCAATCCTTGCCACGCGCCGCTTTCTGCCCTTAGCCCCCCCCCCATACCCCCCCCCATGGCCCCCCTCACCCCCCTCGCTACCCCTCCCCTCCATCTCACGCGCATGGCGCCGCGATAAGAGAGCCCCCCCCCCTGCCTGCCCTTAACCCCCCCCCCCGTTTGCCTCGCTGCCCACGTCTCAACTGTGTGTGTGTGCTGCCCACCTACTCACTGTGTGTGTGTGCTGCCCACCTACTCACTGTGTGTGTGTGCTGCCCACGTCTCAACTGTGTGTGCTGCCCACCTACTCACTGTGTGTGTGTGCTGCCCACATATTCACCGTGTGTGTGTGTGCTGCCCACGTGTCAACTGTGTGTGTGTGTGTGCTGCCCACATATTCACTGTGTGTGTGCTGCCCACGTCTCAACTGTGTGTGTGTGCTGCCCACCTACTCACTGTGTGTGTGTGCTGCCCACCTACTCACTGTGTGTGTGTGCTGCCCACGTCTCAACTGTGTGTGCTGCCCACCTACTCACTGTGTGTGTGTGCTGCCCACATATTCACCGTGTGTGTGTGTGCTGCCCACGTGTCAACTGTGTGTGTGTGTGTGCTGCCCACATATTCACTGTGTGTGTGCTGCCCACGTCTCAACTGTGTGTGTGTGCTGCCCACCTACTCACTGTGTGTGTGTGCTGCCCACCTACTCACTGTGTGTGTGTGCTGCCCACCTACTCACTGTGTGTGTGTGCTGCCCACCTACTCACTGTGTGTGTGTGCTGCCCACCTACTCACTGTGTGTGTGTGCTGCCCACGTCTCAACTGTGTGTGTGTGTGCTGCCCACCTACTCACTGTGTGTGTGTGCTGCCCACATATTCACCGTGTGTGTGTGTGCTGCCCACGTGTCAACTGTGTGTGTGTGTGCTGCCCACATATTCACTGTGTATGTGCTGCCCACGTCTCAACTGTGTGTGTGTGTGCTGCTCACCTATTCACTGTGTGTGTGTGCTGCCCACGTCCCAACTGTGTGTGTGTGCTGCCCACCTACTCACTGTGTGTGTGTGCTGCCCACGTCTCAACTGTGTGTGTGTGTGTGCTGCCCACATATTCACTGTGTGTGTGCTGCCCACGTCTCAACTGTGTGTGTGTGTGCTTGCCACATATTCACTGTGTGTGTGCTGCCCACGTCTCAACTGTGTGTGTGTGCTGCCCACCTTTTCACTGTGTGTGTGTGTTGCTGCCCGCCGCAACGCGTAATTGGCTAGCGGCGTGGGCAGAGCGCCAGGCAACGCCGTTCTTCAGACATCGCCACGCCACAACTTGAAATCGAACTCGGCTCTGCAGGGTTCACAGGGCAGTGCGCCTAACCGCAGCGCCACCGCTCCCCGCCCTCCCCCCCCCCGCCACATCTTAATTGCAATGTTACACAGAGTGGCAATCGCTGTAATAACGCGTGGTAATTATCGCGCACTGCTCGAGTACACATTGCCAGATAGCAAAGGGCACACTCACTCACATCGACATCAGCAGGCGATCGACTGCTGCGTGAAGGACTCCGTCCGCCCACTTGTCCCCAATATTCCCACAAGCACCGCCACGTGAACTGCAAATCACCGGTCCGTCTCCACCGCTGGGCGTTCCGTTCTTACACTCAAGTAGGCTTTTTGTAGGAATGACATTTGTGTTTTTTTTTTCACCCAGAAAGTGCTTCACCGCGTGTCCAAGGCTCTGTCTGCGCTGGTGCCACCGTCGCTGGGAGATGTTAACAACCTCGCCTGGTATACGGGAGGTCGCGTGTTCCATCCCGACCCTGACGCCTGCTGTATAGGTGGAGTGTGTCTCTCTCTCTATGGCTGGGAGATGTTAACAACCTCGCCTGGTATACAGGAGGTCGTGGGTTCCATCCCGACCCTGACGTTTGCATGCTTGGAGTTTGCGTGTCTCTCTCTTTCTCTCTCTTTCCCCAAAGGTCGCGTGGAATTTTCTTCTCTGGATCCTCCGGATTTTCTCTCCACGTTTAGAAACACGCGTTTGAGATTATTCAGATTATTTTGGCCGCGAAACATTTGCCACGTGATGAGACATTTTGTTGATCCGTCATTTGTGGCCTGGTCGCTTCTGAAAGAATAAGTTACATAGATCAATTTGGCTTTGCCTGGTAGGAAGGGGATGATTTAGTGTGGTATTTGTATGTGTTTGGGGCGATTTGTTTACCTTTCCTGTACTCTGCCCTACCGTCGTATTTTTGTGTTGTTTTGTTGTTGTTTCGATTTAAAGTTTTCGTGACTGCAGCGATTCATCTTCTTGGTTCTTTCGGTAAAGTCAAGTAGAAGGGAAATAATAAAATAAAATAAAAAAATACAAATAAAACATAATAAAATTACATATTATATTATTTTATTATGTTTTATTTTTATTTGTAATAATAATAAAAATTAAACATAATAAAATAACATATTATATTAATATTATATTATTTTATTATGTTTAATTATGTTTAATTTTCATTATTTTATTATTTCCCTTCTACGTGACTTTACCGAAAGAACCAAGAAGAGTTGTTGTTGTTGTTCTAACCGTCCCTACCAAGTAACCCCGACTGGACATCTGTCAAAAAATTAGCTTCATAGCCCATCGGATTCCTCCTCCTGCAGTATAAACACAGCTTCCGATTCCGAAGATAACAACATTGCCAGACAACACCAAGATAACAACAACAACAACAGAAACAGTCCCAGGCCAGTTCAGCAAACAAAACTCCGAGTTAAAAACCGAACCACGCACGGGAGGTAAGAATCGATGCCACAAGTCGCATCTAAGAACTTGATTTGTATCAAGCACCGATCTTCTGCTTCAGGGTGGAGGGTTTTTTTTGTATTTACTCTCAAGGCTTGGAGGTAGATACTCTTAGTTCTTTCAGTAAAGTCACGTAGGTAAAAAATGAAATTAAAATTAATAAAAAAAAAATCACGACTGCATCAAGCAGCAAATCTGGCTGTGACGGTCCCACCTGATGACGGAGACTTGTGTTGCCTCCGAAACGTCGTGATTTTTTTTTTCGATTTAAAGCTTTCGTGACTGCAGGGATTCATCTTCTTGGTTCTTTCGGTAAAGTCACGTAGAAGGGAAGTAATAAAACAATAAAAATAAACATAATACAATTTTTTCATGATGTTTTATTTTTATTAATTTATTACATAATAAAATTATTTTATTATGTTTTATTTTTATTATTTTATTACTTCCCTTCTACGTGACTTTACCGAAAGAACCAAGAAGATGTTTTTTAATTAATTTTAATTTCATTTTTTTTACCTACGTGACTTTACCGAAAGAACTAACGGTATTAATCCTTGCAGTCACGAAAGCTTCAAATCTAGAAGCTTTGAGGTAGAGCGAGTGGGCTGCTGGCACCCAGAATGCTCACGAGTTCAGACTTTGCTGGGGAGGGGATGGGAGGTGGACTGAACCCATCATTACCTCTCTGGGGGTCGATAAAATGACCGCCAATTTGCCATCGGAATGTGGAATTCTCTCCCCCCCCCCCCTTTTCAGGGATGGGGGTAATCACGTTTGGCTGTTGTTAAGAACACAGATGGAGTGTGTGGTGAGTGTGTGTGGTGGGTGTGTGTGGTGAGTGTGGTGAGTGTGTGTGGTGAGTGTGGTGAGTGTGTGGTGAGTGTGTGTGGTGAGTGTGTATGGTGAGTGTGTGTGTGGTGTGTGTGGTGTGTGTGTGGTGAGTGTGGTGAGTGTGTGGTGAGTGTGTGTGGTGAGTGTGTGTGGTGAGTGTGGTGAGTGTGTGTGGTGAGTGTGGTGAGTGTGTGGTGAGTGTGTGTGGTGAGTGTGTGTGGTGAGTGTGGTGAGTGTGTGTGGTGAGTGTGGTGAGTGTGTGTGGTGAGTGTGGTGAGTGTGTGTGGTGAGTGTGTGTAGTGAGTATGTGTGGTGAGTGTGTGTGGTGAGTGTGGTGAGTGTGTGTGGTGAGTGTGGTGAGTGTGTGGTGAGTGTGTGTGGTGAGTGTGTGTGGTGAGTGTGGTGAGTGTGTGTGGTGAGTGTGGTGAGTGTGTGTGGTGAGTGTGTGTAGTGAGTGTGTATGGTGAGTGTGTGTGTGGTGTGTGTGGTGAGTGTGTATGGTGTGTGTGTGGGTGTGTGTTGTGTGTGTGTGGTGAGTGTGTGTGGTGAGTGTGGTGAGTGTGTGTGGTGAGTGTGTGTAGTGAGTATGTGTGGTGAGTGTGTGTGGTGAGTGTGGTGAGTGTGTGTGGTGAGTGTGGTGAGTGTGTGGTGAGTGTGTGTGGTGAGTGTGTGTGGTGAGTGTGGTGAGTGTGTGTGGTGAGTGTGGTGAGTGTGTGTGGTGAGTGTGGTGAGTGTGTGTGGTGAGTGTGTGTAGTGAGTATGTGTGGTGAGTGTGTGTGGTGAGTGTGGTGAGTGTGTGTGGTGAGTGTGGTGAGTGTGTGGTGAGTGTGTGTGGTGAGTGTGTGTGGTGAGTGTGGTGAGTGTGTGTGGTGAGTGTGGTGAGTGTGTGTGGTGAGTGTGTGTAGTGAGTATGTGTGGTGAGTGTGTGTGGTGTGTGTGGTGAGTGTGTGTGGTGAGTGTGTGGTGAGTGTGTGTGGTGAGTGTGTGTGGTGAGTGTGTGTGTGGTGTGTGTGTGGATGTGTGTTGTGTGTGTGTGGTTAGTGTGTGTGGTGAGTGTGGTGAGTGTGGTGAGTGTGTGTGGTGAGTGTGTGTGGTGAGTGTGGTGTGTGTGTGGTGAGTGTCTGCGTGTGTGTAGTGAGTGTGTCTGTGGTGAGTGTGTGTGGTTGGTGTGTGTGGTGAGTGTGTGGTGACTGTGTGGTGAGTTTGTTGTGTGTGTGTGGTGAGTTTGGTGAGTGTGTGTGGTGAGTATGTGGTGAGTGTGTGTGTGGTGTGTGTGGTGAGTGTGTATGGTGTGTATGTGTGTGGGTGTGTGGTGAGTGTGTGTGGCGAGCGTGTGTGTGGTGAGTGTGTGGTGTGTGTGTGGTGTTTGTGTGTGGTGAGTGTGTGGTGTGTGTTTGTGGCGAGGTTGTGTGGTGAGTGTGTGGTGAGTGTGTGTGGCGAGCGTGTGTGTGGTAAGCGTGTGTGGTCAGTGTGTGTGGTGAGTGTATGGTGAGTGTGTGTGGTGAGTGTATGGTGAGTGTGGTGACTGTGTGGTTAGTGTGTGTGGCGAGTGTGTGGTGAGTGTGTATGGTGAGCGTGTGTGGCGAGTGTGTGTGGTGAGTGTCTATGGTGAGCGTGTGTATGTGCCTTCATAGCTGCTACTCGCTAACAGCACTTGCCCAAACAGTCTGTTAAGGCTACACGAGGGGACTTTGTCTTTGTCACTGGGAGACTTGCCCGCTCCAATCGAGACCCTTATCTGCCACATCCACATGTGGCAGATTTCAAAGCCAGCAACACATTTGCTTAAAATTGGCCGTGGCGTCGGTGTAAGATATTCTGCTTTAAATGACGCGTAATGTTTTCGTTGATTCTGGCACACACAAAAACATAACAAATAAAAAACCAACATTGGCACTGTTTTATCTCCGTAATATCGAAAAATACCCACGGTGGCTAGGAGATGTTAACTACCTCGCTTGGTATGCAGGAGGTCGTGGGTTCGATCCCGACCCTGACGCCTGCTGCTGTATATTTGGAGTTTGCGTGTCTCTCTCTCATCATCATCATGGTGGCTAGGAGATGTTAACTACCTCGCCTGGTGTGCAGGAGGTCGTGGGTTCGATCCCGACCCTGACGCCTGCTGCTGTATATTTGGAGTTGGCGTGTCTCTCTCTCATCATCATCACGGTGGCTAGGAGATGTTAACTACCTCGCCTGGTATGCAGGAGGTTGTGGGTTCAATCCCGACCCTGACGCCTGCTGCTGTATATTTGTAGATTGTGTGTTCTGTATCTCTCCCCGTCCCCACGTTTGTCGCGTAGATTTGTATCCGGGTTCCATCCTGTTTTTTTAGAATCAACGCGCATTCAAATTCTATTTGCTGTCATGCATTTCCACGTGGTAAGCCACTTCGTTGAGATATAATTTGGAGTCGCTCCTGATAAAAAAAACCCTAATAGCTCAGTGGGATTTTAGCTCGTGAAAAAAATATATATACGAACAATTAGTTAATTTTCGATTTAAAGCTTTCGTGACAGCAGGGATTCATCTTCTTGGTTCTTTCGGTAAAGTCACGTAGAAGGGAAATAATAAAATAATACAAATTTAACATAATAAAATAATTCTCACGACGTTTCGGCCACAACGCAAGCAACCTGGTCTTCACCTGAGCACGGCTGCTTGCGTTGTGGCCGAAACGTCGTGAGAATCATTTTATTATGTTTTATTTTTTTATTTTTTTATTTCCCTTCTACGTGACTTTTAATTATAGTTTACTTGTTTTTTACTCTCCCCCCCCCCCCCCAAAAAAAGACAAATCCCACGCAAACATTCCACGCGACACTGGCGAGGGAAACGGATGCGAGAGGTTGTGTAGAGGAAGACAAAGGCGGCCGGGCATGTGGTGCTGACCACTTCACACCATCATGTGGTGGCGCTCGCTCACAGCCCTTGCCCCGACGGCACGCGCCGGCTACTCGGGTCATCTTTGTCGCTGTGCACGTGATTGATGCATGTGTGAGTGTGTATGAGTGTGTGCGAGTGAGTGTGTGTGTATGAATGTGTGAGTGTGTGTGAGTGTATGCGAGTGTGTGAGTGTGTGTGAGTGTGTGTGAATGTGTGCGAGTGAGTGTGTGTGAGTGTGTGCGAGTGTGTGTGAGTGAGTGTGTGCGAGTGAGTGAGTGTGTGTGCGAGTGAGTGTGTGTGCGAGTGAGTGTGTGAGTGAGTGTGTGAGTGTGTGTGTGCGAGTGAGTGTGCGAGTGTGTGTGAGTGTGTGTATATGTGTGTGAGTGTGAGTGAGTGTGAGTGAGTGTGTGTGAGAGTGTGTGAGTGTGTGTGAGTGTGTGCGAGTGTGTGTGAGTGAGTGTTTGCGAGTGAGTGAGTGTGTGTGCGAGTGAGTGTGTGAGTGTGTGAGTGAGTGTGTGTGCGAGTGAGTGTGTGAGTGTGTGCGAGTGAGTGTGTGCGAGTGAGTGTGTGAGTGTGTGCGAGTGAATGTGTGCGAGTGAGTGTGTGCGAGTGAGTGTGTGTGAGTGTGTGTGTGAGTGAGTGTGTGAGTGTCTGTGTATATATTTACGTGCTCGTTACGTCCCAAGGCTTCTTATCAGTGAGTCTCCAAACTTCCCCCGCACGCAGTCCCTGTCTTTTCCGGCTACAGACACACACGTACACACACGCACACGCACACACGTACACACAGACACACACGTACATACACCGACATCAACATTTCACTTCGTCGTTTTTCATTCGGTGGGGGGAGGGAGGGACGGAGGGATGGTGGTGATTACTGTTCTGCATCTGAATAGAAAAAAAAGTCAATTAATTCAAAGTCAATCATCTTCATCGCTGGCGAGGTGTTAACTACCTCGCCTGGTATGCAGGAGGTCGTGGGTTTTATTCGGACCCTGACGCCTGCTGTGTATTTGGAATGTGTTTCTCTCTCTCTCCGTGGTGAGATTGTTAACTACCTCGCCTGGTATACAGGAGGTCGTGGGTTCGATCCGGACCCTGACGCCTGCTGCTGTATGTTTGGAGTTTGCGTATCTCTCTCTCTCTCATCGTCATCACGGTGGCTAGGAGATGTTAACTACCTCGCCTGGTATACAGGAGGTCGTGGGTTCTATTCGGACCTTGACGCCTGCTGCTGTATATTTGGAGTTTGCGTGTCTCTCTCTCATCATCATCACGATGGCTAGGAGATGTTAACTACCTCGCCTGGTCTACAGGAGGTCGTGGGTTCGATCCGGACCCTGACACCTCCTGTATATTTGGAGTGTCTCTCTCCCCGTGGTCGCGTGCATTTTTCTCCAGGTGCTCCGGTTTTTTTGTTTAAGCCTCCACATTCAAAATCAACATCACGCATTTAGAGTCTCTTTTTTTGGGCTGCTACACATTTCCACGTGGTGATGATGACGATGACGATGAGAAGCCACATCGTTAAGCTATCGTCTGTGGCCGGGTCGCTCCTGAAAAGAGAGCTCCACTTCGCTCAGTGGTAAAAGTAAAAGTTCAGTTTCCCTTAATTAGTCTCGAACCATCTTCCATCATCATTCCATCCAGCGATGTTTGCACAGTCCAGTCAACACTTAATGTGTGTTTATGTTACATGGCTATGTTACATGCTTATGTTACATGCCTATGTTACATGCCTATGTTACATAATAGTATCGTGGTGGCAAGAGTGGTAAGACAACTTACTGAAAGTGGCACATCGTAGTTTTGGTATCTGACAAAAATAAATACAAAGATCCCCCGTATAGCCTTGGCAGACTTTTGGGACAAGTGCTGTTAGCGAGCGCCTACGAAGGCCGGCACGGCACACGGGGGGGTGACCAGCACCACGCCCGGCCGCCTTTGTCTCCCCAGCGGCGATGTTTTACACACCGCACCGGGTACTCGTTTGAGGCTGAGTCAACCTAGGGGGAGGCCCAATACCACACTGTCTCAGATAATTGTCACCGATGGTGTTTGACACACACACAGACACACACACAGACACACACACAGACACACACACAGACACGCACAGTAACACGCACAGTCACACGCACAGACAGACACACATAGAGACACACATACAGACACACACACAGACAGACACACAGACAGACACACACACACAGACACACACACACGCTCCTTGCGACCTTACACGCGGACTCTCACTGTTAGTCATGAGACAGGGGCCGGATGGACGCCACCACAAACAGACAAAGGTCCCCCCTATAGCCTCGACGAGCTGTTGGGGCAAAGCTCCCATATCGCTACTCACGTACACACACAAAAGATCCCCCGTGTAGCCTTAACAGACTGTTGGGGCAAGTGCTGTTAGCGAGCACCTATGAAGGCCGGAACGGTACACGAGGGGGTGGGTGGCCAGCACTACGCCCGACCGCCTTTGTATCCCTAGCGGCGATGTTTACACACCGCACCAGGAACAACCGTTCCCCACACTCTCACATACACGCGCGCACACACACACGCGCGCACACACGCGCGCGCACACACACGCTCACACACACACAAAGATACAAAGATCCCCCGTATAGCCTTAACAGACTGTAGGGGCAAGTGCTGTTAGCGAGCACCTATGAAGGCCGGAACGGTACACGAGGGGGTGGGTGGCCAGCACCACGCCCGACCGCCTTTGTCTCCCCAGTGGTTATGTTTACACACCGCACCAGGTACTCATTTAAGGCTGAGTCGACCTAGGGGAGGCCCAGGACCGGTTCAGATAATCGTCACTGGTGTTAGCCGTGAGCGGGAATCGAACCCGGGTCGCCAGGTTCATAGCGCAGCGCGCTAACCGCTACACTACCGCTCCCCACACAGACACACACACACGCTCACGCTCGCACACACGCTCACACACGCTCACACACGCACACACACGCACACACACATACACAGACACGCACACACACTCACACACACACGCACACACACGCTTACACACACACACGCACACACACACATACACTCACACACACACACGCACACACACTCACACAAGCACACACACACGCACACACACGCACACACACGCACGCGCACGTGCGAGCTTGGCAGCTGTGTTGACAGCGCCCCACGCTTCTTCGCGCCTGAACCCTTTCAAGCTTTCAATTCCGGTTCAGTGATTCTGCACTTGCTCTATTACTATAGTCCTATACCGCCTTCGGCTTTTATGAACGACTAGGTTAGCGATTTGTCGTATTATCTGGCTGTATGGCAAATGAAAAAATACAATTGCTTTACTATGAAAGTAAAAACGTTGTGCTTTAATATATTTTGTATTTAAGGCCCCTTTATAACATCATGTTACAGACCCCGCACTCGCTTCATCCTGCATTGGGTAAGGCCATGTCGCTCTTTGTCAGACGCGAAGCTGGCTATCACAAATGATAGCTCAACGAAAGTACGCTTATCATCATCATCATCACGTGGACATGCATAGCAGCAGCCAATTACTCTGAACGCGTGATGTGCATTCTAAATGTGCGGGAGAAAAATCCACGCGACCACGGGGAGAGACAGAGAGAGAGAAAAATGTCCAACAGGCATCGTCAGGGTCGGGATCGAATGGAACCCACGACCTCCTGTATACCGGGCGAGGTAGCAAACATCTCGCCAGCGGTGACGACGATTAACTTTTTATTTATTGACGGGTTTTTTTTTCTATTCAGATGCAGAACAGTATCACCACCACCGCACCTGCCTCTCTCCTCCTACCCACCAACAGAAAAAAAAACGATTTAGTGAAATGCTGATGTCGGTAGCACATTCCTGCGGAGGGAGCTGGTAGGAACGTTGGGTTGCTCGGTCAATGGCCAGGGTCAACGGCGGCGTGGTGTATTCCGCAAATATTGGCCGACTGTGAGGGCGGGCACAAGACGGCGTGAGTAGGTTAAACGTTGAGTTTTATAAGGGCACCACGGGGTGACCAGCCCCTCCCCACCCAGCCCCACCCCTCCCACCCCCCACCCAGCCCTACCCTCCCCACCCAGCCCCTCCCCACTCTCCCTACCCAGCACCTACCCACCCGGCCCCTCCCCACCCAGCCCCTCCCCACCCTCCCCTCTCCACCCAGCCCCACTCCTCCCATGATTGGATGCACGACGGACGGACGAACGGACGGACACAATAATCCCATGTGGGCTGGTGTAACCAGGAGGTTCCTACCAGTATATGTACACTATATATGATGCATCGATATACATAAATCAATAGCAGAAAAGTCGAATGGAATTCCTTCTCAAATGACCATCGATCCGTTGCTTGACTGGTTGGTACTGATCTCCTGCATTCGGCCCTGCTAGGTGCAGTCATGGAAATTCCACATTCCTTTGGTGACGGTAGTGGGAATGGGGGGGGGGACGAGTCTCTCTATAAAACAACAACAACAATCCACTGCTGGATGAAACGCATGTCCAGGCTGGTCACTCGCTCGCACGCTACTGCGGTCCCATTGACCAGCTGCGCATGCGCGTGTGCGCGTATGTTGAACTTCCTTTGCACCGTACGTAGCCAAGCGTGCTTTTCCAGGTGCGTAGCAGTTCTCCTTCTGAGGCTCGGCCGGAGCTTATCGGCAACGCAAGCTGGAGCGCAGGCGTGAGTAGTTCCTTCCGAAAACAAATTGTTGGGGTGGGGTGTAGTGGGGTGGGTCGGTCGGTCGTTCCGCTCCCGCGAGAAACGCCGAGCCTACGATGCACACAAGGAGTTTCACTTTTGCCCCGTTCGCTTCGTGTAAACCACGGGCTAGAAACGACCCTCCCCCCACCACCATCACCACCATCACCACCATCACCCCACCAGCCTCTTGATCGCGAACCGCCACCCGATATCCGAGGTCACCGCGGTAGTAGCTGGCGCATTCGCATCTGAGCAGAGAATCATAATAATACTACTAGTACTACTACATGTTCACAACAACAACAACAACAGCAGCAGCAGCACGAATTGTGTGACCGAACGAGCTCCGACGCACTGTGAAGACGGATTAGGATGCGTGCCCCTTAGCAGGGTATGGTGGACACTCCCGTGGTGGATACTGCCCGTGGTGGACACTGCTAATGGTGGACACTGCTCGTGGTGGACATTGACGACAGTGAATGCTACCCATGGTGGTTACTGGTAGCAAATTCCATCACAGGTGTCACCAATCAACCGCCTTGGCGCCATTTGTGAATGCGTACGCGGTGTGAGTGTGCCCACCTGAGTGAGTGAGTGATTGCGTGTGAGCGAGTGTGAGTAAGAGTATGGGGAGCGGTGGTGTAGCGGTTAGCGCTACGAACCCGGCGAGACGAGTTCGATTCCCACTCACGGCCAAAAACACCAATTGACGATTTTCTGGATCGGTCCCGGGCCTCCCCTAGATCGACTCAGCCTCAAATGAGTACCTGGTGCGGTGTGTAAACATTGCCACTGGGGAGACAAAGGCGGCCGGGCGTGGTGCTGGTCACCCACCCCCTCGTGTGCCGTTCCGGCCTTCATAGGTGCTCGCTAACAGTACTTGCCCCTACAGTCTGTTAAGGCTATACGGGGGATCTTTGTCTTTGTAAGAGTATGGGGAGCGGTGGTGTAGCGGTTAGCGCTATGAACCCGGCGAGCCGAGTTCGATTCCCGCTCACGGCCAAACACCAAGTGACGATTTTCTGCATCGGTCCCGGGCCTCCCCTAGATCGACTCAGCCTCAAATGAGTACCTGGTGCGGTGTGTAAACATCGCCACTGGGGAAACAAAGGCGGCCGGGCGTGGTGCTGGTCACCCACCCCCTCGTGTGCCGTTCCGGCCTTCATAGGTGCTCGCTAACAGTACTTGCCCCTACAGTCTGTTAAGGCTATACGGGGGATCTTTGTCTTTGTAAGAGTATGGGGAGCGGTGGTGTAGCGGTTAGCGCTATGAACCCGGCGAGCCGAGTTCGATTCCCACTCACGGCCAAAAACACCAATTGACGATTTTCTGCATCGGTCCCGGGCCTCCCCTAGATCGACTCAGCCTCAAATGAGTACCTGGTGCGGTGTGTAAACATCGCCACTGGGGAAACAAAGGCGGCCGGGCGTGGTGCTGACCACCCACCCCCTCGTGCGCCGTTCTGAACTCCATAGCCGCTCGCTCACAGCACTTGCCTCAACAGTCTGTTAAGGCTACACGGGGGAATTTTGTCTTTGTATAGCACGGAGTGACTTGGCTCTGGGTGCCGCCACGGGAAGGCTGCAGGCTGATTTTATGGTGCAGATGCGATTCAAATTAGCACGATGTTGTTGTTGTTGTTTTTGTATTATTAATGCCCTGCAATGTGCACACTGTGCGGCAATTCCTCGCTTGACGTGCCGCTTTTCAGGATCTGCTACAGAAATAAACGAGGAATAATTATAGTCACTCTGCTCTGAAATGTTGTTCAAATATATTAATAAAAACAGATAAAAAGAAATATACCTCAACACTCTTCAACAACACTGTGTGGCTTTAAAATAAACACATTCCTCCTGCGGAGGGAGCTGGTAGGAACGTTGGGTTGCTCGGTCAATGGCCAGGGTCAACGGCGGCTTGGTGTATTCCGCAAATATGCCCGACTGTGAGGGCGGGCACAAGCCGGCGTGAGTAGGTTAAACGTTGCCGACCGCTGAGACTACAGCCTCTCAAACCCATGCCCCCCGCCCTCCGCTATTAATAACAAAAGACAAAGATCCCCCGTATAGCCTGTAACAGACTGTGGGGGCAAGTGCTGTTAGCGAGCGCCTATGAAGGCCGGCACGGCACACGAGGGGGTGGGTGGCCAGCACCACCACGCCCGGCCGCCTTTGCGGGAATCGAACTCGAGTCGACGGGGTCGTAGCGCAGCGCGCTAACCGCTCCACCACCGCTCCCCGCACGCACGCACACGTACACACAACAACTGCAAATTGGGACGCAATTTTAATCAGAGGCGAGCAGAGAGCGAGAGAGAGAGGGGAGCGAAAGAGTGAGCAAGAGAGAGAGAGCGAGGGGGTAGAGAGAGGTGGGGGGGGGCGCAGAGAGGGGGGGGTTTACATAAAGCAAAGATAAAAAACGAAATGATGAACGAAGAAAAGTGCCGACTACACCGAGCATCTTCTTGTTTCCTCTGATCGTAAATGAGCTACTTGTCGGAGGCCGTTGGACTGCGAGAAGGGCTGCGTGCAGAACGAGAAAGAACGAGAGAGTGAGCGAGAGAGTGACCGAGAGAATGAGCGAAAGAGTGAGCGAGAGAGTGACCGAGAGAGTGACCGAGAGAGTGACCGAGAGAGTGAGCTAGAGCGTGACCGAGAGAGTGACCGAGAGAGTGACCGAGAGAGTGAGCTAGACAGTGACCGAGAGAGTGACCGAAAGTGTGACCGAGAGAGTGAGCGAAAGAGTGACCGAGAGAGTGACCGAGAGAGTGACCGAGAGAGTGACCGAGAGAGTGAGCGAGAGAGTGAGCGAGAGAGTGACCGAGAGGGTGACCGAGAGGGTGAGCGAGAGGGTGAGCGAGTGAGTGAGCGAGACAGAGAGCGAGAGAGTGACCGAGAGAGTGACCGAGAGAGTTACCGAGAGAGTGAGCGAGAGAGTGACCGAGAGAGTGAGCGAGAGAGTGAGCGAGTGAGTGAGTGAGAGACCGAGAGGGTGAGCGAGAGAGTGAGCGAGAGAGTGAGCGAGAGAGTGACCGAGAGGGTGAGCGAGAGAGTGACCGAGAGAGTGAGCGAGAGAGTGAGCGAGAGAGTGAGCGAGAGAGTGACCGAGAGGGTGACCGAGAGAGTGACCGAGAGGTGGGGGTTTACATAAAGCAAAGTTTAAATTAAAAAAAATTACGAAATGATGAACGAAGCAAAGTGCCGACTACACCGATCATCTTCTTGTTTCCTCTGATCGTAAATAAAAAAAGAGAGAGAGGAGGGAGGAGGGAGAGAGAGCCGCTCTCGACTCGAGCTCACGATGAGAGAGGCCAGAACCACCCAGTCGCCACCCCCCCCCACCACTCCCCCCCCACCACCCCCACCACCCCCACCGTGCACTATCGCGTCCGTAGCAGACGCCGTCGATAACAGGCGTCTACCGCGATGACGATTCTATTGCTCTTTAGGATTTAGTTTTCCTCGTGGCCGGTTCAAGTTTGTGAGCAAGCGGCAATGTCCGGCGTGAGTTTCTTAGACAGCGCATTGCTGCTGCTGCTGCTGATAATGCCCTGCCCCGAAACGTCGTAACGACGCCGTTCCCCCTCCACCCCCCTGACTCCCTTCCTGGACATCTGTGATGCAGGGTGTTGCTCGGTGGGTGTTGCTCAGAGGTCGCAAACGGGTTTTGATTCCTTACCCGTACCCGTACCCGGCCGCACCAGGGTCGCAAATGGGTACCCGTACCCGAATGGGTACGGGTAGCCGTTCCCTACCTGTACCCGTACCCTACCCGAAATGAGTGACAAACGGCTACTCACCAGTGAGTAGCAAACGGCTACCCGTACCCGGCCGGGTACGGGTAGCCGGGTATCGGGTAGGGTACAGGTATCGGGTACCCGGTTGCGACCTCTGGTGTTGCTACATGGGTGTCACGGTGGCTGGGAGATGTTAACTACCTCGCCTGGTGTACAGGAGGTCGTTCGTTCAATCACGACACTGACGCATATTTGGATTTTGCGTCTCTCTCTCTCTCGATGACCACCACCGCCACGTGACTTTTATTTCGTGTTGTGCGCGGTGCTTTTAGCGCCACGGCGCGTGGATTTGTAGCCTTTATTCTCATTTATTTGCCGGTGACTTTGTGTGTTTCGCATCGAAATCGCCTCCAGTGCTGTTGCTGCTGGCGGCAATAAAAGTTGTTTAAAAGTCAAAAAAGTGTATCTTTCTCCCCGCGGTCGCGTGGATTTTTTTTTCCCTCCGGATGTTTCCCTCCACATTTCGAGACGCGCATTGAGATTATGTGGATAATTATTTGGCTGCGAGACGTTTTCTCGCGTGACGAGACGATTTGCTGACCTGTCATTTGCGGCCAGGTCGCTTCCGACAATTAAGTTAAATAGCTCCGAGGGCTTTGCCAGGTAGGATAGGGGCGGTTCAGTGCGGTATTTGTACGTTTTGGGGAGGTTTATTTACCTTTCTTGTGCTCTGCACTCCTATCGTATTTTTCTCGTTCTGTTTGTCGTAACGTTCTTACCCCGTGGCCCCTGCCGGATATCTGTTTAATGAAAAGAGCTTCCTAGCTCATCTGATTCCTCCTGCAGTGTAAGTACAGATTACGATTGTGTTGGAACTCGAGTCTGGCTCAAACTTAATTTGGAGCTTTCGTGACTGCAGGAATTACTCGTTTGGTTCTTTCGGTAAAGTCACGTAGAAAGAGAAAATAATAAATTAAATACTAGCATACGACGTTTCGATTGCAACACAAGCAATCGTCATCAGGTATAAATGAAATAGAAACACAAATCTAGTATACTTAGAAATGTAATGTAATACAACAGAGTCGGATAACATCATCACCATCGTCGTCATCATCATCGTCGTCGTCATCATCGTCGTCATCGTCGTTATCATCGTCATCGTCATCATCGTCATCGTCGTCATCATCATTGTCATCATCGTCGTCGTCATCGTCGTCATCGTCGTCATCATCGTCGTCATCATCGTCATCATCGTCATCATCGTCATCGTCATCATCATCATCGTCGCAATCATCATCATCGTCATCATCGTCATCGTCGTCATCGTCATCATCGTCATCATCGTCGTCGTCATCATCATCGTCGTCATCATCATCGTCATCATCGTCATCATCATCGTCATCATCGTCATCATCACCGTCGTCGTCATCGTCATCATCATCATCGTCATCATCATCGTCGTCATCATCATCATCGTCATCGTCATCATCGTCATCGTCGTCATCGTCATCATCGTCATCGTCATCATCGTCATCGTCATCATCGTCATCGTCATCGTCATCATCATCATCATCATCGTCGTTATCATCGTCGTCATCATCGCTACGATGTCTCCTTCGTATTTGTGGACCGAGGCTCTGCGTCGTTGCGCGTTGCGTGGCCTCTGTTCTGGGTGACCGCAGTCACAACCACAGCTACTGGAGAGAGTTTTGCTTCGTGCATTCGTGCATCAGGAATCATCCGCATCTCCTGCCATGGTTTGTGCAGTGGATGCCGTTTTGGATGGGACTATGGGCAGCTCCGTGGAAGATGAAACCCCCCTAGGAATCTTCTGCGTTTGGCTTTTTCAGAAGTTGTCTCGGTTTTATATTTAATTCGGCATTAATTCCAAATCGCCGAGTCCCATTACGCTTATTCAGCAGGGTCCTGCAACGTATCTGCAGTAGGCAGCGATGATTGCCGCTGCTGCCCCTGATGCTACTGCTGCTGCTACTGCTGCTGCTACTGCTGCTAATGCTGCTACTGCTGGTACTACTACTGCTGCTACTATTGCTGCTGCTACTGCTGCTGCTACTGCCTTGTTGATACTGCTGCTACTACTGCTGCTACTACTGCTGCTACTACTGCTGCTACTACTACTACTGCTGCTACTACTACTGCTGCTACTACTACTGCTGCTGCTAAGACTGCTGCTGCTACTGTTGCTACTGCTGCTGCTACTGCTGCTGCTACTACTGCTGCTGCTACTGCTGCTGCTACTACTGCTGCTACTGCTGCTACTGCTGCTGCTACTGCTGCTGCTAAGACTGCTACTGCTGCTGCTGCTACTGCTGCTGTTGCTACTGCTGCTGCTACTGCTGCTGCTACTACTGCTGCTGCTACTGCTGGTACTACTGCTGCTACTACTACTGCTGCTACTGCTCCTACTACTACTACTGCTGCTACTGCTGCTGCTACTGCCTTGCTGCTACTGCTGCTACTGCTGCTGTGTGTGATCCCAATTGAGCGATTTGCGGGTCTACACGAATACACATACACACGGGGGGGGGGGGGGGTTCTTTCAGGTCACGTGGTGCAGACACGTCGCGCGTGCCTGGTGCGAGCTGCGAGGAGTCTCCGTGCGTGGGGGTTGAGTGGCGGGGCTCTCACCCCCCCACCCCACCCCCCCATTCTTCCCGTGTGGCCACCACTCCCACCGCACTTCTTTACCTAAATTGGGAGCTGTTCATGCAGAGAGCTCAGAGTGCGCGCACACGCACATCCCCGCGCGCGCGTGTGGGTGTGTGTGAGTATGGATGTGTGTGAGTCCTGTGTGTGTGTCCTGTGTGTGTGAGCCAGAGGTGTGGACTCGAGTCATGTGACTTGGACTCGAGTCAGACTCGAGTCATGAATTTGATGACTTGCGACTCGACTTGGACTTGCATAACAATGACTTTGTCCCACCTATGAGATGTGGACTCGAGTCATGTGACTTGGACTCGAGTCAGACTCGAGTCATGAATTTGATGACTTGCGACTCGACTTGGACTTGCATAACAATGACTTTGTCCCACCTATGAGATGTGGACTCGAGTCATGTGACTTGGACTCGAGTCAGACTCGAGTCATGAATTTGATGACTTGCGACTCGACTTGGACTTGCATAACAATGACTTTGTCCCACCTATGAGATGTGGACTCGAGTCATGTGACTTGGACTCGAGTCAGACTCGAGTCATGAATTTGATGACTTGCGACTCGACTTGGACTTGCATAACAATGACTTTGTCCCACCTCTGGTGTGAGCCCCGTGTGTGTGTGTGTGTCCTGTGTGTGTGAGCCCCGTGTGTGTGTGTGTGAGTCCTGTCTGTGTGTGAGTGAGTTCCGTGTGTGTGAGTCTCCTGTGTGTGTGTGGGTGTATGTGGGTGTATGAGTCCCCCGTGTGTGTGTGTGTCCCGTGTGGGTGTGTGTGTGGGTGTGTGTGTGGGTCCCGTGTGTGTGTGTCCCGTGTGTGTGTGGGTGTGTGTGTGTGGGTCCCGTGTGTGTGTATGAGTCCCCCGTGTGTGTGTGTGTGTATGCGTGGGTATGTGTGTGTTTATCCCGTGTGTGTGTGTGCCCCGTGTGTGTGTGAGCCCCGTGTGTGTGTGTGTGTGCCCCGTGTGTGTGTGAGCCCCGTGTGTGTGTGTGTGAGCCCCGTGTGTGTGTGAGCCCCTTGTAAGAGTTCCTGGCGCAGTGTGTACAAATCAGCTGTGGGGAGACAAAGGTGGCCTACCGGACGTGGTGCTGCACTTGCCCCAAAAGCCTGTTGAGGCTATACGGGGAATCTTTATCCTTGGACCGCAGTGAGACAAAACGCAGATCTGTTGAGCCATGTTTTGTTTCGTTTCATAGGTGCTACTCCCTAAGAGCAGCACTTGTCCCAACGGTCTATTGAGGCTATCCGGGGAATCTTTATCTTTGGACCGCAGTGAGAAAAAACGCAGATCTGTTGAGCCATTTTTTGTTTCGTTTCATAGGTGCTGCTCGCTATACAGCAGCACTTGTCCCAACAGTCTGTTGAGGCTATCCGGGGGATCTTTATCTTTGAACAGCAGTGAGACAAAACGCAGGTCTGTTGAGCCATTTTTTTTGCATAGGTGCTGCTCGCTATACAGCAGCACTTGTCCCAACAGTCTGTTGAGGCTATCCGGGGGATCTTTATCTTTGGACAGCAGTGAGACGAAACGCAGGTCTCGTGAGTTTATTTTATTTATTTTTAACCGAAGAATCCCCTCTCGCCTCGCCTCGCAGGACCGCGACATTCACATCGACGGCAGAACCGCGCGTACCGTTGCCAGCAGAGATGCCCACGCAATTACACTGGTCAACAAAAAAAAACATTTGTTTTGGACTGGACACCCCCCCCCCCCCCCAATATTTTGCTATAAAAAATATATTTAAAAAATTGCTATGCTATTAAAATAAAAACAACAATTTGCTAAACTTTGGCCACAATATCTGGACTTGTCTTCATATAACAATGCATAGATTTATGTTTATATGATTGTGGTTATGGCTGTACTTTCTTAATCCCTAATCTCTGCCGTTACATACAATGAAACAAGAAAAGGTAAAAATAAATGAATAAACAGAGCAATGTTAATACAATACACTATTAGACATTATTGTAAAAAATAAATAAAAAGTCCATCCCATGTATTAGTGAATTTTTTAATATTTTAGGCAGGAAATGGCAGGAAATGAGTTTTCAAATTTAGATATTTTTTTCTGGGGGTGACCCCCAGACCCCCTGGAAGATTTGCCCCCCCCCCCCCCAATGTTGACTCAATGGCTACGGCATTAACCGCACGTACATGTGTACAACATGCAGACAAAAACATGCTCTGATAACACTGGTCAATAGAAAAAAAATCGTTTTTTTCTGGCCTGGACTTTTGCAGCTGTTTTAG
Source organism: Lampetra fluviatilis (assembly GCF_964198595.1). Classification (NCBI taxonomy): domain Eukaryota; kingdom Metazoa; phylum Chordata; class Hyperoartia; order Petromyzontiformes; family Petromyzontidae; genus Lampetra; species Lampetra fluviatilis. Next base: position 4,962,770 of record NC_136337.1, on the reverse strand, counting down.
ACTAATTTCAGGATGCTGATTACAAATCTGAGCTCAGATTTGCTCTATCACATCTCATTTTTATGCTATCGGCATACCCCATTTTCATTGATTTTACCCGAAATTAACTCCGTCACTTATGATTGCAAGTTGTTGCGAGTCGGTGACTGCTTTAGTGTTAAAATACTGTGCCGTATTTTTAGTATAGTGTGTTTATAATATCATTTTACGCAGATATCCACGTTAATTTAATATTTTTCTTCTGCAGTTTTTATTGAAAATGCAATATTTGATATCTCAAAAACCTGATATGATAGACAAAAACTGATGCCAGATTTGGAATCGGCACCCCAAAATTACCTTAAAACCGTTGGGTACCTTATGCCAGAAAAGTGTGTTGACCAGCGTTATCCCGTGGAACGCATAACACCCACGAGGAATTTCAATTGCGGGGGGCGGGGGCGGGTAGTGGAGTTGCCTGGCTGACTGGTTCTGGCAAAGACAAAGATCCCCCGTATAGCCTTAACAGACTGTAGGGGCAAGTGCTGTTAGCGAGCACCTTCTATACAGCAGCACTTGACACACACACTCTCTCTCTCTACACACACACACGTGTGCCTGTGTGTGTGTAGCGTGAGGGTGTGTGTGTTGGCATTTGTGTTGGGATGTGAGTGTGTGTGTTGTGCGTGGTGCTGGAAGGGAGCGGTGGTGGAGTGATTAGCGCGCCGCGCTACGAACCCGGCGACCCGAGTTCGATTCCTGCTCATGGCCAATACCGGTGACGATTATCTGAACCGGTCTCGTGCCTCCCCTAGGTCGACTCAGCCTCAAGTGAGTATCTGGTGCGGTGCGTAAAAAACATCGCCACTGGGGAGACAAAGGCGGTCGGGCGTGGTGCTGGCCACACCACCCCCTCGTGTGCCGTGCCGGCCTTCATAGATACCCGCTAACAGCACTTGCCCCAACAATCTGTTAAAGCTACACGGGGGATCTTTGTCTTTTTTTTGTATTGGGATGCGGGTGCGTGTATGTATTGGGATGTGCGTGCGTGTGTGTGTACGTGTCTGTGTGTGCGTGTGTGTGTACGTGTGTGTACGTGTGTGTACGTGTCTGCATGTGCGTGTGTGTGTACTTGTGTGTACGTGTCTGTGTGTGTGTGCGTCTGTGTACGTGTGTGTGCGTGTATGTACGTGTGTGTGTACGTGTGCGCGTGTGTGTGTTCGTGTGTGTACGTGTCTGTATGTGTGTGTATGTGTACGTGTGTACGTGCGCGTGTGTACGCGTGTGTGTGTGTACGTGTGTGTGTGTACGTGTGTGTACGTGTCTGTATGTGTACGTGTGTACGTGCGCGTGTGTGCGCGTGTGTGTGTGCGCGTGTGTGTGCGCGCGTGTGTATGCGCGCGTGTGTGTCTGTGTGTGTACGTGTGTGTGTGTGTGTGCGCGTGTGTACGCGTGTGCGTGTGTGTGTGCGCGTGTGCACGCGTGTGTGCGTGTGTGTGTGTACGTGTGTGTACTGTCTGTATGTGTGTGCGTGTGTGTGTGTGCGTGTGTGTGTGCGTGTGTGTGTGCGCGTGTGTGTGCACGTGTGTGTACGTGTCTGCATGTGCGTGTGTGTGTGTGTACGTGTGTGTACGTGTTTGCATGTGCGTGTGTGTGTACTTGTGTGTACGTATCTGTATGTGTGTGTGTGCGTCTGTGTACGTGTGTGTGTGTGTTACGTCTGCGCGTGTGTGCGTGTGTGTGTGTTCGTGTGTGTACGTGTCTGTATGTGCGTGTGTGTGTGCGCGTGTGTGTGCGTGTGTGTGCGCGCGTGTGTGTGTGTCTATACACACTCCAGTGGCAGCGGCCCCCCAATGAAACTGATTACAGCTGACATCTGGCTTTCTTCAGTGGGGCGTTTAACGGTACCCAGAACTCCTCCCAATGCACCCCCCCCCCGCCCAGCCCCTCTCAACCACAATCCCCCGCCTCCTTCCCCTTCTCCCCTCCACCCCACCACCTCCTTCCCCCCCCCTCTCTCTCTCCTTCCTCAGCAGTCACCCCCCACCACCACCACACACTCCCTCCCATTCACACAGACAAAGACAAAGATTCCCTCTCGCCGTATATAGCCCGTGACAGACTGTCGGGGCAAGTGCTGTTCGACGAGTAGCACCTATGAAGTCCGGCACGGCGCGTGATGCGGGTGTGGTGGGCAACACCACCCACACCAAGCCGCCTTTGTCTCCCCAGTAGCGATGTTTTTGTCTTTACGCACCGCACCAGGTACTCATTTGAGGCCGAGTCGACCTAGGGGAGGCCGCAGGACCGGTCCAAATAATCTTCACTCGGTGTTGGTGTCGGCAATGTGCGGTAGTGGGAGCGTAGCGCGCTAACCGCTGCACCACCGCTCCCCATTCACACACACACGACACACACACATTCACACACACACGACACACACACATTCACACACACACACGCGCGCAGGCAAACACTTCCCCCACCCACCCAACCAGCATCTCCCCCACCCCCCTCTCGCTCTCTCCCCGGCTGTACGAGCATCACACACGACACGCACATTCACAGCAGCGCACGGCTCGCGCTCCCAGCATTGGCTTACGCGGTCTCTTCTCGCTCCACCACCACCACCACCCACCACCAACCAACCACCACAACCACCAACCAACTGTCACCTCCACGTTCTTCTCCTCTTCCGGACGGTGGACGGATGCCGCTACCAACACCACCACCACCAACAACAACAACAACAACCACCACCACCACCGTAGCGCCGTTCGTTAAAGAGTGATGTGGCATCGCGTGCGTCAGCGCGTGGCAGTCCAGAAGCAGCGAAAACAGCAGCAGAAGCAGCAGCAGCAGAAGAAGCAGCAGCCACCGGTTCCATCAGTCCAAGGCAACAGCCACCACCGCTGCTGCTGCCACGGTCACGCGGTGATCCTGGCCGGCTGGTTGTGACGAGGAGGCCCGGGGTCACTGTGTGGGGGAGGTTGGTTGGAGACGAGCTGCTGGGTGGTTTATACCGCGGTGGCTTTACCGGCTCCCTGTGTGGTTGCCGACAGAGCGAGCGAGGCGAGGCGAGGGGAGGAGAGAGAGAGGGGCAGAGAGAGACGAGAGGAAGAACTCGGGGGGGCGGGGGTGAGCAGGGTTTGGTTTGATGGGAGCTTCGGCCCGCGCTGCGAATTTTCATTTCTGGGAGTCGATCGAGCTGAGATGTGAGAGCCGCCGATGACCGAGCGAGTGACCGAGTGACCTTGCTGGTTGCCGAGCGTGGAGGCGGCCGTGACCGGGACGGGAGATTTAAAACCGAAGCCTTTGCTTAATAATAATACTAAGAAGAAGCCGAGCAACCTTGGAGGACTGCCTGAGGAGTGGTGGGAGCTGGGGGAGGGGGGAGAGGTGATGAAGTTGGGGGTGAGTGGGCAAAGAAAAGCGACGAAGATCAATCCCAAGGATTTCTCTCTTTCGATTCTAGATTGTGTTTGCTTGTTAGCGATTTTTTTTTTGGCTTTCGGCTTAAATGCAAAAAGCGACTGCAACGACGACTCGTGGGATGAAGCGTGAATAGTCGGGTAAGTCCTGAGTGACCGGTGATCCCCCCCTCCCAATACCCTCGACCCTCCCCCCTGAACGCCCCCCCCCCAGCCCCCCCCCTCCCCTCCCGTCGTACAACCCAAGCTGACCTTCGTTTGAATCTTAATATTTTACTAGGTTATTTAATTTTAGTGTGTCCTTCTCCTGATTTTCAGGCTTGCTTGCCGTGCCATCGCATTCGCAGCACCACGTCTGTTGACCACTCATTGATATGCAAATTTGTTTCTCTAACCCTCCTCCCTCTCTCTGCCTCCGCCCCCCCCCTCTGTCTATTTAAGGCCACCACACAGAGACGATCACCCCTCTCTGTTACCTGTGTTGCTCTCGCTATGTATCTTGGTGATATCTGTCTGCTAATATGTCTGTCTATAGTTTTCTGGTTAGATTTTATGTCGCTATTTCATTATACCTGATGATTATTGCTTGTGTTGCAATCGAAACGTCGTATTCTATTATTTAATTTAATTTATTATTTTATCTTTAGACGTGACTTAACCGAAAGAAACAAATAATAATACTTCGTTTGAATCTCCAGCCGCGCCAGCCACTGTCCGCGGTGCTGACGAAGCTGAATGATGACCTCTAAGATCTATGGTCTAATTCTAGATTTGAAGCTTTCGCGACTGCACGGATTCATATTCGTAGGTTTTTTTTCGGTAAAGTCACGTAGGTAAAAAAATTAAATTAATAAAAGTAAAATAAAAAATTAAATAAAATCACTACGTTTCGGAGGCAACACAAGCTTCCGTCTTCAGGTGGAACCGTCACAGCACGATAGCTGTATCAAGTGGTCTAAGTCTGCGAGCAATCCTCGATGTTGACACCGCGTGTGATCCAGCCCCCTCCACCCAACCAGCCGCCCCGTCCGGTCTAGTTTGCTGTCCTTCCCCCGCACTTCCGATTAGCTCGGTGCGCTGCGTACGGTGCGAAAGAAGTTCAACACGCATGCAACATACGTGCGCGCAGACGCACGCCCGTGCGCGAACATGCTGCCGTTTACTTGGCCATTGGTGTGCTGCTTTGCGTAACATCATCATCATCACCACCACCACCATCATCATCAACAACAACAACAAAAAGGCGTAGGTTCCCCCCCGTATAGGCTCCAACGACTGTTGGGGCAAGTGCTGTTAGCGAGATGGCACCAATGTGCGGATCATCGAAAGGCGTTCCGAGAAACGATGACGTCTCTGAAAATGCTCGAGGGCCACTGAAGATTGAAACCGCGGGTGATCTGAGATTCCACTGATAACGAGGTCCGTTTGTAAAAAAAATTTCGCGGATAATAAGTGAGTTTTCGCGGATAGGCATGCTTGCAGATGAGATGCTTTGTCGAGCCAGGCCGGACGAGTGTGTAAAGTCAAGCCGTGATCAATGCGATCACCGCTCAACCGGCTTGCGTGCGATACCCATCAGATCTTCAGACGCTACTCAAGGTTGAGCCGCGGCCATCACTCGGATGGGATGATCGACCGGACTGCCGTGGGAATATCCCAGCCTGCCGCTGCATCTGTGCGCTGCAAAGTGGCTAAGAGATGGAATTTATCGCGGCGGATTCCTGAATCTATCCGTGTGGATCTTAGGGACCGTCATGCCCCCCCCCCATCTACCCTCTCTCTCTCTCTGGTAAAGGTCTCGAGTCTCGGCAGCGATGCTCGCCTGGCTAAACGTCGGCTGCGATTAACACCGTAGCCAAATCGTCCCTAACGCCTCTCGTGCAAGGCCCTACAATGCGGTCACAGCTGAACCAGCGTGGGTGCAATACCCATCAGATCTTCAGACGCTACTCGAGGTTGAGGCGCGGCCTTCACTTGGATGGGATGATGGCCAGCACCACGCCTCTTGCTAGCGGCACTTGCCCCAGCACTCTGTGCAGGCTACACGGGGGATCTTTGCCTTTGACGTGCACCCTCGCCGCAAACTGACTGCGTTTTTTTTAAGATCAGTGGAAACAAGAAGATGCTCGGTGTATTCGGCACTTTGCTTCGTTCATCATTTCGTAAAAAAATTGTTTTTAACTTTGCTTTATGTAAAACCCCCACCTCTTGCCCACTCTCTCGCTCACTCTCTCGCTCACTCTCTCGGTCACTCTCTCGCTCACTCTCTCGGTCACTCTCTCGCTCACTCTCTCGGTCACTCTCTCGCTCACTCTCTCGGTCACTCTCTCGCTCACTCTCTCGCTCACTCTCTCGGTCACTCTCTCGCTCACTCTCTCGGTTACTCTCTCGCTCACTCTCTCGGTCACTCTCTCGCTCACTCTCTCGGTCACTCTCTCGCTCACTCTCTCGCTCACTCTCTCGCTCACTCTCTCGGTCACTCTCTGGCTCACTCTCTCGGTCACTCTCTCGCTCACTCTCTCGCTCACTCTCTCGGTCACTCTCTCGCTCACTCTCTCGCTCACTCTCTCGCTCACTCTCTCGGTCACTCTCTCGCTCACTCTCTCGGTTACTCTCTCGCTCACTCTCTCGGTCACTCTCTCGCTCACTCTCTCGGTCACTCTCTCGCTCACTCTCTCGCTCACTCTCTCGCTCACTCTCTCGGTCACTCTCTGGCTCACTCTCTCGGTCACTCTCTCGCTCACTCTCTCGCTCATTCTCTCGCTCACTCTCTCGCTCTCTCTCGTTCTGCACGCAGCCCTTCTTGCAGTCCGACGGCCTCCGACGGGTATAGCTCATATCAGCATGCCCATTCAGCCACCGACCTCAGCACAGCTTAGGGACGGTGCCGTGCTGGTGGCATACCCATGCAAACGGCGAACCCAACACGTCCCGAAGAATTTGAACGATGAGGCCATCCATCGTAACAATAACAATCAGCAGTGGCAGTGGCATCACTTACGCGTGACTGATGCTGGCAGCGGTTGCTGGCCGGTATCGGTGTAGCCAACTCCGATGTTCATGGGGTGGTCTCCAGTGTGTGTGTATGTGCGGTGGCACTGAGTTGAGTGCACTCTCAGAATAAAGTCGATAAATCGATGCCCTCTATTTGACCGCGCGAGGCAACTGATCGCAAGACATTATCTCCCGCTTGGCAGGCCCAAGCTGCATCGCTCGGCAGTGATTTGCGAGCACGCTTGTTTCCATGCGTGCGCGTTACGCGTGTGTATGTTGAACTTCTTTCGCGCCGTACGTGTTGATCGGATGGTAACGGGAGAGAGGGGGGGGTGGACGGCAAACTAAACACAACAACAAGCAGATGTTGATTTAAAGCTTTCGTGACTGCAGGGATTCATATGTTTGGTTGTTTCGGTAAAGTCACGTAGAAGGGAAATACACCTGATGACGATTGCTTGTGTTGCAGTCGAAACGTCGTGAGAATTTTGTATTGTTTTATATTTATATTATTTTATTATTTCCCTTCTACGTGACTTTACCGAAAGAACCAATAATACAACATCAAGCAGTACTCAAGGAATGAGATTTCAATCTGAACGATTTAAAAGCGGGCCCACGGTGGCAGTACGTTGACTACCTCGCCTGGTTTACAGGAGGTCGTGGGTTCGATTCCGACCCTGACGCCTGCTGCTGTATATTTGGTGTTTGCGTGTCTTTCTCTCTCATCATCATCACGGTGGCTAGGAGATGTTGACTACCTCGCCCGGTATACAGGAGGTCGTGGGTTCGATTCCGACCCTGACGCCTGCTGCTGTATATTTGGTGTTTGCGTGTCTTTCTCTCTCATCATCATCACGGTGGCTAGGAGATGTTGACTACCTCGCCCGGTATACAGGAGGTCGTGGGTTCGATTCCGACCCTGACGCCTGCTGCTGTATATTTGGAGCGTGCGTGTCTTTCTCTCTCATCATCATCACGGTGGCTAGGAGATGTTAACTACCTCGCCCGATATACAGGAGGTCGTGGGTTCGATTCCGACCCTGACGCCTGCTGCTGTATATTTGGTGTTTGCGTGTCTTTCTCTCTCATCATCATCACGGTGGCTAGGACATGTTGACTACCTCGCCCGGTATACAGGAGGTCGTGGGTTCAATTCCGACCCTGACTCCTGCTGTATATTTGGAGTTTGCCGCGTCTCTCCCTCTCCCCGTGGTCGCATGGATTCTTCTCCGGGTCTTCCGGTTTCTCCCTCCGCAATTAGAAATCGACGCGTTTAGAGTATTTGACGGATAGAAATATCCACGCGATAAGCCGCTTCGTTGTGCAATCATCTGTGGACAGGTCGGCGGGTTTCACACCGGTTTAACAAAAAAATAAATCGTTGATCGTTTTCAAAGTGTGCAGCTACCCAGTGGCGTCCAAATATCGGAACGGAAGAGCGCGTTCCAGACGGCCGCAGGAGCGCATCTGAAAGCGTTGCGCGGTGACCACCGCCTTCGCTATGACTGACACGCAGGCCCGTTGCTTTCACGCGATCTGAGCCCAACAACCTAAGCTGTGGATGGCGTTGATTGCGACCGCCCGCGTGTTAAACCGTGGTGGGCTGGTTTGGTCGCTTTTTAAAATCCTTTATATTAAGTTCACTTGCTTGCTTGCTTAGGACCGTTCAAATCTTTCGGTCGTTTTTTAACCCACTTCCCGTGATCCAATCGAGCTGACATTTTCCACACAGACTCGTTGTGCGTGACAATTAATGTTCCTGAAATTTTTTTTCCAAAATTTTACACTTTTTAGGACAAAAATATTATATTTAATTACCAATTGCTTAATGCTGCCATGCAATCATCTGACCCATAGGTGGCAGCCATCTCAAGCCAGAGGACGAGAGGACTCTAGCCGCCACGCATATAAAGGATTTATAGTGAAAAACTTTGTTTTTACGGGTTATACTTGTTAAGATTTCCGCTTCTTTTCGAGGCGAGCGCCGTCCTGGAGTCGAACCGATTCCCCTCGCTCCGATGAGCATCGAGGCACCGGCGCGTACCTGCTGCTTTACCCAGCGAAGGAAATTCCACATTCCTATGGCGGGAGGGGGGTGGGGGTTGTCGGGGCGGAGTTTATCGATGGGTGGATAGCGCTGGGAGGGATGATGATGATGATGTCGATGATGATGATGATGGCGATGATGATGGCAATGATATAGTAGTAGGTTTTTACCCTTTTAAACTGGTACAAAACTGACACCTTTATTCAAGGCATCATGTTTGCAATGACCACAACACAAGTAGTCAAAAAGCAAACAACAAGAAGCAACTCTGATAATGATAATAATATGCACTGTCCTTGAAGTTGATTGGTCCACACCCGAGACGGCTTTCTTTAGAGCCTAGTCCCCATTGGTGTTGGACCAGATGACACCAGAAGGCGTACAACTCAAACACAGTGCAATATCAGAGTCTTGAGAGCTCGGGGTAAGCATTTACACTATGAGATCTCTTTTACCAGTGGCAAAATATAGTAGTAGGTTTTTACCCTTTTAAACTGGTACAAAACTGACACCTTTATTCATGGCAATGATGTTGGTGCGGCTGAGTCAACCCCAGTCGGGATTTGAACTCGCGATGTGAACCCCCGTGTGCTTCGGCACTCTCCCGTGGTCGCGCAAACGTGAGCAGCTCGTCACGAGTTGGCCTCGAAGGGCCTTTCACGAGTTGGCCTCGAAGGGCCTTTCACGAGAGGCGTTGGCGACGATTTGTATGCCTTGCACTGGCGGTCGTCACCTCGACGACCATGCACCGTCAATAGCAGCGACGTTGAGCCAGGCAAGCATCGCTGCCGAGTCTCGAGAGAGGGTGGTGGTGGTGGTGGGGGGGAGAAAGCACGACTCTCCCAAAGATCCACACGGATAGATTCAGGAATCCGCCGTTATAATTTTTTTATCTCAGTCCGCTCTATCATCCCGTCCAAGTGATGGCCGGGGATCAACCTCGCGTTGCGTGTGGAGATCTGATGGATATCGTACGCAAGATGGTTGAGCGGTGACCGCGTTGATCACGGCTTGACTTTACACACTCATCCGACCTGGTTCGCTGTGGCTGTACTAGACATAGCATCTCATTAGCAAGCATGGTATCCGCGAAAACTCTCTTTTATCCGCGAAAAAAAATGCAAACGAACCTCATTATCCGTGGAATCTCCCGTCACCCGCGGCTCGAATCTTCCAGAATTTTCAGAGATGTCCTTGTTTCTCGGAACGCCTTCCGATAATCCGCACATCCCGTGCGCCGTGCCGGCCTTCGTTAGGTAGCTACTCGCTAACAGCACTTGCCCCAAAGGTATGTTCAGGCTACGCGGTGTATCTTTGTCTTTGTGCGTGTACGTGGACGGTGCTGGCCACCCACCCCCTCGTGTACCGGCTTTCATTAGGTGCTAATTCGCTAACAGCACTTGCCCCAAAGGCCTGTTACAGCAATATGGGTGAACTTTGTCTTTGTGCGTGTGTGTGTTATGCCCTCCATTCCCTATGATTGCGAAACGTATGAAACATTTAGGCTGGCATGCCTACAATCGTTTAAACACTCTCCATCATGGGTGAGCTCCTTCGGCAGGCGAGGCTGTTTTGGCTGGGTTACATCGCCCGCATGCCCATCCACCGCATGCCCAAGCAGCTTCTGTTTGGCCGGATAGAGGGGGATAAACGGGTGCCACACGGGCTAGAGAAGAGATGGAGTGATGTGGTAGGGGAGGATGTGGAGCTGAGCGGACTTGCCGATGAGCGGTACCAGCGGTGTCAAGATCGGCCTCTGTGCAGGAGGCTGAAGGAGGCTCGTGAAGGACGCTGCTACTGGGCAGTTGGAGGCAGTTGCCTTCCAGCAACAACGGTGGGTAGAGGAGCGACGCTCACAACAACGAGCGGAGTGCTTGGGCGGCTAAAACACAGCGAGTTGACACAGTGTGGGGCAGTACAGCTGGTGCCGATGTTGTGTGCGTCTCACCTGCCCTCTACTGGAGCCAGGTCGACTGGTCCTCAAGTGAGTACCTGGTGCGGTGTGTAAAACATCGACACTGGGGAGACAAAGGCGGTCGGGCGTGGCGCTGGCCATCCACGCTCTCACTACTAACCTGCCGACCTAAGTTCGATTCCAGGACTGTCCCGAGGTTCATGCGGTACGAATTCGGCGACTCGAGATCGATTCGCGCTCATGGCCAACTTTGGGTGGCAAAATGCCTGAATCAATCGCGGGCCGTCGCGTGGGACAACTCCAGATGCGGTGCGTATTGAACATCTCCAGTGGGAAGACAAAGGCGACGGGGCGTTCAAGTTCAAGTTCATTTATTAGGTATAGTCCTGTGAGCCATTCGGCTCTTGAATCGGGTGCAACCGCAACAAACAAAAAACAAAAACATGAACAAAAACATCTTGAATTGCAAACAGAAAATCCAAGAAAAGACAGCAAAATATTGCAGAAAAAAGCACCGTACACCAAAGCTGTGTGCAAAAATCCCAGTGGGATGCAAGTCAAACAACACTCGACTCCACGTGCATTGCGACGTCCTTCCGTAAGTGCGGCTCGCTCAACCGGCACTTCCGTCAATTTTCTTTGCCAGATAAGGGCCCACCCGCGGTATACGCAGCTAGTTTTCAGAAGCGACCCGGCCGCAAATAACGAAGTGGCTCGTTAGCACGCGCACATTCGTAGCGGCTAAAATAAGTCCAAAACGCGTGGTTTGTTCATTCTCGACGTGGACGGGAGGGGGGGTGGGGGAAAAGAAAATCGGAGGATTCTAGATTTGAAGCTTTCGTGACTGCAAGGATTCATACTCTTAGGTTGTTTCGGTAAAGTCACGAAGGTGAAATAAACGTCGTGTGCTTGGTTCTTTCGGTAAAGTCACATAGAAGGAAAATAATAAAAATAAAACATAATAAAATAATTCTCACGACGTTTCGGCCACAACTGCAAGCAGCCGTCCTCAGGTGAAGAACAGGTCAGTCTCATTCAGACGCTGTCTTTCCGACAGACCTGTTCTTCACCTGAGGACGGCTGCTTGCAGTTGTGGCCGAAACGTCGTGAGAATTATTTTATGATGTTTTTTTTATTACTTTATTATTTCCCTTCTACGTGACTTTACCGAAAGAACCAAGAAGATGAATCCCTGCAGTCACGAAAGCTTTAAATCGAAATATAAACGTCGTGATTTATTATTTTATTTTTATCATTTCTTTTATTCATTCTAATTTTATTATTTTACCTACGTGACTTTACCGAAAAAAACCTAAGAGTAAGAATCAGAGGATCCCGGATAACGATCCACGCGACCACGGGCAGAGAGACACGCAAATATGCAACAGGCATCGTCAGGGTCGGCATCGAACCGACGACCTCGCTACACAGGTAGCTCTTGCCCCCCGGCGTGGCTGGGGGGGGGGGCACCTTTGTCTTTGCTCGTTACGCGCGTTCATTGCCTGGGGGATGTCTCGTCTCCCGGATGTTGGCGCGTCTCCCAGGGCAACGGTTCACCTGGGCACGCAGCTGGCTCCATAGGTGGAGATGTGGCAACGGGCTTAGAGGTGGAGTGGGGGTTGGGGGGGGTGTCTGTTTGGGGGTGGGGAGGGTGGCTGTTTGTGGGGGGGGGGGCGAAGCGATTGAGGGGAGGGGTATTTAGGGTGAGGAGGGGGGGTGAGGGGGGTGGCTGTTTGGGGGGTGGGGGGGTGTTGGAGGGGGGCAAAACGGTTAAGGGGAGGGGTATTTGGGGTGAGGTGGGGGGTGGCTGTTTGGGGGGTGGGGGGGGGGGCGAAGCGGTTGAGGGGAGAGGTATGTGGGGCGAGGTGTGGGGGGGCCCTCTGCTTTGCTACAACGAGGGAGGGGGGGTCGAACAACCAAAAATAACGAGAAGAGACAAAAACAATTCATTAGATTTTTTTGCAGGAGTAGTAGCAAACGAAGCACAAGACACAACTCGACATTTCAAGAAGTCTCCGCGCAATGCATTGTGGTGAACACGAGACGGCGTGGCCCTTTAATAGATAACATCACCACGAAATGCAGTCCCATTTCTTTTTTAAATCGCCACGTTGGGCTTCGGATTCGCAGGTTTACCGACCGCTGAGACTACAGCCTCTTAACCCCATGCCCCCCCACCCTCCGCTATGAATAACAAAAGACAAAGATCCCCCGTATAGCCTCAACGGACTGCTGGGGCAAGTGCTGTTAGCGAGCACCGATGAAGTCCGGCACGGCACGCGAGGGGGGGGGGGTGGTGGCGTTACCAGCACCACGCCCGGCCGCCTTTGTCTCCCCAGTGGCGATGTTTACTTCACACCGCACCAGGTAAACACACTTGTGGCTGAGTCGGGTTCGTAGGGCAGCGCGTCACCCGCCACACTACGGCTCCCCTATTAATAACAACCACAATAACAAACACACAACAACAACAGCAGCAGCAGCAGCGGTAATGAGAATAACAATGGTCGGGGAAAATACAAAGTCTCCCTAGGGCGTGAGAGCGAGTTCCTGGCTGCTGTGATGTTTGGCCAATTCCCGGACCCTAAAACTAAACTTTAAGACAATTTTATTTTTAGTTCACCACTGTGGCTGTATAGGTATTTTTTTTCTTCTTCCAGAAGCGACCTGGCATATTGCAAATGATAGGTCTCAACGAAGTGGCTTATCATCATCACGTGTACATTTTATAGCAGACAAGTAACTCTAAACGCGTGGTGATGTTGATTCTAAATGTGGAGGGAAAATCCCGGAGGACCCGGAGAAAAATCCACGCGACCACAGGGAAAGATAGAGAGACACCGCAAACTCCAAATGTACAGGAATCGTCCGGGTCGGGATGGAACCCACGACCTCCTGTATACCAGGCGAGGTAGTTAACATCTCCTAGCCACCGTGGTAATGATGATGATGAGAGACAGAGAGAGACGCAGACTCCAAATTTACAGCAGCAGGCGTCAGGGTTTGGATCGAAGCCACGACCTCTTGTATACCAGGCGAGGTAGTTAACATCTCACAGCCACCGTGATGATGAGAAAGAGAGACACGCAAACTCCAAATATACAGCAGGCATCGTCAGGGTAGGGGTCGAACCCACGACCTCCTGTATACCAGGCGAGGTAGTTAACATCTCCTAGCCACCGTCGTGATGACGATGATGAGAGAGAGAGAGACGCAGACTCCAAATATACAGCAGCAGGCGTCAGGGTCGTGATGGAACCCACGACCTCCTGTATACCAGGCGAGGTAGTTAACATCTCCTAGCCGCCGTGGTGATGATGATGAGAGAGAGAGACGCAAACTCCAAATATACAGCAGGCATCGTCAGGGTAGGGATCGAACCCACGACCTCCTGTATATCAGGCGAGGTAGTTAACATCTCCTAGCCACCGTGATGATGATGATGAGAGAGAGAGAGACGCATACTCCAAATATACAGCAGCAGGTGTCAGGGTCGGGATCGAACCCACGACCTCCTGCATACCAGGCGAGGGAGATGACATCTCCTAGCAACAACAACAGCCGCACTTAAGCTGCATGTGGCATCATCTCTCGCTCTGCACGCAGCCCTTCTCGCAGTCCGACGGCCTCCGACGGGTAGCTGAGTCAATCTATGCCCCGCATGGACTGCTGCCGCTGGCGGTGCCCCTTTCAAAGATGTTGAGACGGGTTGTGATGTGAAGTGTGCCGAGCCTGTGTGCTGTATGAAGGTGGAGATGGCTCGCATGTTAAATGGGCTGCCTTAGTCACTCGCGCGCAGGCGATTTCCGTGTCACGGATGCGGAAACGCAACACGATGCGACCGCGGTTATCCCCCCCACCACCCCCACCCCCGCCACCGCCACCACCCCCACCGTCACCACCACCCCCACCGCCACCACTGCCCCCACCACCACCGCCACCACCACCCCCACCGCCACCACCGCCAGCACCCCCACCGCCACCACCACTCCCACCGCCACCACCGCCACCACCACCCCCACCGCCACCCGCACCGCCACCGCACGGCAAGAAGCCACTCGTGGGGCGACAGGCGCTGAAGCCCTCAGTTGTCACGTGGCTCGCGTGTCATAGGCAGCACGTGGCGAGCACGTGGCGAGAGGCTGCAGAGTGCGTGGAGGGGAGTGGAGTGAGATGAGAGGGGAGAGGCAGGAGGAGAGTTCGTGGAGGGGAGTGGAGTGAGATGAGAGGAACGGGGGAGGCAGCGGTGTGGACGGGGAGGCTGGAAGGAACGAGGGAGAACAGGAGGAACAGATGAGGAGAGAGAGCGAAGTTGGGAAGCCTCCATCCCTCCCCTCCCTCCCTCCCCTCCCCTCCCTCCCTCCCTCTCTGTTCCGTGAGAGCACGCGCGCGTTACCGAGTCGGCTGCCTGCCGGCGTCTGCCACCGCATTAAAGAGGCGATTCTTATCGCCTCTTATCCCGCCCGTCCTTATGCCTGGGGCGACCTTGCGCCTTACAGATTGAAGGAACAGGGATAGAGGGAGGGAGCGAAGGAGGGGGGGGGGGTCAAGATTTTTTTGAAAAATAATTCGGGGGTTGTAATTACAAGCTGGGTCAGACCGAGTCCATTAAGTGAGCAATTTTTTATTTTATTTTTACGAAACCCACCGTGGGAGTTTTAGGATTAACAACAAACAATCTGACGCCGTCTTAACGGCGAACCACAAGCTTGTACGTTCACAGCGAGTGTCTAACTTGTGTCGGGCCCGAGTTGAAATCGCTCTCCGCTCTCCGGCTCCTTGCCACACACACACCCACACACCCACACAACAACAACCGCCATTCGCCACTAAGTGGCGGTGACTTCACCACGACGCTTGTGCCAGGCCATGCGCACCTTGAGGCCACGTGAAGTGTCGAACTCTTGCTGGCAGGAGGTCACGGGGCAGACCCAGGTGCCACACACCCACACACACACCCACACACACCCACACACACCCATACACCCACCCACACACACACCCACCCACACACACACCCACACACTCACCCACACACACATCCACGCACCCACACACACACCAACACACCCACACACCCACCCACACACACCCAGATACACACACCCACACACACACCCACACACCCATCCACCCACCCACACACCCACCCACACACCCACACACACACACACCCAAACACCCTTCCACCCACCCACACACACACCCACACACATACACACCCACACACCCACACACACCCACACACCCACACACACATATTTGCACAGGGTGGCAGTGGTGGGTGGGGTAGTGGTGGTTGTGGTGGTTGTAGTTGTGGGGGTGGTAGTGGTTGTGGGGAGCGGTAGTGTAGCGGTTAAAGCTCTGCACGACGAACCCAGCAACCCGAGTTGGATTCCCGCTCACGGCCAACACCAGCGACGATTATCTGAACCGGTCCTATACACTACATTATACACTACACTATACACTACTATACACTACACTTTACACTACACTATACACGGGCGGGTCGAGGCGGGGGGCGGGGGCGGGGCTGGGGGGGGGGGTCGCGAGGGCTGGGGGGGCGGGAGGCGGGGCTGGGCACGCCTTCCGCGCTGTACGAAAAGTGTTCCCCATTAGAAAAGTCGCGTTATAGCGAAAACGCGTCGTAGCGAAAACGCGTCGTAGCGAAAACGCGTCGTAGCGAAAACGCGTCGTAGCGATAACGCGTCATAGCGAAAACGCGTTGTAGCGAAAACGCGTCGTAGAGAAAACGCGTCGTAGCGAAAACGCGTCGTAGCGAAAACGCGTCGTAGCGAAAACGCGTCGTAGCGAAAACGCGTCGTAGCGATAACGCGTTATAGCGAAAACGCGTTGTAGCGAAAACGCGTCGTAGCGAAAACGCGTCGTAGCGAAAACGCGTCATAGCGAAAACGCGTTGTAGCGAAAACGCGTCGTAGCGAAAACGCGTCGTAGCGAAAACGCGTCGTAGCGAAAACGCGTTCTAGCGAAAACGCGTTGTAGCGAAAACGCGTTGTAGCGAAAACGCGTTGTAGCGCGAGCACCGCCACGCGTTTCCCCACTGAGAGCCCTTCTCTTGATGGGTAACTCCTCAATGTTTTTGTTGTTGGGGGGAGGGAGAGTCGGGGGGGGGAGGGGTGCGATGACTCCATCGGTGTGTGCCACGGGCTCCAGCCACGTGCTGTAGCCAGCATCTCTGCAGCGGACAGCGTTGACCTGCTGATGCTGCTGCTGCTGCTGTTAAATACATCCTCCTTCCAACCCCGCCAAGATAAACACAAAGACAAAAATTCTCTCGTATGACCTTTAACAGACTGCTGGGGCAAGTGCTGTTAGCGAGCATCTATGAAGGCCGGAACGGAACGCGAGGGGGGTGGGGTGGCCAGCACCACGCCCGGCCGCCTTTGTCTCCCCTGTGCTGATGTTTACACACCGCACCAGGTACTCATTTGAGGCTGAGTCGACCTAGGGGAGGCCCGGGACCGGTTCAGATAATCGTCACTGGTGTTGGCCATGAGCGGGAATCCAACTTGGGTGGTCGGGTTCGTAGTGCAGGGTGCAAACCGCTACACTACCGCTCCCCACAAGAAAAAAACACACGTGCAAGCACACACACGTGCACACACACACACACGTGCACGCACACACACGTGCACACACACACACACACGTGCACGCACACACACGTGCACACACACACACACATGCGCACACACACACGTGGACACACACACGTGCACACACACGTGCACACACACACACGTGCACGCACACACACGCGTGCACGCACACACACACGTGCACACACACACGTGCACATACACACGTGCACACACACACGTGCACACACACACGTGCACGCACACACACGTGCACACACACACACACGTGCGCGCAC
The DNA here is from genome assembly GCF_964198595.1 of Lampetra fluviatilis. Classification (NCBI taxonomy): domain Eukaryota; kingdom Metazoa; phylum Chordata; class Hyperoartia; order Petromyzontiformes; family Petromyzontidae; genus Lampetra; species Lampetra fluviatilis. Next base: position 4,945,500 of record NC_136337.1, on the reverse strand, counting down.
ACACACGTGCACGCACACACACGCGCACACACACACACACGTGCGCGCACACACACGCGCACACACACACACACGTGCACACACACACACGTGCACGCACGCTGCTTTATCGGTGACGTGTGGTTCCACACGTGCTCAGTTGGTCCTGCACGACGACAAAAAAACGGAACAAAAAACAACTTAAGGAACGCCAAGGGGGGGGGGGAAGAGCATTTTTCTCAGATGTGCCCGATAGAATGTGCGGACATTCACGCGGCCCGCATGTGTGAGAGCCTCTGTGTGTGTGTCTGTGTGTGTGTGTCTGTGTGTGCCTGTGTGTGTGTGTCTGTGTGTGTGTGTGTCTGTGTGTGTGTCTCTGTGTATGTCTGTGTGTGTGTCTCTGTGTGTGTGTGTCTGTGTGTGTGACTGTGTGTGTGTCTGTGTGTGTGTGTGTCTGTGTATGTGTGTCTGTGTGTGTCTGTGTGTGTGTGTGTCTGTGTGTGCCTGTGTGTGTGTGTCTGTGTGTGTGTGTCTGTGTGTGTGTCTGTGTGTGTCTGTGTGTGTGTGTCTGTGTGTGTCTGTGTGTGTCTCTGTGTGTGTCTCTGTGTGTGTGTGTATGTGTGTCTGTGTGTGTCTGTGTGTGTGTGTGTCTGTGTGTGTGTCTCTGTGTATGTCTGTGTGTGTGTCTCTGTGTGTGTGTGTCTGTGTGTGTGACTGTGTGTGTGTCTGTGTGTGTGTGTGTCTGTGTATGTGTGTCTGTGTGTGTCTGTGTATGTGTGTCTGTGTGTGTGTGTCTCTGTGTGTGTGTGTCTCTGTGTGTGTGTGTGTCTGTGTGTGTCTGTGTGTGTGTGTCTGTGTGTGTGTCTCTGTGTGTGTCTGTGTGTGTCTCTGTGTGTGTCTCTGTGTGTGTCTCTGTGTGTGTATGTGTGTCTGTGTGTGTCTGTGTGTGTGTGTCTGTGTGTGTGTCTCTGTGTATGTCTGTGTGTGTGTCTCTGTGTGTGTGTGTCTGTGTGTGTGTCTCTGTGTGTGTCTGTGTGTCTGTGTGTGTCTCTGTGTGTGTCTCTGTGTGTGTCTCTGTGTGTGTCTCTGTGTGTGTCTGTGTGTGTGTATGTGTGTCTGTGTGTGTCTGTGTGTGTGTCTGTGTGTGTGTCTCTGTGTGTGTCTGTGTGTGTGTCTGTGTCTGTGTGTGTCTGTGTGTGTCTGTGTGTGTCTGTGTATGTGTGTCTCTGTGTGTGTGTGGTTAGCGCGCTGCACTAAGAATATGACGACCCAGGTTCGATTCCCGATCACGGCCAACACCAGTGACGATTATCTGAATCGGTCCTGAGCCACGGTGGTCAGATGTCAACTACCTCGCCTGGTATACAGGAGGTCGTGGGTTCGATCCTGACCCTGACGCCTGCTGCTGTATATTTGGAGTTTGCGTGTCTCTCTCTCTCTCATCATCATCACGGTGGCTAGGCGATGTTAACTACCTCGCCTGGTCTACAGGAGGTCGTGGGTTCGATCCCGACCCTGACGCCTGCTGCTGTGTATTCGGTGTTTGCGTGTCTCTCTCTCTCTCTCCCTCCCCGTGGTCGCGTTGATTTTTCTCCGTATTCCCCGGGTCTTCCCTACAGATTTAGAAACGTGCATTTGTATTATTTGCGTTAATTTGCTGCGAAAAAATGTCCACATGATGAGCCGCTTTGTTGAACTATCACTTGTAGCCAGGTCACATCAAGCGGGCTTTGACTGGTAAGATAAAAACAATGTTTAGTTTAATTTGCATATATATTTGTACGTGATTGATGTACCTTTCCTATGCATTGCGCTCCTATCGATGTTTAGCACTGTCTGTTGTTGTAGCGTCTTGATCCGCTCCTACTGGAGATCTGTGAAAAAATATATTTGGGGCCGTCCATAAATGACGTCACGCAACTAGAGGAGGGGGGGGGTGGTCAGACATTTGTGACGATGTGTGACGAGGGAGGGGGGGGTTTGAGAAATGTGACGTCACATCAAAATGCGCAACTTTAAATAAATATAGACAACACGTTCTACTTAATTAAATAGACTTTTTAATAAATGTTTTCTCCTGCAACATCAGAGTGCAGCGCCACATTAAAACGCACTACAATGACAATAGTTTAAAGCGATTTGAAGCATGTTTTTTTTAGGGGGGGGGGGGCAAAGCTTTGTGACGTCATACTTGAGGGGGGAGGGGTCTGACTTTTTGTGACGCCGTGTGACGAGGAGGGGGGGGGGTCAAAAACCGTCCAAAATCGCGTGACGTCATTTATGGACGCCCCGTTTATAGCTCATAGGGTTCCTGCGGTATAAATAAATATTCTGATTCTGCGTGCTGTGCCTACCTTCATAGGTGCCCGCTCGCAGCACTTGCCCCAACAGTCTGTTAAGAGGTTATGCAGTACGGCGGGAGCTTTTGTCTGTGTGTCTGTGTGTCGTGTGTGTGTGTGTTTCCCATGTCCGTGTGGCACACACATGTTGCGTGAGTTGCCACACGTGGTGGCCACATTTTTGGACGTCAGCGTGCCAACCGCCTGGCTCTCATTACCCCCCCTCCCTCCGCCCACGCCCCCACCTGAGCATCGAGTGTAAAATGTTTTTTTTTTAAATGATAACCAGAGCACGATCGTGAATTGTTGTTGTTGTTGTGCCGGGCATGGTTCGAATTAGATTCATATTCTTAGGTTTTTTCGGTAAAGTCACGTAGGTAAAAAAATTAATTAAAATTAATAAAAGTAAAATAAAAATAAAATAAAAATCACGACGTTTCGGAGGCAACACAAGCCCCCGTCTTCAGGTGGAACCGTCACAACACGATAGCTGTATCAAGTGAGAGAAATTCCAAAAAACTGTATTTTTATTCAATTTTTATTTAACTTTTATTAATTTTAATTATTAATTTACCTACGTGACTTTACCGAAAAAAACCTAAGAATATGAATCCTTGCAGTCACGAAAGCTTCAAATCTAGAATCGAATTAGATTATTAGATTAGACCGCATGGCGCGGCATGGGAATGACAGCAGCAGAATAGGCGATTCTAGTGGTGGGTTATACTGGTAGGAACCTCCTGGTTACACCAGCCCACAGGGGATTATTGTGTCCGTCGTGCAGGGAGGGGCTGGGTGGGGAGGGTGGGGCTGGGTGGGGAGGGTGGGGCTGGGTGGGGAGGGTGGGGAGGGGCTGGGTGGGGAGGGGAGGGTGGGGAGGGGCTGGGTGGTTAGGGGAGGGTGGGGTGGGGCTGGGTGGGGTGGGGCTGGGTCGGGGCTGGGTCGGGGGTGGGAGGGAGGGGCTGCGTGGGGAGGGTGGGGCTGGGTGGGGAGGGGAGGGTGGGGGGTGGGGAGGGTGGAGCTGGGTGGGGAGGGGCTGGTCACCCCGTGGTGCCCTTATAAAACTCAACGTTTAACCTACTCACGCCGGCTTGTGCCCGCCCTCACAGTCGGCCAATATTTGCGGAATACACCACGCCGCCGTTGACCCTGGCCATTGACCGAGCAACCCAACGTTCCTACCAGCTCCCTCCGCAGCAATGTGTTTTTCGTGTGTGTGTGTGCTTTTTTTTTGTTGTTGCCAGATCATTCAAATGATTGGTGCGAGTCAGCTCGCTCAAGGAAGGTTTGGGGAGTTCAGTGGTGGGCGGGTAAACTCTGAGCTGGGGTCCACTTCAGTGTACTTCGAATTCCTTGACGATGTCTCCTTCCGTCTCCTCCTCCTCCTCCCAACGGAGACGTCCCTCCACTCCATCACTCGCCCAACTTGTTCTGTTTTTAAATCCTTTATATTAAGTTCACTTGCTTGCTTGCTTGCGCGCTTACGACCGTGCAAATCTTTCGGTCGTTTTTTAACCCACTTCCCGTGATCCAATCGAGCTGACATTTTGCACACAGACTCGTTGTGCGTGACAATTTATTTTCGTGAAAAAAATTTCCAAAATTTCCCACTTCTTAGGAAAAAGAAACATTTCATATTTAATTTAAAATACCAATGTGATAAAAATGAAACTTTTACTCAAGAAAAACAGAAATGAATAATAAAATAAAACCGATGCCACGCATATAAAGGATTTATAGTGAAAAACTTTGTTTTACGGGTTAATTTTTATGCTTCGGTAACGCCGCCACCTCACTGGATCATTCCGCCTCACTGCCGCATCACGGTGCCGCTCAGCTGAAGCAGCTCCAGATAGTCGTTGGTCATCGGCCGCTCAGAAACCGCGTTATAACGGGCACGTTTCCGCGTTATAACGGGCGCGTTCTGCGCTATAACGGGCGCGTTCTGCGTTATAACGGGCGCGTTCTGCGTTATAACGGTGCGTTCTGCGTTATAACGGTGCGTTCTGCGTTATAACGGGCGAGTTCTGCGTTATAACGGTGCGTTCTGCGTTATAACAGCGCTCGTTCTGCATTACAATGGGTGCGTTCCGCATTATAACGAGCGCGTTTTGCGTTATAACGGTGCGTGTTCTGCTTTATAACGGGCGCGTTCTGCGTCATAATAGTGCACGTCCCGCGAAAACGTGTCGTGATGTGAACACCGCCACGCGTTAGGCGAGGACTTGCCATACGGGGGTTTCCCGTCTTCGAGATTCGACATATCCGGCACCAAACTATAGCAGAAGGGGGGGAAAAATATACCGAAATTGTCCGTTTCAAAACGTAAAAAAAAATCCGTAAAAACAACTACATCTTTTAACCAGAATCTCACACCTAGTCTAGACTGCAGACACACATTTCGGTTACCATGCCAATTGATGTTGGGGAGGGGTGGTGAGTGGATGAGTTTGGTGGGGTAGGAGTGATGGAGGGGGGTACTCAGAGCAGGGGTTCAACAGATGGCTGGGCAAGGTGCCAGGTCTCACACCTGTTGTGTGAGCGAGCGAGCGAGCGGGCAAGGAGCGGAGAGACTGAGTGAGTGAGTGTGTCGGAGTGGTGGGGGGGGGGTAGGGAGCGGTGGTGCAGCGGTCAGAGCACTGCGCCTAGGCAGCCGGGCGACACGGGTTCGATTTCTCGTTCACGGACAACACCGGTGACGAATATTATCTGAAGCGGTCCCGGGCTTCCCCTAGGTCGACTCAGCCTCTGATGAGTACCTGGTGTGATGTGTAAATATCGCCGCTAGGGAGACAAAGGCGGCCGGGCGTGGTGCTGGCCACCCACCCCCTCATGTGCCGTGCCGGCCTTCGTGATTGCTCGCTAACGGCACTTGCCCCTACCAGTCTGCTAAGGCTACACGGGGGATCTTTGTCTTGTTTGCGTGTGCACGTGGGCGCGCATATGCGTGCGCGTGCGTGTGTACGCACTGGGTCACGTGACTGGATCACGTGGCTTGCCACCCGCTCTTCTGGACATCCGTGAAAAATCACAAAAAACAACAAAGCTTCGTAGTCATCTTCTTGGTTCTTTCGGCAAAGTCACGTAGAAAGGAAATAATAAAATAATAAAAATAAAACATAAAATTTTATCTTCTTGGTTCTTTCGGTAAAGTCACGTAGAAGGGAAATAATAAAATAATAAAAATTAAACGTATAATTTGTTTTTATTATTTTATTATTTCCCTTCTACGTGACTTTACCGAAAGAACCAAGAAGATGAATCCCTGCAGTCACGAAAGCTTTACATCGAAAAGCTTCGTAGCTCATCGGATTCCTCCGGTACAAAATCAAGATTCTGATCGTGGGGTCGGTCTCGCCCAGGCTCCAGCCCACAGGCTCCGAGCCGCAGGGGCTCCCTGGAGGCCCTATGGCTCAGCCCCCCAGCGCCAGCTGTTCCCCCACAGCCGCCCGGCTCCCTCCCTCTCTCTCTCTCTTCTTCGATCAGTGGAAACAAGAAGATGCTCGGTGTAGTAGGCACTTTGCTTCGTTCATTATTTCGTAAAAAATATTTTTTTTTGCTTTATGTAAACCCCCACCTCTCGCTCACTCTCTCGCTCGCCCTCTCGCTTTTTCTCTCGCTCGCTCTCTCGGTCGCTCTCTCGGTCACTCTCTCGCTCACTCTCTCGCTCACTCTCTCGCTCACTCTCTCGCTCACTCTCTCGGTCACTCTCTCGGTCACCCTCTCGCTCACCCTCTCGGTCACTCTCTCGCTCACCCTCTCGGTCACTCTCTCGGTCACCCTCTCGCTCACTCTCTCCCTCGCTCACTCTCTCGCTCACTCTCTTTCTCTGGAGGGGGGGGGCTGCCGCTGCCTCTATCTGTTGCTGCCCCCCCCCCCCCACTAATACTACCCCCTCCCTAACCCCCCACCCTCCCCCCTTGTTCTTCCCAGGATAGACTGAACCTGTTGCGCTTACCACCCAAATTAGGTGGTGGGGGGTGGCAGGTGGCAGAGTGACTCTCGCTACTCGCATGATCGGCGCTCCCTTGGTCGCTCGCTCGCTCATTCACTCATTCGCCCACTCTCTCTCGCTTCCTTTCGTTCCCTCTCGCTCTCTCTTTCTACCTCTTTCGCTCATTCACCCCCACCCCCCCAACTCTCTCTCTCGTTCTCTTTCGTTCCATCTCGCTCTCTTTTTTTATTGTATTTTTTTTATTTATTTTCGTCTTTTTTTATAACTTTGCGTTATGTAAACCCCCATCTCTCGCTCACTCTCTCGCTCACTCTCTAGCTCACTCTCTCGGTCACTCTCTCGCTCACTCTCTCGCTCACTCTCTCGCTCACTCTCTCGGTCACTCTCTCGCTCACTCTCTCGCTCACTCTCTCGGTCACTCTCTCGCTCACTCTCTCGGTCACTCTCTCGCTCACTCTCTCGCTCACTCTCTCGCTCACTCTCTCGGTCACTCTCTCGCTCACTCTCTCGCTCACTCTCTCGCTCACTCTCTCGGTCACTTTCTCGCTCACTCTCTCGGTCACTCTCTCGCTCACTCTCTCGGTCACTCTCTCGCTCACTCTCTCGGTCACTCTCTCGCTCACTCTCTCGGTCACTCTCTCGCTCACTCTCTCGGTCACTCTCTAGCTCACTCTCTCGGTCACTCTCTCGCTCACTCTCTCGGTCACTCTCTCGCTCACTCTCTCGCTCACTCTCTCGGTCACTCTCTCTTTCGTTCCCTCACCGTGGCGTGCGCGATGACCACCACCACAACCACGTGACTTTTATTTCGTGTTGTGCGCGGTGCTTTTAGCGCCACAGCGCGTGGATTTGTAGCGTTTATTTTAATTTGTTTGCCGGTGACTTTGTGTATTTCGTATCGAAATCGCCTCCAGTGCTGTTGCTGCTGGCAGCAATAAAAGTTGTTTGAAATTATTTCGTTCCCTCTCGCTCGCTCGCTCTCCCACTCTCGCTTTCGTCCTCTCGCTCTGCCATGCTCGCTGACTCCCTTTCTCGCCTGGTATACAGATGTAGCTCTTCATTGGTACCTCATTTGCCAGTGAAAAATATGATAAAAATGTTTTACCCTTTTATCTGGCAACACAACTGACACCTTTTTTACGAGGAGTCATGTTTGCATATACCACAATACCTGCAGTCATAATGCAAACAAAAAAACACAACTCTGATAATGTATGCACTGTCCTTGAAGTTGATTGGTCCACACCCGATACAGCTTTCCTTAGAGCCTAGTCTCACATGGTGTTGGACCAGATGACGCCAAAAGGCGCACAACTCAAAGACAATGCACCATCAGAGTATTGAGAGCTCGGGGTAAGCATTTACACTATGAGACATCTCCTTTACCAGTGGCAAAATATAGTAGTAGGTTTTTAACCTTTCAACTGGTACAAAAACTGACCGTTTTCCGAAACCCCCCATATATAGAATTCATACCTGTCAACTCGTACGGTTCACCCCCTATTCTTGTGACCCACCTCGCTAATCGGAGGTGCGGACACAGACGAGACAGACGAAGCACACGCGCGAAAAAAGTCAGTGCCGCAGATATTGAGTTCGTCGATCGAGATGACGAGTCACAAACGCGGGCAGCTCCCCCACTGGCTTCCTAGCAGCGGAAGGAGAGAGCGTTCCAGACGGCCGCTGGAGCGCATCTTGAAAGCGCCGCGCGATGCGGTTGACCCCACCGCATTTTTTCCGCGGCCAGAGGATGACCCGAGTTTATTAGCTCCTTTGACGAGTCATCTTCTTGGTTCTTTGGGTAAAGTCACGTGGAAGGGAAATAATAAAATAATAAAAATAAAACATAATAAAATACAATTCTCACGACGTTTCGGCCACAATGCAAGCAGCCGTCCTCAGGTGAAGAACAGGTCTGTCGGAAAGACAGCGTCTGAATGAAAACCACCAGGCTTGGCAGCGTATATTTTTCATTCAGACGCTGTCTTTCCGACAGACCTGTTCTTCACCTGAGGACGGCTGCTTGCGTTGTGGCCGAAACGTCGTGAGAATTATTTTATTATGTTTCATTTTTATTATTTTATTATTTTCCTTCTACGTGACTTTACCGAAAGAACCAAGAAGACGAATCCCTGCAGTCACGAAAGCTTTAAATCGAAACGTGTGTTGGTGTGTGTGTGTTTGTTTTCTTTGGCGTGCAGACAGCTTCGGCAGGGCGAGCAGCAGCGGCAGCATGCCAGACTCCCCGGTGGACGTGAAGGTTCCAGCCCGATCCAGCGCCACTCCTCCAGCCATGCCTCCACCTCCTGCCGCAGTCGCACAGGGAGCCCCGCGAGCCAGCACCTACACACCCACCGCCAGTACGTGCGGCGCACACACATGCACCTACACACCCACCGCCAGTACGTGCGGCGCACACGCACGCACCTACACGCCCACGTGCTGCGCACACGCACTCATCCACGCCCACGTGCTGCGCACACGCACTCATCCACACGCCCACCGCCAGTACGTGCGGCGCACACACGCACCTACACGCCCACCGCCAGTACGTGCGGCAACCACGCACGCACCTACACGCCCACCACCAGTACGTGCGGTGCACACGCACGCACCTACACGCCCACGTGCGGCGCACACGCACGCACCTACACGCCCACCACCAGTACGTGCGGCGCACACGCACGCACCTACACGCCCACGTGCGGCGCACACGCACGCACCTACACGCCCACGTGCAGTGCGCACGCACGTACCTACACGTCCATGTGCGGCGCGCACGCACGCACCTACACGCCCATGTGCGGCGGACACGCACGCACCTACACGCCCACGTGCGGCGGACACGCACGCACCTGCACGCCCACGTGCTGCACACATACGCGCACCTACACGCCCACGTGCAGCGGACACGCACGCACCTACACGCCAACCGCCAGTACGTGCGGCGCACATGCACGCACCTACACGCCCCCGCCAGTACGTGCGGCGGACACGCACGCACCTACACGCCCCCGCCAGTACGTGCAGCGGACACGCACGCACCTACACGTCCATGTGCAGCACGCACGCATGCACCTACACGCCCATGTGCAGCGGATACGCACTCATCTACACGCCCACCGCCAGTACGTGCAGCGGTGACGCACGCACCTACACGACCACGTGCGGCGCACACGCACGCACCTACACGCCCACCGCCAGTACGTGCGGCGCACACGCACGCACCTACACGCCCACGTGCGGCGCACACGCACGCACCTACACGTCCATGTGCAGCGCACACGCACGCACCTACACGCCCACGTGCGGCGCACACGCACGCACCTACACGCCCATGTGCAGCGCACACGCACGCACCTACACGTCCATGTGCGGCGGGCACGCACGCACCTACACGTCCACGTGCGGCGCACACGCACGCACCTACACGCCCACGTGCAGCGTGCACGCACGCACCTACACGCCCACGTGCGGCGCACACGCACGCACCTACACGCCCACCGCCAGTACGTGCGGCGCACACGCGCGCAGGTGAGATCAGAGCCGTCCCTCGGGTAGACGGCGAATCTGGGCGAGAGCCCTGGGCCCCGCGCTTGTGGGAAGAGGGGGGGAGGGGGGGGATCGCGTGTTCGACGTCACGGCGTCATCAGATGCAATGCTTCCGATTGAGTTTGAAGGCGACGGGAGGGAGGGGGAGGGTCAGCACGCAGTGCAGCCTGCCCTGGGCCCCACACTGCCCGTCCCTGGGGGTGACCCTGTAACGACGGTGTCACGAGAGAGAGAGAGAGGGGGTGGGAGAGGCAATGGAGAGAGAGAGAGAAGAAATGAGAGCGTCATCTCTGATGGACATTGACATCTGTGTCCCCCGGTGGTGCGCGTGAGTTCGCGGGTATTTTTCGCGCGTGTGTGCGCGTGTGTCAGTCCGCGTGTGTGCTCGTGTGTGTCAGTCCGCGTGTGTGCGCGTGTGTCAGTCCGCGTGTGTGCGCGTGTGTGTCAGTCCGCGCGTGTGCGCGTGTGTCAGCCCGCGCGTGTGCGCGTGTGTCAGTCCGCGCGTGTGCCGCGTGTGTCAGTCCGCGTGTGTGCGCGTGTGTCAGTCCGCGTGTGTGCGCGTGTGTCAGTCCGCGTGTGTGCGCGTGTGTCAGTCCGCGTGTGTGCGCGTGTGTGTCAGTCCGCGCGTGTGCGCGTGTGTCAGCCCGCGCGTGTGCGCGTGTGTCAGTCCGCGTGTGTGCCGCGTGTGTCAGTCCGCGTGTGTGCGCGTGTGTCAGTCCGCGTGTGTGCGCGTGTGTCAGTCCGCGTGTGTGCGCGTGTGTCAGTCCGCGTGTGTGCGCGTGTGTCAGTCCGCGTGTGTGCGTGTGTGTCAGTCCGCGTGTGTGCGCGTGTGTCAGTCCGCGTGTGTGCGCGTGTGTCAGTCCGCGTGTGTGCGCGTGTGTGTCAGTCCGCGTGTGTGCGCGTGTGTGTCAGTCCGCGTGTGTGCGCGTGTGTGTCAGTCCGCGTGTGTGCGCGTGTGTCAGTCCGCGTGTGTGCGCGTGTGTCAGTCCGCGTGTGTGCGCGTGTGTCAGTCCGCGTGTGTGCGCGTGTGTGTCAGCCCGCGCGTGTGCGTGCGTGTGTGGGGAGCGGGGGTGCAGCGGTTAGCGCGCTGCGCTACGAACCTCGCGAGCCCCGGGTTCGATTCCCGCTCCGGGCCAACATCGGTGACGATTATCTGAACTGGTCCTGGGCCTCCCCTAGGTCGACTCAAATGAGTACCTGGCGCGGTGCGTAAAAACATCGCCACTGGGGAGACAAAGGCGGCCGGGCGTGGTGCTGGCCACCCATCCCCTCGCGTGCCGTTCTGGCCTTCATAGGTGCCCGCTAACGGCACTTGCCCCAACAGTCTGTTGCAGGCTATGCGGGGGGTCTTTGCGTGGGGAGCGGAGGTGCAGTGGTTAGCGCGTTGCGTGACGAACTCCGGCGCACCCGAGTTCGATTCCCGGCCACGGCCACCGTTCACCGGTTCACGATCATCATCTGAGCCGGTCCTGCGCCCACACTCGCTCACCTCGGGGTCGACTTAGCAGCTTTAAATGAGCACCCGCTTATGATGCGTGTTAAACATCGGCAGTTAGGGAGACAAAGGCGGCCGGGCGCGGTTCTGGCCAACCATCCCCGTTCGTGCGCAGTGCCCGCCTTCATGGGTACGGCCGCACTCCGCGAACGGCACTTGCCCCGAACAATCCGTTGAGGCTACACGGGGGATCTTTGCCTGTGCGATGCATGTATAAATAAGCAAGCGGGTACCCATGGAGCCATCGGAGGGCGGGCGACTCGGGACGGGGCTGGCTCTGTGATAGCCGTCGTATTTGCAGAGCACGCGCACACTTTTTAGGGCAAGCCACGATTCCAGTTCTAAATTTAAATGCCACCACCACCACCAACCAGCCAGCCAGCCACCACCAACCAACCAGCCACCACCTACCGCCACCAACGGCCCACCAATCATCACTCGCCAACAACCACCACCACCCAACACCACACACCCACCATCAACCACTACCACCACCAACTCGCCACCACCAACCAGCCACCAGCCACCACCACCAGCCACCCACCCACCAATCACCACTCGCCAACAACCACCACCACCCACCACCACCCACCCATCACCAACCACTACCACCACCAACCCGCCACAACCAACCAACCAGCCACCACCCACCACCACCAACCACCCACCAATCATCACTCACCACCAACCACCACCACCCAACATCACCCACCCATCACCAACCACCACCACCACCAACCAGCCACCACCCACCACCACCAACCACCCACCAATCATCACTCACCACCAACCACCACCACCCAACATCACCCACCCATCACCAACCACCACCACCACCACCAACCAGCCACCACCCACCACCACCAACCACCCACCAATCATCACTCACCACCAACCACCACCACCCAACATCACCCACCCATCACCAACCACCACCACCACCACCAACCAGCCACCACCCACCGCCACCAACCACCCACCAATCATCACTCACCACCAACCACCACCCACCACCAATCACCACCACCACCACCAACCCGCCGCCACACACCATCATCTACCACCAACCAACAACCACCACCCACCCATCACCCACTATCAACCACCGCCGTCACGTCCCAAGACGTAACAGGTAACAAGAACAACAACAACAACAACAATGTCAACAACCTGTAACGCCTAGCCGCCCCTGCACTACGAACCCGGCGACCCGAGTTCGATTCCCGCTCACGTCTGCCAACACCAAGTGACGATTATCCGAACCGGTCCTGGGCCTCCCCTGGGTAGACTCAGCCTCAAATGAGTACCTGGTACGGCGTGTAAAACATCGCCACTGGGGAGACAAAGGCGGCGGGGCGTGGTTTCTGGCCACCCACCCCCTCGTGTGCCGTTCCGGCCTTCATGCTGCTCGATAACAGCACTTGTCATGAGGCTATACGGGGGATCTTTGTCTTTGTGTGTGGGGGGGGGTGGCAAGGGGAGGGGGAAGGTGGTGGTGGTGGGGACGGCAGTGATTGCGTCTCGCTGAGCCCGATGACAGCAGCAAGGCAGGTGGCGGCCACTGCGGTGAAAGGAATGAGAGATGCAGAGGGGAGGCCGAGAGAGAGAGGCGAGTGGGTGGGGGGGGTAGGAAGCGGTAGGGGAGAGCGGCAGACAGGCTGGGTGGCAGAGAGAGAGAGGAGAATCAGAATGTTTTAGACTGCAGCAGGAGGAGGAATCCGATGAGCTATGAAGCTCTTTGTCACAGATGTCCAGTGTGGGCACGGGGGCTCAGCGAACGAGACGCAAATAAACGATAGGAGTGCAAAATAGAGCAACAGGTGAGCAAGTCACCAACTACAAATCAATGATAAACGACTTCATGATATAAGTCCGATTTGTCAAGCTTGAGCAAGGCAGAAAAATTAACCCGTAAAAACTACGTTTTTCACTATAAATCATTTATATGCGTGGCATCGGTTTTATTTTATTATTAATTTCGGTTTTTCTTGAGTAAGAGTTTCATTTTAATCACATTTTATTTTAAATAAAATATGGAAAAAAAATTCCTAAAAAGTGGGAAATTTTGGAAAAAAAATTTTCACGAAAATAAATTGTCACGCACAACGAGTCTGTGTGCAAAATGTTAGCTCGATTGGATCACGGGAAGTGGGTTAAAAAAAACGACCGAAAGGTTTGCACGGTCGTAAGCGCGCAAGCAAGCAAGCAAGTGAACTTAATATAAAGGATTAAAAAAAAAACAGTCCCAGACCAAAACCTCCCAGTTCAACCATTCTACACAACAAAGACTCATTCCTGGCAGTGATTTCAGCCGCACCACCTCTACATAACAAAAGGCTCAGTCCCATTTACACCTTTACAGCAGCCGCACCTAGTTTACACAACAAAGGCTCATTCCTAGCAGCGTGCTTCAGCCGCACCGAACCTCACAACAATAATATCCAGGGCCTACCTTGGCTCCTCCCACCCTCAACCAGTATATATACAAGGACTGTTTTCTTGGAATTTCTCTTCACTTGATACAGCAATCGTGCTGTGACGGTTCCACCTGAAGACGGAAGCTTGTGTTGCCTCCGAAACGTCGTGATTTTTTTTTATTTTACTTTTATAAATTTTTAATTTTAATTTTTTACCTACGTGACTTTACCGAAAAAAACCTAAGAATATGTCCCAGACCACACAAAGATAAACGATTTTAATTTCCGATTTTTATTTCACCAGGTAGGGCCCAATTCAGCTGTGTAGCTCTTTTTAAATCCTTTATATTAAGTGAACTTGCTTGCTTGCTTGCGACCGTGCAAATCTTTCGGTCGTTTTTTAACCCACTTCCCGTGATCCAATCGAGCTGACATTTTGCACACAGACTCGTTGTGCGTGACAATTTCTTTTCGTGAAAATTTTTTTCCAAAATTTTACACGTTTTAGGTAAAAAAAAAATTTTTTATTTAATTACCAATTGCTTAATGGTGGCAGGCAATCATCTGACCCATAGGTGGCAGCCATCTCAAGCCAGAGGACGAGAGGACTCTAGCCGCCCGTTTCAAAGACCAATGTGGGCTGGGTTGTGGCCCATTGAACACGATATTAAGGATTTATAGTAAAAAACTTTGTTTTTACGGGTTAATTTTTTCAGAAGCGACGTGGCCATCACGAGTTATAGCTCAACGAAGCGGACTCGTCGTTTAGGAAACGCATTGCGTCCAAACACTCCGAACGCACGTGACGTTGATTCTAAATGTGGGCGAAAGAAACGGAAGACCCGGAGAAAAATCCACGCGACCACGGGTAGACTTTTTGACTTTTTAAACAACTTTTATTGCCGCCAGCAGCAACAGCACTGGAGGCGATTTCGATATGAAACACACAAAATCACCAGCAAACAAATGAAAATAAACGCTACAAATCCACGCGCTGTGGTGCTAAAAGCACCGCGCACAACACGAAAGAAAAGTCACGTGGTGGTGGTGATGGTGGTGGTCATCGCGCACGCCACGGTGACGAGCGAGCGCTTCAGAAGGTGAACACCACGAGGGTGCCGTCCACGCTGGTACAGAGAGGGGCTTGTCCGGCTCCCCAGCGTTCGAAGAAGACGTGCACATCACCATCATGTGTGTGGTACATGGCGTGCTCCAGCCGGAGCCGCGCATTAAGCAGGCCTCTGAACACTGGAAGCACAGAGCAGCCGTCAGTGTCACCTTCCAGCATCTTTCTCGTACTGTACACCACCATCTTCGCCTGAGCACAGGAATTCCACGTTACTGTGGCGGTGGCCAGTCCATCCGCACAAGCACTTGCGTTGGCTCCACGAATCTACGGCGATGCTCTGTCTCTTTCTCTCTCCCCCCGTCTCAGAATGGTGTGAATGTTGAAACTCACAACAACAACATCAACAAGATCAACAACAAATTAGTTCGTTTACGCGAAACCCACGTACCCAGCCGGGTACGGGTACCCGTTCCCTACCCGTACCCTACCCGAAATGAGTGACAAACGGTTACTCACCAGTGAATCACGGCTTACCCGTACCCGTACCCGGCCGCACCAGGGTCGCAAACGGGTACCCGTACCTGGCCGGGTACGGGTAGTCGGGTATCGGGTAGGGTACGGGTGTCGGGTACCCGGTTGCGACCTCTGGGTCCTACACGTGTCCTCCAAGCTCACGCGGTCGTTCCCGCCCCCGCGTGTTTGCGCAGTGATCAACGGTGGCTCCAGCCACTCGCCCACCGCTGCCTCCATCGGAGGGTCTCCCTCGTCCCCTCCGCACGGCTACCACGGACCGTCGCCCTCGCCCTCGTCTGGGTCCTCATCTTCCTCCTCCTCGCTGTCTTCGTCAACGTCGTCGTCTGCGTCACTCTCCTTGTCCGCCGCGTCAACACTCGGACAGCAGCAGCAGCAGCACCACCAGTCACAGCATCACCACCATCACCACCACCACAACCACCACAGCAACCAACAGCATCATCATCATCATCAGCAGCAGCAGCATCATCCGCAGCAGCAGCACCATCAGCAGCCGGTGCCGGCGGCTTGCGGAGCCAGGCAGCTGAGCAAGTTGAAGAGATTCCTGGCGACGCTGCAACAGTTCGGTTCCGACATCTCGCCCGAGATCGGAGAGCGAGTGCGAGGATTGGTGCTCGGACTCGTGGTGAGTCTCTCTGGGTGTGTGGTGTGTGTGTGTGTACACGCGTGTGTGTGTGTGTAGACACGTGTGTGTGTGTACACGTGTGTGTACACGTGTGTGTGTGTGTGTACACGTGTGTCCATGTGTGTCCGAGTGTGTGTGTGTGTACACGCGTGTGTGTGTGTGTGTAGACACGTGTGTGTGTGTACACGTGTGTGTACACGTGTGTGTACACGTGTGTGTGTACACGTGTGTGTGTGTACACACACGTGTGTGTGTACGCGCGTGTGTGTGTACACGTGTGTCCATGTGTGTCCGAGTGTGTGTGTGTACGCGCGTGTGTCCGGGTGTGTCCGGGTGTGTCCGGGTGTGTACACGTGCGTGTGTGTGTGTGTACACGTGTGTGTCCATGTGTGTCCGGGTGTGTGTGTGTGTGTGTACACGTGTGTGTGTGTGTGTGTACACGTGTGTGTGTGTGTGTACGCGTGGGGAGCGGTGGTGTAGCAGTCCGCGTGCTGCGCTACGAACCCGGCGACCCGAGTTCAATTCCAGCTCACGGCCACCACCAGTAACGATTATCTAAACCAGTCCTGGGCCTCCCCTAGGTCGACTCAGCCTCAAATGAGTACCTGGTGCGGTGTGTAAAACATCGCCTCTAGAGAGACAAAGGCGGCCCGGCGTGGTTGCTGGCCACCCACCCCCTCGTGTACCTGCCTTCATAGGTGCTTGCTCACAGCACTTGCCCCAACAGTCTGTTCAGGTTATATGGAGGATTCATCTTCTTGGTTCTTTCGGTAAAGTCACGTAGAAGGGAAATAATAAATAATAAAAATAAAACATAATAAAATAATTCTCACGACGTTTCGGCCACAACGCAAGCAGCCGTCCTCAGGTGAAGACCAGGTCTGTCGGGAAGACAGCGTCTGAATGAAACAGCACCAGGCTTGGAGCGTATATTTAAGCTGGGTTGGAGGGGGAAGAGCGCCTTGACAAAAGAATTTGGATATCAAGAGGAATTTAGCATATTTATGGGAAAAGCAGATATGTGATTAGTACTACTTGTGAAATGAGTAGGAGGTGGGCGGGGGGTTTCAAAGTCATATTATGCCCGTGCATTATGCAGGATTAGCAGCATCAAAGGGAGGGGATAGGGGTAGCATTAATAAAGGGAAGGAATGTTAATATTTCGATTTAAAGCTTTCGTGACTGCAGGGATTCATCTTCTTGGTTCTTTCGGTAAAGTCACGTAGAAGGGAAGTAATAAAATAATAAAAATAAAAATAAATATAAAAATAAAACATAATAAAACAATTATTTTATTATGTTTTATTTTTATTATTTTATTACTTCCCTTCTACGTGACTTTACCGAAAGAACCAAGAAGAGGAATGTTAATAGTATGTAGCTGCAGTAACTAAACAACCACGTAATAAAACTGAAGTATAAACTACATAGTATCATCAGTATACTAAATATACTCTCCAATAAGCTGAGCTACTAACAGTAAGTAATACATTGCAATTCTGTCGCAAAAAATATAATATGCTTCCAGCTCATCTTCTTGGTTCTTTCGGTAAAGTCACGTAGAAGGAAAATAATAAAATAATAAAAATAAAACATAACAAAATTATATTATAATCTATGAATTTTTTATTATTTTATTATTTTCCTTCTACGTGACTTTACCGAAAAAACCAAGAAGATGAATCCCTGCAGTCACGAAAGCTTTAATCGAAATTTAAGTGTCTGAAAGAAAATGTTTTTTTTCCAATGCTCTTAAATAAGTGACTGTTTTATCCTCCCTTCTTCTCAGGCTGTGAGTTGTTTTGTTGTTTCTTCTTCTATTTCTTCTTCTTCTCCGATGGATTACAGCGGAAAGGGTTTAATGAAATCCGCACTTGTTCTGCCTGCAAGATGAATCCCTGCAGTCACGAAAGCTTTAAATCGATGCTTCCAGCTACATATGGGGGGATCTTTGTCTTTGTGCACGTGAGTCCGCGTGATAGTCCGCGTGAGTCCGCGTGAGTCCGCGACTCTCACGCTGTGGGTCGTCCTCCTCCCTTGCAGAACTCGAGCGTTACCATCGAGGAGTTTCACTCAAAGCTGCAGGAAGCCACCAACTTCCCACTGCGGCCTTTCGTCATCCCCTTCCTGAAGGTAACGCGGACGGGGTCCGGGCGGGGGGGGGGAGGCAGGGGGTGGCGGGGGGGTTGAGATCTAGGAGGGCTATATTTTTGGGTTTTTTCGGTAAAGTCACGTAGGTAAAAACAATTAAATTAATAAAAGTAAAATAAAATAAAAAATCACGACGTTTTGGAGGCAACACAAGCTTCCGTCGTGATCGTCATCATCATCCACCTGAAGACGGAAGCTTGTGTTGCCTCCGAAACGTCGTGATTTTTATTTTATTTTTTATTTTATTTTAACTTTTATTAATTTTAATTTTTTTTACCTACGTGACTTTACCGAAAAAAAACCAAGAATATGAATCCTTGCAGTCACGAAAGCTTCAAATCTAGTCTAGGAGGGGTACCAAGCCAAAGCTCAGCGCCTCAAGCAGCTCAAGACGAGGAGCTCAGATCCATGAGCGAATAAAGGGGGGGGGGGCAAGCAAATATGCAGAGGTGTGGACTCGAGTCATGTGACTTGGACTCGAGTCAGACTCGAGTCATGAATTTGATGACTTGCGACTCGACTTGGACTTGCATAACAATGACTTTGTCCCACCTATGAGATGTGGACTCGAGTCATGTGACTTGGACTCGAGTCAGACTCGAGTCATGAATTTGATGACTTGCGACTCGACTTGGACTTGCATAACAATGACTTTGTCCCACCTCTGGAAATATGAGCTTTGACATTCTCCCGAACATGACAACAACAAGAAGCGACTTATCACGATGAAGTGAATGAGCGTATCTCATCATCGCTGCATCGCTCGCCTCTTGCCTGCGTGTCTCTCTCGCTCACTCGTCTCGCTGCGTCTCTTATCTCTTCCCTTCATCCCTTGGGTCATCCTCGCGGCAAGGAGTTTATACATCACAAGGAGGGGGCGTGGGGTTGGCGTGGCGACGCAGGCAGCATAAATAATGCTGTGCACCCCATCCACTCTCCCCCGTTGGCCAAGCAGCATCGTCATGATCGTCATCATCGTCAGCAATCATCGTCATCATCGTCATCATCAGCAAGCATCATCGTCGTGATCATCATCGTCATCATTAGCAGCTTCGTCATGATCGTCATCATTGTCATCATCGCCATCATCAGCAGCTTCGTCGTAATCGTCATCATCATCGTCATCATCAGCAGCATCGTCGTGATCGTCATCATCAGCAGCTTCGTCGTGATCGTCATCATCATCATCACCAGCATCATCGTCGTTATCGTCATCATCGTCATCATCAGCAGCTTCGTCGTAATCGTCATCATCGTCATCATCAGCATCATCGTCGTGATAGTCATCATCAGAATCGGAATGCATAAGAGGTTTTTTTGGGGGTTAGATCGTGTGAATATATAAATGTGTCGTTAAACCCGCCACCACCCGGCACAGCCAACGAGTAAGGGTTGTCACGTAAACAGAACGTGGCCAATTCGTCACTAGTACAGCACCAGTGTATAGTGTAATGTGTAGTAGTGTATAGTGCAGTGTGTAAGTGTAGTGTATAGTAGTGTATAGTGTAGTGTATAGTGCAGTGTGTAAGTGTAGTGTATAGTGCAGTGTGTTAGTGTAGTGTATAGTGTAGTATACTAGTACAGCACATTGGTGTGTTGGAGAGCCAAGCCACGACATTTACAATCTGAGTTCGACGTTTCACTCGTAATCACAACCAGCATCATCAGGCGACAGCCAGATGTGTGGAATTGGAATATTTGTTTATACCGCAGGAGGAATCCAATGGGCTACAAAGCTCTTTATTTTCACAGACGACCAGTCGGGCGCAGGTCAGAACGTCACAACAGCAAATAACAAAAAAAACACAACAATACGATGGGAGTGCAATGTAAACAAATCACTTAAATATGTATTTTCAAATAAAACTAAACTAATCTTTATTTTTATCTTACTAGGCAAGGCCCATGATGATGGCCTTCTCGTTTCCGAACGGCGGGTACTATTCGTATATACATATATTCGTTTCATGGCTAACTCAAGCGTGCTAATTAACCGGGGCTGCCCGCCGGTATCGAACCGCGACGCTCTGCAAACAAAAAGGTCGAACGCCCCCTGCGTCTGAGCCCTGTCAGCAAGATCACTGCAAGCCGCGGCATGAGGATAACGACAGTGACCATCGCGGTTATCAGCGGCGCCGACGTGCTGATCGAGTAACCTCGAATTACAGAGTCCAGCCTTTTGTCAATTGTGCCCGGCTACAAAGACAAAGATCCCCCAGGTAGAGCCTTTAACAGACTCTTGGGGCAAGTGTCGTTACCTTGCCGATCTCGTCGAGGCGGGCATAAAGCCCTCGCCGCGCGAACTCCGCTCATCCTCGCCAGCAAAGACCGTCACAGATGACGCCCACGGTCACGTGTCCTCCTGTGTGGCTTCTGCAAGAGGTTGATCCCGGCCTTTCAGAGCCACGTGGTGGGGATTTAGCCAAGACCCCCACAGGTCGCACACAAAACGAACCGCGATACATCAACCGTCGTCACGAGGACTCCGCTCGTCATCATCATCATCAGCAGCAGCAGCAGCGGTGCCCAGCGTCGAACAAAAGCGGTAGTCACCGCGCCATCGCGCGGCGCTTTCAGATGCGCTCCTGCGGCCGTCTGGAAAGTTCTGTTCTCGAGAAGCACCTATGCAGTGCCGCAGGGCACGCGAGGGGGCGGGTGGCGAACAGCTGCACGCCCTGCCGCCTTTGTCTCCCCAGCGCTGACGTTTTACGCACACACACCGCTGAGTCTACCTAGGAGAAGCACAAAGACAAGTACAAAGATCCCCCGTATAGCCTTCACGGACTGTAGGGGCAAGTGCTGTTAGCGAGCACCTATAAAGGCCGGCACGGCAACACGAGGGGGTGGGTGGCCAACACCACGCCCGGCCGCCTTTGCCTCCCCAGTGGCGATGTTTACACATCGCACCGGGTACTCATTTGAGGCTGAGTCGACCTAGGGGAGGCCCAGGACCGGTTCAGATAAATCGTTACCGGTGTTGGCAGACGTGAGCGGGAATCGAACCCGGGTCGCCGGGTTCGTAGCGCAGCGTAGCGCTAACCGCCGCGCCACCGCTCCCCGCACACTCAGCCCCGTGCAAATACAACGATCACCCACCTCCCCCACCCCTCCCTATTGGCCTTCCATCCAGCAGCGGATCGACCACGGCTGAAGGTGCTGATGACGTTACACACACACACGATGCCCGCGCTGCTGGCACGGGCATCTGGGCGCAGCTGTCCCGAGTCGCGTGTTTTTGTTTATCACGAAGCGGTAGGGGGTGGGTGGGGGTGGGTGGGGGAGGGTGGGGGGTGGGTGGTGGGTGGGGGAGGGTGGGGGAGGGTGGGGGGTTGCGAGGGGGGAGGGTGGGGGCTGCAAGGGGGTGGGGGGGGGCTGCGAGGGGGAGGGTGGGGGGTGGGTGGTGGGTGGGGGGAGGGTGGGGGAGGGTGGGGGGTTGCGAGGGGGAGGGTGGGGGCTGCAAGGGGGTGGGGCTGCGAGGGGGAGGGTGGGGGGCTGCGAGGGGGGCTGCGAGGGGTGGGGGCTGCGAGGGGGTGGGGGGGGGCTGCTAGGGGGTTGGGGCTGCGAGGGGGTGGGGGGGGGCTGCGAGGGGGTTGGGGGGGGGCTGCGAGGAGGGTGGGGGGGGGGCTGCGAGGAGGGTGGGGGGGGGCTGCGAGGGGGTTGGGGGGGGCTGCGAGGGGGTTGGGGGGGGGCTGCGAGGGGGAGGGTCGGGGGGGGCTGCGATGGGGAGGGGGTATTTGTTTATGTTTATTTTTCGCAAATTCCAAGAACTGCAAGGAAAACATCTGCCCCTGCTGTGGCCTCCTGCGGTCCTCTGCACGCGCGCGCGTGCGTGTGTGTGTAGTGGGGAGGCTATACGGGGGATCTTTGTCTTTGTTGTTGGGGAGCGGTGGCGCAGCGGTTAGCGGTGCGAAGCCAAGCCGCGACCCGAGTTCGATGTCCGTTCGCGGCCAACGCCGCTGAAGAATGCCCGAACCCGCCCTGTGCCTAACCCCCCCCCCTAGGTCGACTCAGCCTCAATTGAATACCTGGCGCGGTGTGTCGGTTGGGGACGCGGTGCTGGCCACCCACACCCTCGTGTGCCGTGCCGCCCTCGTAAACAGCACTTGCCCCGACAGCCTGTTGAAGGCTATACGGGGGACCTTTTTCTGTGTGCGCACACGTGCACGCGCACGCGCGCGTCTCCAGATTTCGTTCTCAAGCTGCGAGTCGCCGTGATGCCGCTCGCACTGCGCGGCAGATGCTGGAAATTTCGTTATTTATTTTATTATTCTTTTATTTCACATTCAAATAAATAGTTATTCGTTTCGTTTTTAAATAAATAATCAATGGTTATTATCTGTAGCAGGTGAGCAAGCCTCACCTGCTACAAATGACAGCAGCTCCACAAAGTGGCGGATCATCATCATCATCAGCATCATCCGCGTGGACATTTATAGCAGCAGGCAAATAAATAACTCCCGAAACGCGTGGTGGGAAAAAAACGTAGGACCCGGACAAAAATCCACGCGACCACGGGGAGAGAGAGAGAGAGACGCACGCAGACTCCAAATATACAGCAGCAGGCGTCGTCAGATTCGGGATCGAACCCAGGACCTCCTCCTGTATACCAGGCGAGGTAGTTAACATCTCCTAGCCACCGTGATGATGATGATGAGAGAGAGACACGCAAACTCCAAATATACAGCAGCAGGCGTCGTCAGGGTCGGGATCGAACCCACGACCTCCTGTATACCAGGCGAGGTGGTTAACATCTCCTAGCCACCGTGATGATGATGATGATGAGAGAAAGAGAGACACGCAAACTCCAAATATACAGCAGACGTCGTCAGGGTCGGGAACGAAACCCACAACCTCCTGCACACCAGGCGAGGTAGTTAACATCTCCTAGCAACCGTGATGATGATGAGAGACACGCAAATTCCAAATATACAGCAGACGTCGTCAGGGTCGGGATCGAACCCACAACCTCCTGCACACCAGGCGAGGTAGTCAACATCTCCTAGCCACCGTGGCGATGCCTCCTGTGTCCGTCACTCGAGGCCTCATCGCAACCCTCATGTGACGACGCAATGCCCCAATCCACAAACATGGAGGAGACATCACAGCCATTCACTCCGCTAGCCCTGACGCTTGACCACCTGAACGTGCCATTGCAGTTGAAGCTCTGCATCTACATCAGGCATACGAAAGAAGATGAATTGTCCACCACGAGCAGTATCCACCACAGACAGCGTCCACCACAGGAAGGAGCTGAGTATATGTCCTGCTTGTACTATAGGCACACACACGCACACACGTCCTGTATATTGTCATAGGCGATTAATATCACGATGGCTATCGTTCAGTGATCAGACGCAAGTACACCCGTGGCTGTAATCCACTTGAACATCGCTTCCTCGTGCCACAGCTCAGGATGGTGACCCGCGTGACCTCCGAGGTCAAACCCCTTCTCGCACATCGCCGGGAGCATTTGCTCAGCCACTACCACCAACCACCACCACCAACCACCAACCACCACCAGCCACTACCACCAACCACCACCAACCACCAACCACCACCACCAACCACCACCACCACCAACCACCACCACCACCAACCACCACCAACCACCACCACCACCAACCACTACCACCCACAACCAACCACCACCACCAACCACCACCACCAGCCACCACCACCACCACCAACCATCACCACCAACCACCACCATCCACCAACCACCACCAACCACCACCACCAACCACCACCAACCACCACCAACAACCACCACCAACCACCACCACCACCACCAACCACCACCACCAACCACCACCACCACCAACCACCAACCACCACCACCACCAACCACCAACCATCACCACCAACTACCACCACCACCACCAACTACCACCACCACCACCAACCACCACCAACTGCCACCAACCACCACCAACCATCACCACCAACCACCACCACCAACCACCACCACCAACCACCACCACCAACCACCAACCACCACCACCACCACCAACCACCACCACCACCACCAACCACCACCACCACCACCAACCACCAACCATCACCACCAACCACCACCACCATCCACCAACCACCACCAACCACCAACCACCACCACCACCACCAACCACCAACCATCACCACCAACCACCACCACCAACCACCACCACCAACCACCACCACCAACCACCAACCACCACCAACCACCACCACCACCACCAACCACCACCACCACCACCACCAACCACCAACCATCACCACCAACCACCACCACCATCCACCAACCACCACCAACCACCAACCACCACCACCACCACCAACCACCACCAACCATCACCACCAACCACCACCACCATCCACCAACCACCACCAACCACCACCACCTCCCAGCGAAGGTGATTCTCCTGCTGGACAGAGGAGAGAGTGGGGAGGAGACGATGCCGATCGCGATAAGTTTGCGACGCTAAATGAGATCCGTTTTGATTGCCCTGAAAATCATGCAATGCGGTGTTGCAAAGCCATGACCCCCCCCCCCCTCAACCAATAGGAATCGATGCCAAAGAGCTTCATAGCTCATCGGATTCCTCCAGTACACGGCGACACCTTGACTTTCGTCGCTTCGCCGTTTTCAACGGTGACCACATTTCAAATTTCGTCCACGTGGCTCTCCCCTTTCGTCCGATTTCATCCCCAAACCTTCCACGACGATTCGCGCCACGCGACGTCTTGTTCGTTCAGTCTTTGAGTAGAAGTCGCTCAGTGAGCAGCATCTCTTGTATGTGTGTGTGTGTTCACGTGTTGATAATACTGTACTTATTTCTGTGATTATACGGTGAACAATTCATCGTCATGTTTGTGATAACAGTATAATACTACAGTCTTCATAGTTTTTTTCGTGGTTATAAAACACGTGCACAGTATTCATACTGTGCTCATTTTTGTGATTACTGTAAAATACTTATTTTTGTGCTTGGATATATTCATAATGGGTCCTTAGTGTGGTAATAGCAAAGCTAAGAGAACCCATGAGGTTTTCAATTTGCAAGAAGAGCTTGGCATAGTCAAACTTAACGAGCAAGGCTAAATCAAGGCTCCGCTTTAACATTCGTCCCTGCTCTGGTCCCTAATCAGACGAAAGTAGGACAATGTATTCCTGTACATATTTCGATTCTGTAAGATCCATCATAGAGGTTTCGTTTTTGCGTTAGGTCAGATCGCGTAAAAACAGTGTTCAACATGCCGCCGATTCCGATTCACACAATACTAGCGTCCACCCACTTACTGCACGAATGTCGAAACTTCTTTCGCACCGTACGCAGCTGACCAACCACGCTAATCGGAGCCGCACATTTCCACGTTGGTAAGCCACGCTGTTGAACAGTCTCGTGCGTGTGATATCCAGGTCGCTTCTGAAAAACAAACACATTCCTGCGGAGGGAGCTGGTAGGAACGTTGGGTTGCTCGGTCAATGGCCAGGGTCAACGGCGGCGTGCTGTATTCCGCAAATATTGGCTGACTGTGAGGGCGGGCACAAGCCGGCGTGAGTAGGTTAAACGTTGAGTTTTATAAGGGCACCACGGGGTGACCAGCCCCTCCCCACCCAGCCCCACCCCTCCCACCCCCACTCAGCCCCACCCTCCCCACCCAGCCCCACCCCTCCCACCCCCACCCAGCCCCACCCTTCCCACCCAGCCCCTCCGTAATCTCCCCACCCAGCCCCTCACCACCCAGCCCCTCCCTGCACGACGGACGGACGGACACAATAATCCCCTGTGGGCTGGTGTAACCAGGAGGTTCCAACCAGTAATAGCTATGTATATATACAGCTCAGTGGGCCTTACCTGATAAAGTAAAAAAAAGACGTGTTCATAGTTGTAATAGTAAAATTATCTAGGCAACGGTAAGCCACACACGTATATATATAAATGCACGGTTGGGTTTGTTTTCTCGTAGCTATTGTTTATATTTGAAGACCACACCTCATCCTGCAGCCCAGCTTGAGGTTTGCGTTTCTTTTTTTATTTTTGTAAATTGTAAATTGCTTCCAGATTCGACTCTGGTCTAGGCTCGTCTGCGCACATACACGGCACACACACAGTGCACACACACACAGACGTGCACTCACACGCGTAGGCTCACATTCACGCAAACACACACACGCACACGGGCACCCACATTCATGCAAACAAAGACAAAGATCCCCCGTATAGCCTATAACAGACTGTTGGGGCAAGTGCTGTTAGCGAGCACCTATGAAGGCCGGCACGGCACACGAGGGGGTGGGTGGCCAGCACCACGCCCGGCCGCCTTTGTCTCCCAAGTGGCGATGTTTACACACCGCACCAGGTACTCATTTGAGGCTGAGTCGACCAAGGGGAGGCCCAGGACCGGTGCAGATAATCGCCACTGATTTTGGCCGTGAGCGGGTCGCCAGGTTCGTAGCGCAGCGTAGCGCTAACCGCTGCACCACCGCTCCCTACAAAGATCCCCCGTATAGCCTGTAACAGACTGTTGGGGCAGTTTGCACTCGCACGCAAACACACAGATGTGCACACACACGCACACACACACACGTGCACACACGCACACAGCGGACTCACACGCACACACACACGCACACACAGGCTGCGCGCTCACATGCATGCAAATAAAGACAAAGATCCCCCGTATAGCCTTAACAGATTGTCGTTGCATGCAAACACACACACAGACGTGCACTCACACGCAAACACACACACACACGTACGTTCACACGCAAACACACACACGCATGTACTCACACACACACACACGTGCGTTCACAAGCAAACACACAGGCACACGTGCATTCACACGCAAACAGACACACACACGCGTGCGTTCACACGCAAACACACACACACGCGTGCACTCACACAAACACACGTGTGCACTCACACGTAAACACACACGCACGCGTTCACACGCAAACACGCACACACGCGTGCGTTCACACGCAAACACACACACATGCACACGTGCGTTCACACGCAAACACGCACACACGCGTGCGTTCACACGCAAACACACACACATACACACGCACGCGTTCACACGCAAACACGCACACACGCATGCGTTCACACGCAAACACACACACATACACACGTGCGTTCACACGCAAACACGCACACACGCGTGCGTTCACACGCAAACACACACACACACACACGCGTGCGTTCACACGCAAACATACGCACGCGTGCACTCACACAAGCACATACACACGTGTGCGTTCACACGCAAACACACGCACACACAGACGTGCACTCACACGTAAACACACACAGGCATGCGCTCACACGCAAACACACACACACGCGTGCACTCACACGTAAACACACACACACACACCCATGCGCTCACACGCAAACACACACGTGCACTCACACGCAAACACACACACACGCATGCACTCACGCAAACACACACACGTACGCTCACTCGCAAACACACACACACGCGTGCACTCACACAAACACACACGCATGCACTCACGCAAACACACACACACGCGTGCGTTCACACGCAAACACACACACGCATGCACTCACGCAAACACACACACACGTACGCTCACTCGCAAACACACACACACACGCATGCGCTCACACACAAACACATACACACGTGTGCACTCACACAAACACACACACACACGTGCACTTACACGCAAACACACGCACGCACACACGTGCACACACACAAACACACACACACGCGTGCGCTCACACGCAAAGACAAAGACCCCCCCCCCCCCCCCGAATAACCTTGAACAGACTGTTGGGGCAAGTGCTGTTAGCGAGTAGCACCTTCGAAGCCCGTCACTGTGGACTGTGGCACACGAAGGGGGGTGGATGTTGGGTATCCAGCGACGACGCAGACACGAACGCCCCCCACCCTCACCACCGCTACCCTCCCCACCCTCCCAGATCCACGGGACATGATTCTTAGAAACGACAGCGTTTGCAATGAACCAGATGTTTAGCTGGACAGCCTCGGTGGAACCCAGAGCGCCCTTCCCACACCGCCCCCCCCCCATCGCCTAATTACCGCCGGGGCCGCGGCGCGCTAACGCAGTCCAGACGCTCGTCGCAGCAGCAGCAGCGAGTCGCGAATTCCTTGCTCTGGGGGGATACACGGGAGGGGAGGGAGGGGGGTGGAGGGGAGGTAGGGAGGGGGGGAGGGAGGGAGGGAGGGGAGGGAGGGGGGGAGGGAGGAGAGGGAGGGGAGGTAGGGAAGGAGGGAGATAGGGAGGGAGGGAGGGAGGGGAGGAGGGAGGGGAGGAGGGGAGGTAGGGAGGGAGGGAAGGGAGGGAGGGGGGGGAGGGGAGGGAGGGAGGGGGGGGAGGGGAGGGAGGGAGGGAGGGGAGGGAGGGAGGGAGGGGAGGGGGGGAGGGAGGAGAGGGAGGGGAGGTAGGGAAGGAGGGAGGTAGGGAGGGGGGGAGGGGAGGAGGGAGGGAGGGAGGGAGGGGAGGAGGGAGGGGAGGAGGGGAGGTAGGGAGGGAGGGAAGGGAGGGAGGGGGGGAGGGGAGGGAGGGAGGGAGGGGAGGGAGGGGAGGGGGGGAGGGAGGAGAGGGAGGAGAGGTAGGGAAGGAGGGAGGTAGGGAGGGGGGAGGGGAGGAGGGAGGGAGGGAGGGAGGGAGGGGAGGAGGAGGTAGGGGAGGAGGGGAGGTAGGGAGGGAGGGGAGGTAGGGAGGGAGGGAAGGGAGGGAGGGAGGGGAGGGAGGTAGGGAGGGGGGGTTGGAGGGGAGGGAGGGTTGGAGGTAGGGAGGTAGGTAGGGAGGGAGGGGAGGGAGGGGAGGTAGGTAGGTAGGGAGGGAAGGAGGGAGGGAGGGGAGGGAGGGTTGGAGGGAGGGAGGTAGGGAGGGAGGTATGGAGGGAGGTAGGGAGGGAGAGAGGAGAGGGAGGGGAGGGAGGGGAGGGAGGGGAGGTAGGGAGGGGAGGGGGGTAGGAGAGGGGGGTAGGAGAGGGAGGTAGGGGAGGGAGGGGAGGGAGGGAGGGAGGGAGGGGAGGGGGGTAGGAGAGGGAGGTAGGAGAGGGAGGTAGGGGAGGGAGGGAGGGAGGGAGGGTTGGAGTGAGGTAGGGAGGGATGGGGGTAGGAGAGGAAGGTAGCTAGGAAGGGAGGGAGGCGATGTTAGCCCCCATGGGTTGTGCCCAGCCGGCCCACTGGCGTGTTTGCTTCCCCTACCCGATTTGACCCGGTGCTGGGCCTCCCCTAGGTCGACTCGGCCTCAAAATAACTACTCGAGCTGGTGCGGTGCGCAGTAAACACGCCCTCGCAGGTGCTGCTCGCTAACAGCACTTGCCCCCGAAAAAAAAATCTGTTGAGGCTATACGGGTGATCTTTGTCTTTGTTCAGCCAGCTTCCACCCCATCCCCCGCCCTCACCCCAAACATATTTCGTAGATATGGCTAAGAGATCATACAAGCGCGCTCACTCTCGCGTCTACGCGTAATGCACAGCTCGTGAATGGGGTTGGGCAAACATCGAACCCCCAATGCAGGGACGGCAGAACTCGGGCAATTGTTCGTAGAGCGCCGGTTCTGGCCGCACTTGCCAAGCGCGTGTCCATGGTGCCAACTCTCGCCCTCTGTGCGAAAGCTGCCCAGCGCGTGACTAACCCTAAGAGAATAGATTACGACGTTTCGATCGCAACACAGGCAACCGTCATCAGGTGACACAAACACAGCAGGCCAACTGCTACGTCAGCAGTTGCGTCAGCAGTTGCTGTCTTTGTGTCACCGGATGACGATCGCTTGCGTTGCGATCGAAACGTCGTGATCTATGCATTTTCTATCCACGGGACTTTATCGAAAGAACCACAGAGTATGGATTCCTGCAGTCACGAAAGCTTCAAATCAAGATTAACCCTACGAGATTGTTTTGAGATGCGATTTGCATACATTATGCAAAACGGTGAACTTTATATATTATGGGAACCTCATTTGCCAGTAAAAATATGATAATTGGTTTTTTACCCTTCTATCTGGCAACAAAACTGACACCTTTTTACAAGGAGTCATGTTTGCATAGACCGCAATACCTGCAGTCATAATACAAACAAAAGACATAACTCTGATAATGTGCACTGTCCTTGAAGTTGATTGGTCCACAACCGAGACAGCTTTCCTTAGAGCCTAGTCTTTTGGCGTCATCTGGTCCAACCCATGTGGCACATGAGAGGATGGCGATATTTACACACCGCAACAGGTACTCATTTGAGGCTGAGTCGACCTAGGGGATTGCCAAGGACCGGTTCAGATAATCGCCACTGATTTTGGCCGTGAGCATGTCGCCAGGTTCGTAGCGCAACGCGCTAACCGCTGCACCACCGCTCCCCAAGTCCAACCACCACCACAACCACCAGCACAACCACCACCACAACCACCAGCACACATGAACTGTGTTTGCTTTGGCGCTGCCGAGAGGGACATGTGTTCCTGGGTTCCGTAGCCCGAGGAGGGCCAGGCGCGTCTGCAAAATATAAAATCGGAGATAAATCAGAAACACGTGTTCGGCAAACTCTGCCGGAGCGAGGTGAGCTTTCTCAACTCGCTCCGCATAGCGTCCAGGTTATCGTTGTTATTATTATTATCAACGCTCCGACTGCCAGTACCGGTTATCATTGAAATGTTATCTTTTTCTTTGCCACTTTCTATTGTATTAGGGGTGAGAAAACGTGTGTTAGCGCGCGTGTTTTATATAAGAGACATTACGGGGGAGGCGTGGTGCAGCGGTTAGCGCTCTGCGTGTGCTACGAACCCGGCTAGACCCGTGTTCGATTCCCGCTCACGGCCCAACTTTACTGATGATTATCTAAAGCAGTCCCGGGCCTCTCCTAGGTCGACTCAGCCAAGTGCGATGTGTACAAAGAGTTGTCACTAGGAAGACAAAGGTGGCGGCCGTGGTGGTGCTGAACACCCACCCTCTCGTCATCCGTTCTGGCCTTCGTAGGTGTCCGCTAACTGCACTTGCCCCAACAAGCTGTTCCAAGCTATATGGGGCGTCTTTGACTTTGTCTTCAAATGAGATGTTACGGGGGAGCGGTGGCGCAGCGGTTAGCGCGCTGCGTGCGCTGCGAACCCGGCGAGAGCCGTGTTCAAGTGCCGCTCACGGCCACGATCGCCCCGTGACAATTATCTTAGCCGGTTCTGGGTCTGCTCTAGGTCGACTCAGCCTCAAATGTGTACCTGGTGGGGTGTATAAACATCAGCGCTGATGTTTATACACCCCAGGCGTCCGGGTGTGGTGATTTCTGGCTTGGGACCCACCACCTCGTGTGCCGTGCCGGCCATCAAAGGTGCTGCTATTCACTAACAGCACTTGCCCCAACAGTCTGTTGAGGCTATACTAAGGGGGGGGTCCATGGTGGCATGGTGTTAACTACCTCGCCTGGTATGCAGGAGGTTCTGAGTTCGATCCCGACCCTGACGATGCCTGTTAAATTGAGTTTGCGTGTTCTCCCCATGACCACGTTGGTTTTCCTCTGCGTAAATCAAGTTTTTCCTTCCGTGTTTACAGACATGCGTTTCGAGTATTTGACTGCTATGAATTTGCCACGCGATGAGTCAGCTCGTTATCATTTCTTGTCCTCCGATGGGCACGGTTGGCTACGTACGGTGCGAAATAAGTTCAACATGCATCCCTACATGTGTCTTTCCGTGGCAAAACGTCTAATAAGACCCCCTACTAAATTAACATTGTAAGCTAGGCAGGATTAAACGGCACGTGGACAGAGTGACAGCGCGCTTGGACCACGCCCCTCCCGGACACGTGATCGGCGCTGGACGTCGCCAGACACGGCGTGGCGTGGTGTCCGATCTTGGAATATTGCGGTGTTGCACGTGGTGGTGTGCACACGCTGTCTGAGGTGTGCACGCGCTGAGGAGTGCACGTGGTGGCGTGCAACGCGGTGGAGTGCACACAAAAACCCCCCGATCCTTTTGGAAGTCATCATGGGCCAACGCAGTGCTTTCTCTGTGTCGCACAAGAGCATTGGGGAGATGCGCGTCAAAATAACGTGGAGCCACCAGACTGGTGGTGTAACATTTGTCTATCGGCGCGTGGGTGTGCGCGTGCGCGCGCGCAGGCCAATCTGCCTCTCCTCCAGCGCGAGCTGCTGCAATGCGCGCGAACCGCCAAGCTGTCTCCGGCTCAATACCTGGCGCAGAACCAGTTCCTGCTCCTTGACGTGGGCATCCCTCCTGCTCCTCCTGCTGCGCCGCTAGCGCCCGGCGCGGGAACCTCGTCCCACGGTGGCGGCACGATGGCGGGATCTCACAACCACCACCACCAGCACCACCACCAGCACCACCAGCAGCACCACCAGCAGCACCACCACCAGCACCACCCACCGCACCACGGGACCGCAACGATGCCACACCACCACCACCAGCAGCAGCAGCAGCACCACCACCACCAGCAACAGCATCAGCAGCAGTCACCGTCACCTTTCGACTCTGCCGAGCCTCTACTGGAGGTCAACGAGAATGGGAAGAGGAGCCTGAGTGACAGGTGAGTGTGGGAGGACGAGTGACAGGTGTGAGGGCGAGGGGGCAGGTGAGGATTGGGGGACAGGTGAGGGTGGGAGGGTTGGGGTGAGTCATCCAGACGATGATTCGGCTGGTGGCATCTTCTGTCCTCTGGGCGGTCATGCATCGCCGGATTTATACATGAGTATAGTCCTCTATACTAATGCATAGAGGACTACGTATAGAGGACTGCAGAGCTTGGGAAATTGTTGATAACACCGGCTCCTCATTGCGTGGCTGCTGCTGCCATCCCCGATAGTCTGTGGTTCCTCTTCACGCCTTTGTGTCTTCCTCTCTCAAAATTAATTGGTTGATAACACCTGAATGTATTGTGGACTGCAGAACTTGGGCAATTGTTGGTAGCGCCGGTTCCTCATTGGGTGGCTGCTGCTGCTGCCTTCCCCGCCCGTCCGGTGGTTCCTCCTCCTCGTGGTGCCTTTGAGTCGCCTTTTATCTACGAGAGCGGAGGAGCAGATACTGTGTGTCGGCAGTGCGGCGTTACAAGTTGACATCATTATTGTCAGAATTATCCAGTAGTGAATTTGCATAATTGGCCACAGGTGTAAGCTTCGTATATTATCATTATGAGCATGGACATTGTCTGAGAAAGCTGAACAAAAGCTCAGAAGTGCGCAGAGAAGTGTGGCGAGGCGCGCGCTTGGAATTACGAGGACACGTGCTATAACTATTATCATTGGTTTTTTACCCTTCTATCTGGCAACAAAACTGACACCTTTTTTACGAGGAGTCATGTTTGCATAGACCACACTACCTGCAGTCATAATGCAAACAAAAAACATAACTCTGATAATGTATGCACTGTCCTTGAAGTTGATTGGTCCACACCCGAGACAACTTTCCTTAGAGCCTAGTCTCACATGGGTTGGACAAATGAGGTACCAATGGTGCTATAACTAAACTAACCAGGTAAGGCCCACTGAGCTATGCAGCTCTTTTTAGAAGTGACCTGGCCACAAATGATAGCTCAACGAAGTGGCTTATCAAGTGAAAATATACAGCAGTCAAATACTCTAAAACGCATGTCGATTCTCAATATGGAGAGGTGAAACCGGAGGACACGGAGATAAAATCCGCGGGACCACGGGGACAGAGACACACAAACCCCAAATGTACAGGCATCAGGATCGGGATCGAACCCAGGACCTCCTGCATACCAGGCGAGGGAGTTAACATCTCGCTACCGCGGTGCCTCAGGCACGCCGTTACACCATCCACCGTGAAGGCGAGGAGCAATTCGGTCGGCGCTTTGGCGGGCGTGTCTTGCGCCCGCACCGTCGTCGCTGCCCGCCTGCGCCCAACTAACTGCTGCCCCCCCCTTCCCCATTGCCGCCCTCCACCACAGGGGCAGCCGGGAGAATGGGCTGGGCCACGACGCGCCGAGCAGCAAACGCCTGTGCCCTCCGCTCGCTCCCCCACCGCCGTCCATCGGCGGCGGCGGCGGCAACGGGCCGCCTCTCAACGGCTCGGCCGCTTCCTCCCACAATGCCCTGGCCGCTCTGGCTTCTCCGCTGGCTCCTCCGTTAGCCCCGAGTGGCGGCGGCGCAGGGGTCGCGGGGTCGACGGCGCAGCGCCCGGCGTCGAGCGGAGGGGTCCACGGCCAGTCGGCGGTGGTGGGGCTGTCTCAGCCGGCGACGTTGTACTCGCTGGGCGGCGGCAGCGGTGGGCACCACAGACGGGCGGAGGAGATGGCGCACGGAGGGAGGGCGGCACACAACATCCCGCACGGAGGGGCGGCCATGGCGGCCTCGCCGTCCGGGCTCTACCGGGACGCGGCGTGCGAGATGCGGGAGCACCGGGAGCGGCACCACTCGCTAGGTGAGGATGTCTAAACTATAAAACTAAAATTTTACCAGGCAAGGCCCACAGAGCTTTACAGATCTTTTTCAGAAGCGACCTGGCTGTCACGAATATTAGCTTAACGAAGTGGCTTATCATCACGATGTCGATTCCAAATGTGGAGGAAAAAATCGGAGACCCGGAGAAAAATCCTTGCGACCTCAGGGAGAGAGAGAACATGCACATGAAAGCTCCAAATATACAAGCATCCGGTTCCGGATTGAACCCACGACCTCCTGTATACCAGGCAAGGTAGTTAACATCTCCTAGCCACCGTGATGATGATGAGAGAGACACACAAACTCCAAATATACAGCAGCAGGTTCCGGATTGAACCCACGACCTCCTGTATACCAGGCAAGGTAGTTAACATCTCCTAGCAACCGTTGCAACCCGACAGTAGCTCCCGCGTTGGTTGGTGACAGCGCTGCCGCCGCCGCTGACGTATTCTCTGGATTATAGACGCTCCGGGGAAGTAAGACACCGACAAAGCCCCAAGCGAGCTTTGGGGGGTTTGTTTTGAGAAAAGGAAAGAGTGTCTTGTAATCGGGAGATCATGGTACTGGTTAGGCAGAGCTGACCTCCGCATGGTTACATTGTTACTTGCTAACCCCGTGCCCATACTGGACATCGGTGATAAAGAGCTTCATAGCTCATCGAATTCTGCCTTCTCCGGCAGTCTAAATAAAGATTCTGATCATGGTTGTGAACGCGCTGCTTTTACAATGGGGAGAGACGTCTTCCGGGAGATGATTCCGAACAATTATCACGAAACACATATTCTGGAAGATAAGGTATTTGCTTCGGAGATATGTCTACCGGGGGATGAACGGGCTATGCTGGTCTACATCAGCAGCTTCCTGATATTAATTATAACGTTAAACTATAAAGCCGCGTAACTGTCCTTCCCCGCACCTCCAAATCGCACGGTTGGCTGCATATGGTGCGAAAGAAGTTCAATATACATGCATACGAAACTAAACGCTCTCTAAAGTCTCTGCCATAAAAAAAATGGCGTCTCAACTTGCCGCCTCGCGAGTCGCAAATACAGATGATCGGGGTCAAAGGTCAATGAGGGCAGCCATGACCCCATTCACATTTCCTTCTCCATCTCTCTCTCTCCGCCAGCCCTGCCCGTGTCACGTCCCGAAGAGGTGATCGACCACCGCTTGACGGAGCGTGAGTGGGCCGAGGAGTGGAAACACCTCGACCACGTAAGCATGGAGGGTGGGTGGGTGAGTGCGGGTGGGTGGGTGGGTGAGTGCATTATAGGTGGGTGGGTATTAGTGGGTGAGTAGATGGGTATGGGCGAGTAGGTGGGTATTGGTGGATGGGTACTGATGCGTGGATGAGCATGGGTGGGTATGGGTCGGTGGGTGGGCATGGGTGGGTATGGGCGCGTGGATGGGTAAGGGGCATGGGTGGGTATCGATGGGTGAATGTGTATTAGTCGGTATGGGCGAGTCGCAGTTGGAGACCCACACACCCCGCTACACCTTCAACACTACCTCCTTGTTTCCACGATACTTGGAACACGCGTACCGCTCCCAAATTAACGACTCCCTCCGTCCCACCCACCGACCCGCCTACAGCTACTCTCCTGCATCCTCGAGATGGTGGAGAAGACGCGGCGCGCCATCTCCGTCCTCCGCCGCTGCCAGGAGACCGACCGGCAGGAGCTGGCGCGCTGGGTCCGCCGCTGCTGCTCCGAGGAGGCTGCCGACCCTCCCGGCGCCAGCGCCAGCGCCGGCCCCGTCGGCAAGAAGAACGGCCTGGGCCACGTCGCGGTCGGAGGCTCCGGCTCCACGCTCGGCTCCGTGTCCGGGATTTCCAAGCAGCAGCAGCAGCAGCTGCAGCAGCTGGCGCCGGTGGTGGCAGCCGTCCCGTCGGGCGGGCTGGCGTCGACGGCGTCGCTGCTTCTGCTGGGTGAGTCGGAAGCGACCGGTGCCGTAAAAGCGGATCTCGTAGAACTGCATCAGAGAGGCTCTTGGGAAATAAGACTGGCGGAGGAGGCTTGCCTTTCTATCGTGCGCAGAGCGGAATTAACATCTCAACCTAGGTGACCACCAGCCCCCCCCCCCCCCCCCCCCACAATGGTAGCAGACCCTGTACGGCACAAGTTGAACACGGCACCAGGGTGGTGGCACGTCTAGCCGCTGGTTGCCGCGGTTTTATTCCTCGCAGGTTAATGCCGTGGGTTTGTGAATGATGAACACTAAACAGGGTGCCGTCCGCCGCACCACAGTGGACGGTAAAGATCCCGTGACATAATTTGGCAAAGGAGCGGGCCGTCACGGACCACAAGCGTCAGGGTCAAAAATATCCTTTTTTTAAATATATAACACCGTAAATTACTCAACTGGTAGATCACACAGCAGGATCGCCCCCGTTACTGTGAAACTAGACCGGCCGCGTAGTGTACGACAGCTTTGATTTGATTTTAAGGTATCATCTCATCGCTTCGTTTCAGACACGCACCAGGAATTCTTGTCGAGGCCAGGAACGCGCTACATGCCCGAAGATATCTGGAGAAAAGCAGGTGAGGACATTTGCGGGCTAATCTGAGAGCGTAAACAAGAGCTTGTGGATTTCCTACGTAGGCTCTCAATGGGCATATGAAAACCAGACGATGCTAAAGATTCCTGGCTCCCATCTTGCACCATGAAACTTCTGGGCCACAAACCCTACACTACATCATCCACTGCACACAAAATATTGCAGCAGATGGTACAGATAACTTGATGACAATGATGATGATGATGCTGCTGATGCAAAAATGCTAAATTACGAACTCTCCGGGCAGTGTGCGGCGATTGTGGTCACCACCCAGAGCAGAACCACGGAACGAACTACAGATACTCAATGCCCCGATTCGCAAATACGAAGGAGGGATCATCGCAGTGATGATTCACAGATACGTAGGAGGAATCATCACAGCGATGATTCACAGATATGTAAGAGGATTCATCACAGCGATGATTCACAGATATGAAGGAAGGATCATCACAGTGGTGATTCACAGATATGTAGGAGGGACCATCACGGCAATGATACAGCACTCTGCCGCTACTCCTGATTTAATCGCCTGGCTCGTTAACCACCTCGGTGTAGAATCACAGCTATGGCCCGATATCAACATCAGCCACGCGAAGAACAGCGGTGACAACGGCGATGGTGATGACAACGATGACAATGTAAACAACGATGACAGTGACGACAACGGCGATAACGACGACGACAACGGCGATG
Organism: Lampetra fluviatilis; assembly: GCF_964198595.1. Taxonomy (NCBI): domain Eukaryota; kingdom Metazoa; phylum Chordata; class Hyperoartia; order Petromyzontiformes; family Petromyzontidae; genus Lampetra; species Lampetra fluviatilis. Next base: position 4,907,729 of record NC_136337.1, on the reverse strand, counting down.
GCTGCGACGATGACGACGACGACGATTATTTCTCCCCGCGTGCGCCGGGCAGAGGAGGCGGTGAACGATGTGAAGCGGCGGGCCATGTCGGAGCTGCAGAAGGCCGTGTCGGACGCCGAGAGGCAGGCGCGCAGCACCATCGAGGGGGAGCGCGCACGCATGGAGCGGGCGCTCGCAGATGCCAAGCGGCAGGCGGCCAGCGACGCCATCGCCATCGTGGCGCGGCAGGATGACTCCAGCGAGGTGAGGAGGTGGACGAGGAGGAGAGGGGATGACAGAGGTCGCAAACGGGTTTGGATTCCTTACCCGTACCCGGCCGCACCAGGGTCGCAAATGGGTACCCGTACCCGGCCATACCCGTACCCTACCCGTACCCGGCCGGGTACGGGTAGGGTACGGGTATTGGGTACCTGATTGCGACCTCTGGGATGAAGCTATGTTGCAGGCGCGGGTAGGTTGATTCTAGGAACTTGAATTGTGAGAAGAGACAAGACGTTGGGAAATGAGTGACAAACGGTTACTCACCAGTTACTCACGGTCTACCCGTACCCCTACCCGGCCGCACCAGGGTCGCAAACGGGTACCCGTACCCGTACCCGGCCGGGTACGGGTAGCCGCGTATCGGGTAGGGTACGGGCATCGGGTACCCGGTTGCGACCTCTGGGGGAGGATGAGGTGGACGAGGGGTGGGGGAGGGGGGGTATGATGGAGGAGTTGGGGAGGAGGATGAGGGATGGGGGAGTTGGGGAGGATGAAGTGGAGGGGGGGGAGGAGGAGGAGCAGGAGGATGAGGGGGAGGGCGATTAGGAGTGAGGGGGAGGAGGTGGACGAGGAGGAGAGGGGAAGATGAGGTGGACGAGGAGTGGGGGAGAGGGTGGGTGGTTAGGATGGAGGAGTTGGGGAGGATGGGAGGATGAGATGCAGGTGGGGGTAATGGAGGAGCACGCACGCATGGAGTGCTCGCAGATGTGTACTCAGGGCGCGTTTAACTCAGGGCGTGTACTCGGGCTCATACTCAGGCTCGTGTACTCAGGGCGCGTGTCTCCTCGCCCGCAGAGCTGCTGGAACTGCGGCCGCAAGGCGAGCGAGACGTGCTCGGGCTGCAACACGGCACGCTACTGCGGCGCCTTCTGCCAACACAAGGACTGGGAGCGCCATCACCACGTTTGTGGGCAGCGGCAACAGCAGCAGCAACCACAAAAGGAACAACATCGTCATCATCAGCAACAACAACAACAACAGCCCAAGGTTGAACCATCTCCACAACCCTCAGCTGACCTCATCGTTCAAACGGCCGGATCGGTCAAGGGAGGTGGAGGAGGAGGAGGAGGCGGTAGCAGCAGCAGCAGCAGCGGCGGCGGCGGAGGTAGGGTTGGTGGTTCACCAGATGATGGGGTTATCGCCGCCGCTGTCTCTGCCCCGCCGCCGCCACCGCCGCGACCCGACTCGCCGATCGTGGTAGAGAGCGCAGCCGCAGCTTCTCGCTGAGTTGTGGGCTCCTTGGCCCCGTTCGCCCGCACGACGGCGGCGGCGGCGAACGATGTCTGGCCGCCCACTGGGCCCACCGATGTCTGGCCGCCCGCTGGGCCCACCGGGAAATTAACTCGTTACGTTGTAAACAAACAAACAGAAACCGCGTGCAGCAGGGTTGTTTTTTGTTGTTGTAAGGGCTTCAGCTTTTTTTTATTTTACACACTTCCATCAATTTGTTGTGGAGGAGAGAGATGTTCGTTGTTGCTATTGTTGTTGTGGAATCTTGTTGCATTCTAGGAAAGGCTCAGGAGGCTGTGGACAAGGCCTCGGCCTAGATTTTGCATTTCCATGACAACGAAAAATTCTCCCTCCCGACACTCTCCACACAGGTGGGGGGCGAGGTGGGGGCAAGGTGGGTGGGGGGGGATGCAGGGAGTGGGTGGGGGGGTGCAAGAAAGTGGGGGGCTCATTCGCCAGACGCGGTCTCCTCAACAATAGGCCGCTCTCGGTGAAGGGGGGGGGGCATCCCCCAACACTCAGAATAATAAAATTAATTACGAGCGAGAAGAGGCTTTGAAGAAGAAGAAGACACAACAACAACAACAACGAACAAACAACAACAATGCTCGCAAGCAAACGACGCTCTACCTGATGATGTTGCCACCCCGATGGCGGTGACCTCCATTGGCAATGTCACAGACATCGCCGCCTCTGTCAGACTTTGACGAGGAAGAGAATCGTGAAAAAGACGGCGGCCTTCGTGCCACTCAACTTGCGCGGAGGGGTCGCGAACGTGGTGCGGGGGGGCCATGGCTTTTGTTTTTAAGAAGAAGGCGTTCAACTCTGCGACTTCTCCACCAGTAAAAATACGGAGCCGAACCAGCCCTCCATCCCTCGCCCCCTAAACTCAACATTTTGTATTAATCGTGCTTGAAAAACGAGTGGTTGTGGTGCGCGCCAATGGATTGATTTTGTTTTGTGCTGTTCCGTTTTGGGAGGAGGTGGGGGAGGGATGGGGGGGGGGGTCAAGAAAGTCTAAACAAAATGTAGCGGCCAAAAGACGCGTTGCTTGAGTTGTAACTCGCGGCGTAACGACGCTCTCCTCCCTCGGAAATGTCCCAAAGTGAAATGTGAAAGCGTCTCTCTTAACTGACCTCGTCCTGTGTTGTCCAGCCCTCAGCCACCCGACCGCCCGACCGTCGTGGTGGTCGAGCGATCTCGACCCCCTCCCCCCGTTCTGTCTTCTGCAAAGAGTGAGTTTACGTCAGAGGTCGCAAACGGGTTTTGATTCCTTACCCGTACCCGGCCGGGTACGGGTACCCGTTCCCTACCCGTACCCTACCCCAAATGAGTGACAAACGGTTACTCACCAGTGACTCACGGCCTACCCGTACCCGTACCCGGCCGCACCAGGGTCGCAAACGGCTACCCGTACCCGGCCGGGTACAGGTAGCCGGGTATCGGGTAAGGTACGGGTATCGGGTACCCGGTTGCGACCTCTGACTTTACGTCAAGTTTGGCCAAAGGCAAGAGACACACACAATCATGGCAATTTAGCAATCTCTCACCACCGCTACCTCCCCCCGCACCCCCCCCCCCCCCCAACTATGAAATCTAAAACTAAAAACTATTTAATTTGACCAGTTAAAGCCCCAGCTGGGCTATGTCGCTGTTTTTCAGAATCGACCTGGCCATCACAAGTGGTAGCTCAACAAAGTGGCTTCTCGTCGCGGGGAAATTTCTAGCAGCCAAATACTCTGAGACTCGCGCCGGCGATTCTAACTGAACGTGGAGGGGGAAAAAACGGAGGACCCGGAGAAAAAAATCCACGCGGCCACGGGCAGAGAGAGAGACACCGCAAACTTCCAAATACACAGCAGCAACAGGCGTCGGGGGTCGGGATCGAACCCACGACCTCCTGTATACCAGGCGAGGTAGTTAACATCTCCTAGCCACGGTGATGATGATGAGAAAGAGAGACGCAAACTCCAAATATACAGCAGCAGGCGTCGGGGGTCGGGATCGAACCCACGACCTCCTGCATACCAGGCGAGGTAGTTAACATCTCCTAGCCACCGCAGCGCCTCAACTGTTGCCTCCTCTGCCCTATGTCCGCACAGTTGCATTTGATTGGTCAGAGCTGTAGTGTGTGTGTGTGCGACTTGCTGTGTGTGTGAACCCACAGCAAGTCGCTTGCCTTTATTTATTTGGGGTGGGGGGGGAGGGATTAAGCCCCAACAATTACACTATGAGACCTCTTTTACCAGTGGCAAAATGTAGTAATAGGTTTTTACCCTTTCAACTGGTAGAAAAACTGACACCTTTATACAAAAAAATATTGTTTCGATCGGAACTCCGTAACCAAACTCCGCAGGGTAATCCGGTCCAGGATTTGCACGGAAACCTTTGCGATTCATAGGGCAGAGGGGAGGAAGGGATGTTCCTCCTCCCGACGTTCCCCAGGTCCTGTGGAAGACCCGGCCATGGAATTTTCCCACTCCAGAGGGATTATGTTTGATCGGTGACTCCAAATCACAGCGTGACATTCATTTTGGTAGCGTTCGGGGTGTCTGTCTATAATTTTAGTGACGCTGGTTTGGTGCACAAGTGAAACCAAATTGTACGCGTGAAATCGCGTCGTTATATCAAAAAAGCCGCACCGGGTGGGATCTCTGTCGCCAAAGCCACGCGCTCGTTTCCCGTGCTCAGTTTTAATCCTCTCAAGCATCGTGCGCGTTCCAAAGTTGGTCGGGTAAAGCTTTTTCTTTTTTAAGTTATTGTTATCACTGCATAATAATAATAATGATGATGATGATGATTGCGATGATTATTTTGTTTTGGAGTTTTCGAACAATGCAGCTGATTTCATTGTCAGAGTGCGTAATGGTCGGTGTTGGATTTTCAAGAAATGATGATGATTATGGTGGCAATGGTGGCGATGCGCGGCATATGATGATGATGACGATGGTTATGATCATTTGCATGAGAGTGACGTTCGTGGCGGCGGTGATGATGACGATGGTGGCGACGACGACGATGATGAGATTACGATTGTGATGTCACGACGATGATGATGGCGGTGTTGGTGGCGGCACACGTATACCTGCAAAACCTCATCAGGTGGGTGGGTGGTGAGTGGTGGGGGGGAGAAATCACCACCAATGAATCGGCACCTTTCATGGAAAAGGTGACAGCCAAAAAAATATGTTACTTTAAACAAACGAAGCCAATGTAAAATCCATGTTTCTGTATTCAAAGACGCGCGTTCGTTTCGTGGAAATGTGCAGACCCGGTGAATTCATGGAACGCAAGTGAAGACGCGCACAGAACCGTGTACTCGTCAAGCGGCTCACTGACCCTGCAGGACTGATCGAAAGCTGGGTTGGATGTTCAAAGCGCCCCCCTCCCCACTCCTCACAGTTCGGCGCTTATGTTTAATTCACAGTGACGCAGACCGCGGACAACATTTGCTCTTCATCCTTGATTTGTTGTTGGTGTTTTTTTTCATCGTGCGTTCTGTCCTCCATCGCCTACCATTCTACGGGATTATGATTTTTGTTCATTGTGGGTTTCATTTAAATCCAGACATTTGTTGTTGTTGTTATTGTTGATTATTTGCGATGCGTTTAAATTTCTTATTTAAAGGCAGGTGTGGGCCTGTGATGGCCTACCAGCCACTGCCTGCCTGCGTTTATCCCTAACACGTTCTCTGTGCACTTGATTACCTTTTGACGGCGGTCACTTCTGTTATTTATGCGTCTGAAAGAATTAAGGCCGGTATTTCTTTTGACCTCTCAACTTTTGTTGTTGTTGTCATCCGTGTCTTCTTGGTTTTTTTTATTATAATTTTTACCACCCATGCTTTTTTTCTCGTTTTGACTTTTTATTTTCGTGCGAATTCATCGATCTGAGGACAACAGGATTCTCTTTTTTGCGCAAACGCGTTTTGGTCGAGCGGTGTATTGGTTAAAGCAAATTCCTCTTTGGCTTAACGAGAGAACGCAGAAATCTCCCGTACAGCGGGTGGCTGGGCAACAAATCCCAAGACAAAAGAGCAACAACTGCAGCCGTGATGTAATCGCGTTTTGTTGCGAACTACTTGGTCAAAAATAAGCGGGAGATGCAGCTATTCACTGTGAAGCCAAGCTGCACCGCCGCGCTGAAACAAAGTGGTCGACAAAACGTCCAAAAAATTAACGAAGCCCACGGATGGAGAGATGGACGGATACATCCGAAGAGATACCAAACATCAACCATGACTGGCTTGGGCATGCAGAATCCGGTGCCCCCCCCCCTCCTTCCGCACCCCCCCCCCTCCCCCCAAATCGACGAACCAAATATCGGAGATGACGGCACAGGTCAAGGGTAATTATGAAGCCACGCAAAAGAACCTCAGGCGTGGCTGTAAGGAGCACAGTCGTCGTGTAGACAGTGCTGGTGGTGCTGGTCCAATGAGGACCCTAAGTCGAAGTTTTTAATACGTCCCATTCGCGCCGACCACCACCCCGCTTTAAATGTATAAACGCGGGCGTGCGATAACAGAGGAGATGTGCATTAGAGAGATGCGGGAAAGATAGGGATGGGAGTAAAGGTCGAACCGCATGGTGGGTTAATTGACTCGTGGCCATTGATTAGGATTGAAAGACGAGCTGATGTTAGTCTCGCCCATTCGGCGTAAATTCGGGGCCCTCTGAGCCGCTCGGGGCTCTAAACATCGGCTTGGTTCTGCTTATGTCCAGTGACCCTTGGTGACCCTTGCCCGGGAGCTACGGCCGAGAGGTGACGTGAAGCAGATCTTTCGGCCGGTGAGTGCGTCACAATAGACTCGCGTTTGGCAATTGCGGTTTCGAAGATGGTGCTGCGGGGTCGTACGTTTTCTCGTCTCGCGGTTACAAATTCGTTGGCAGCAACACTGAACATTTCTAACCGTTCACTTCAGCTTTAATTTTATGTTTCCCCTCTGTTGCCAGCATCGGCGCAATTTACGGACGGGGCCACGCATAAGTAGCAGATCTGCCCGGAGGCGGCCGTGGGAGCAATTCACGAGCGTCGCTTTTGCTTGACCCGCGAAAGCAAATCGCGTGTCGAAATCGGAGCGCGAAATGTGGTCCCTCCCCGGTGGCTTTGGGCGACAAACCAACCTGGTTCAAGGGGTCCCACACCAGCCCCCTCCTTGTTGTAAGAAACTGAGCCATTCCTCAACACATCGGAAGTTTTTTTTTTAAATCCTTTATATTAAGTTCACTTGCTTGCGCGCTTACGACCGTGCAAATCTTTCGGTCGTTTTTTAACCCACTTCCCGTGATCCAATCGAGCTGACATTTTGCACACAGACTCGTTGTGCGTGACAATTTATTTTCGTGAAAAAAAAAATTCCAAAATTTTCCACTTTTTAGGAAAAAAAAAATGTCATATTTTATTTAAAATACCAATGTGATAAAAATGAAACTCTTGCTCAAGAAAAACAGAAATGAATAATAAAATAAAACTGATGCCACGCATATAAAGGATTTATAGTGAAAAACTTTGCTTTTACGGGTTAATTTTTTTATTGCCATGGGCTATCTCACCGGGCGCGACGTCACTGTTGCTTATACTGACACAAATACAAGTAATACTATTACATGATCATTACATTTTGGAAATTACCCAAAAAATGTGAATTCATCAAGAGGTCCCAAAATGCTATAATCCCAAAAGCAACCCTATACTCATCGCTACTCGGCATACTGCTGTGCAGGTTTCCCGCGGTTGTTGATGCCGCGTGCCTCTCTCCTCCTGGTTGAACCACGTGCGTTGCCGTTTCGGTGGGACGCCCGACGTTCCGCTCCAATCGGCCGGGAGCTTCTTCAGGAAGTCAATGCGCAGCAAGCACGTTGAGCCGAAACTTAACGAACGCGCAGGTATAGAGAAACACCTCATCGGACAGCTACCTCATCAAAGCGCGTCTCCCCGCCGCCCTTAACACCTGACGCCGTCGTCAAACTTCTTGGTTCTTTCGGTAAAGTCACGTAGAATGGAAATAATAAAATAAGAAAATTCCTATTGATATGCTAATTCTTTTGTCAAGGCGCTCTTCCTCCTCCCTCGCAGCTTAAATAGACGCTCATGGGTACGGCCGGGTACAGGTAGCCGTTCCCTACCCGTACCCTACCCGAAATGAGTGACAAACGGTGACTCACCAGTGACTCACGGCCTACCCGTACCCGTACCCGGCCGCACCAGGGTCGCAAACGGGTACCCGTACCCGTACCTGGCCAGGTACGGGTAGCCGGGTATCGGGTAGGGTACGGGTATCGGGTACCCGGTTGCGACCTCTGCCACCTGGTCAGGGTGAAGTTGTGCCAATGGCTTGCCATGGGTCGCTGTGCGATGACCCCCGGTGGTTTGCGATCGCTGTGGAAACGAACAGCGCTGGGAATATCTCCGTCGAATGTTCGGCGAGCACTGGCTCTCCCCCATCGTACCTCGCCGTCGAAAAAACAAAGGCAGGCTAATTCTAGATTTGAAGCTTTCGTGACTGCAAGGATTCATATTCTTAGGTTTTTTTCGGTAAAGTCACGTAGGTAAAAAAATTTAATTAATAAAAAATAAAATAAAAATCACGACGTTTCGGAGGCAACACAAGCTTCCGTCTTCAGGTGGAACCGTCACAGCACCAGAGCTGTATCAAGTGATACGGTTCCACCTGAAGACGGAAGCTTGTGTTGCCTCCGAAACGTCGTGATTTTATTTTTATTTTACTTTTATTGATTAAATTTTTTTACCTACGTGACTTTATCGAAATGTTCTGCGTATATATATTGTGATAAAGATATTTATACATGAACTTACAAATAACCTGTATTGTTTAGTGCTGTGGACTTGACGTAGAGGAGGGGGGAAGTGAAGCATTACTCATTTCACCGGCGCAGTTTCACCTCTTGGCATAACGCCCGGTGTTGTGTTACTTGGCAAGGGCTGTGCATGCAATGCTCCACCCGCTATGGATTTCACTGGCACCGAGCGAATGCTGTAATGTCACCTTGCCCTCTTGCCTGTCTGTCGCCATCTCTCTGTCTGGCTTTCTCACTTTCTGAGTGTAATTGTTTTTTACATTATAATTTGATGAGTATTTGTAGAAAATAACTAACTTCGCCGGGGAAACACAAAATTCGTCGCAGAAAGTGACGTCACGTTCACTGGATTCTTCTCGCCCAAGGTGACGTCACGCGGCGTAGGGTGACCATCACCATTGTGAGCACGACGGAGTGTATGCAATGGTGTATTGTCTTTGAGTTGTGCGTCTTTTGGCGTCATCTGGTCCAACACCATGTGAGACTAGGCTCTAAGGAAAGCTGTCTCGGGTGTGGACCAATCAACTTCAAGGACAGTGCATACATTATCAGAGTTGTGTTTTTTGTTTGCATTATGACTGCAGGTATTGTGGTCTATGCAAACATGACCCCTTGTTAAAAAAGGTGTCAGTTTTGTTGCCAAATAGAAGGGTAAAAAAACAATTATCATATTTTTTTACTGGCAAATGAGGTTCCAATGGTGCACGACGGAGTGGTAGATTCGTACCTGACGGGCAACTCTGTACCCGTGGCACACACCACGGGGAATGGGAGTGGAGTCAAGGATGTAATGTGTGGGGGAATGGGGGAACGAGAGAGAAGATAGAATAAGGATAAGACAGTAATTCCCTCGTTATTCGCGAGTGATACCTTCCGGAGATGCTTGTGAATGGCAAAATTTGCGGATAATGATATTGCCCTTACGAAAACCTAGCTTTTTTAATTAAATACCTCAAGTGAATACCTAAATGAGCTATCATAATAATACCTCTCACCACTTTATCTCGCCACGTTATTTCATCACTTAATCACATGGGTTTTATCTCATCACTTTGTCTCGATGCAGTCGCGTAGAGTTCCAGATGCGATTCGCGGACAGCCAAAAACGCGGAGAGAAAGTTCGTGAATGACGAAGGAATACTGTCATGGGAAAAGACGTGGAAAAAAATCGGGAGCGAAGGGTCAGGAGAGAGGAGTATCGGGAGGAGGAGGCTACACAAGATCCCAGACGCTGCTGCTTCTGCACAATTCTGGCGAATTGCCCGATGATGATGCTGGATGCAATTACCAGCGAAACGTCGTACTCAAATTGTAAATGTTGTGGTTTCACGCTTCAACACACCGGTGGGCTAAATCAGTGAACTATTTGACTTTTGTCAACGTAACACTTTTTTACTGATTGGCCGTGTCGGGTGGTGGAGGGTTACGACACATTTATAAATAACGCCATCTAAACCCAAAAACGTTGATTATGAATAATATTGGTCGCGAAAGCCTGCTACGTGTTAAACAGGGGAGAAGTGTCTGTTTTCACAGGGGGTGGAGGTGGAGAAGGCAGGGATTCGGTGGGGGTGGTCACGCAGAAGCCACGTGGTTTACTGGAGGTGTGAGCTGGTTTAGACGGAGAGAGGTCGAGATCTATAGATGAGAGGGGATGGGTTCAGAGTGGAGGTGGCCATACGGAACCCACGTGGTTTACTGGAGGCTTGAGCTGGTTTAGACGGAGAGATCTATAGATGAGAGGGGGTGGGTTCAGAATGGGGGTGGTCACATACAAATCACGTAATCTACAGGAGGCTTACGTTGATTCAATCAGACTGATGTCAACAATCCACAAATCTGAAAAAACTAATCCGAATTTTTTTTTGTTTAATCCGCAACCCATTCCGAGTGCATGGATTTGTGTTCCTTCCACTGTTGCCACGTTAAAGAACATCGTGAAATTTCTCTGAAAAAGTTAACGACATTCAAATTATTTTCCCCCGGTGGCATTTGTTGTTGGTTTTCGGAAATCTGCCACTTGTAAATACAAAGTAAATAGGAAGTAAATTCACCACTCAATTAAATCGAATAGCTTCTCGCCCAGCCCATCGCAGGTAGCATCATAATTACGGGTAAAGTGGTTGTCTGCACACAGTGATGCGTTTAAGAGTATTTGGCCACGATAAATGTCCACATGATAACCCACTTTCGTTGAGCTATCATTTGTGGCCAGGTCGCTTCTGATAAAAGAGCTGCATAGCTCAGTGGGGCCTTACCTGGTTAAATAAAATAATAGTAAATCGTTTAGTAGTTATCCAGTCGACTGATTGCGCCCATTAAAATATACAACGTGTCACGTTCAAACGTTGATGAACAATGACAAACGCCACGGTTCGAAGAAATTAACCTGCTTGACCTCTTGTCCCAGCTTGTGTGCATACCCCCTTTATACCTACAGATGCAGTGGGTAATTAAGAAAAGTAATTGCTGAAAATTATATTAATCTATAGTGACCATTACCGTATTCTCCGAATTGTAAGACGCTTCGGAAAGTAAGACGCACCCCGCAAAAACAAACCTGTGTCCGGTGTCAATAAATTAACTCAGATCCGGTTACACATACACAAGGTAAATATCCCCCGTATAGCCTTCACAGACTTCTGGGGCAAGTGCTGTTAGCGAGTAACACCTATGAAGGTGGGCGTGGCACACGAGGGGGTGGGTGGTCAGCATCACGCCCGGCCGCCTTTGTCTCCCCAGTGGCAATGTTTAAACACCGCACCAGGTACTCATTTGAGGCTGAGTCCACCTAGGTGAGACCCAGGACCGGTTCAGGAAATCGATCTCGAGTCGCTTGGTTCGTGGCACACACACACGTGCAACCTCCTAACTTTTGCTTCAACATTCCTGGGGAGGTGGGAGGGTGCGGAGGTAGGATGGAGGTGGGACGAAGCGCCTCATCATGCTGAGAATACGGTAATAATTAAAGAGATCATGCCCTTCGTGCTACCAAAGAATAAACCCAAGGACCAAAAGTTTTGACGTGAGAAAAACCACTATGTATAATTACAATCGGTGCAGACGGAATACAATTGCGCTGCACGGTGCCCCCGCGTGAAAGGCTATAAACGTTCGCAATTATCCCAAAAAGGAAACATTGGTGCTGAGAACGTTTGGCCAGGGCTCATGGGGCCTATCTTCCTCAAACCCCTTCAAAGGCCTGGCCTCCTCAAACATCTTCACCAGCCCTGGCGTTATCCTCACGCGGCGCCTGCCCAGTGAAACCTCGGCCCGGTAACTCGCCCGAGACAGCTCGAGGTGACCGCTTTAGTAAGTAGCCAGAGCACGTGGCAAGTCCCGACGCCACAGGTGAACGCCCGTGTACGATTTAATTTATTGAGACGAGTCAGTATCCAAAAACGATAGAGTTGAGTGCGTGTGTGTGTTTAAGGTCACAAGGCGCTCGCTAAGGGCACTTGCCCCAACAGTCTGTTAAGGCCATACGGGGGATCTTTGTATTTTTGCAAGCAGAGCCTGAACCCGTGGTCTAAACAAAAGTCTATTTGTTTAGACCAGGGATCGGCAACCAAAATAACAAGAAGAGACATTTTTTTTAATTCGAATTCTGTAAAAGAACAGACAACAACAAAAAAAACCTAAACATTTCAAGAGCTGCGCAGTGCACGCGGTGACAACGAGACGGCGTGGTCCTTAATAAATAAACGTCTCGAAGCAGTCCTTTAAAGAGCCGCATGATGCGTTTTCGGTGCCGCATGTGCCGTCTCCTGGTTTTAAACCAGGGGTGGGGAACATTTTTTTCTATTTTTTAGGTTTTTTTCGGTAAAGTCACGTAGGTAAAAAAATTTAATTAATAAAAGTAAAATAAAAATAAAATAAAAATCACGACGTTTCGGAGGCAACACGAGCTTCCGTCTTCAGGTGGAACCATCACAGCACGATAGCTGTATCAAGTAAGTCATCTTACTCAAGTAAGTCCTCTTACTTGATGCAGTAACTCCATCTTATCGGCTGTGGTCGGGTGGTGGAGGGTTACAGGAAACAAACATTGACGTCTACCCACACGACTCGCCGATCCAACACAGGGGTCGTGCAACCTTCGACTCACGAACCGCGTGCGGATCTTTGGATGTCCCCTTGCAGCCATTTGGCTGCCTCCTTTGCGGGAAGCCGTTGTTTTCCTTCTTCTTCATTTAAAACGTGAATCTTAAACGTAACTTAACGTAAAGATAATGTTGTTAAATGTGGCAGGGGAATGGGGTGACTAATGGAATGCCTTAGTGACGACAAAATGTACAGCAGTCAAACCCTAGTGTTGAAGATTAAGGAGGGGGAAATCTAAATAGACGCAGTTTATTCCATCGCCTATTTGTTTTACTTGAATCATAATGTGTCGCCTACTGAATATCTGCTTTGTGTGTGTGTGTACAAGTAGCTCCTCGCGTGGTTGGGCTCTGGAACTATTTGGGTAAAAAAAAAACAAATGTCTCTTCTTCTTTTCAAGGTCGCCGACCCCCTGATCTGACCCAACAGAAACCGAATCGGAATGACGCACACACACGCACGCACACACACGCACGCACGCATATCCCCCGTGTAGCCTGAACAGACTGTAGGGGCAAGTGCTGTTAGCGAGTAGCTATGAAGGCCGACACGGCACACGAGGGGGTGGGTGGCCAACACCACGCCCCACCGCCTTTGTCTCCCCAGTGGCGATGTTTACACATCGTACCAGCTACTCATTTGAGGCTGAGTCGACCTAGGGGAGGCCCCGCACCGGTTCAGATGATCGTCACTGGGTGTTGGCCGTGAGCGGGAATCGAACTCGGGTCGCCAGGTTCATAGCGCAGCGCGCTAACCGCTACACTACCGCTCCCCACACACACGCACACACACACACGCACACACACACGCACACACACACGCACACACACACGCACACACACACCCGTGAGGGTCAGGTGTAAGGGTGGTGATGTTTCCCCAAGCGCTCGATGGGGCCCACTCCGCAGAGGTCGCAACCGGGTACCCGATACCCGTACCCTACCCGATACCCAGCTACCCGTACCCGGCCGGGTACGGGTACTCGTTTGCGACCCTGGTGCGGCCGGGTACGGGTACGGGTAGGCCGTGAGTCACTGGTGAGTAGCCGTTTGTCACTCATTTCGGGTAGGGTTACGGGTAGCGAACGGTTACCAGTACCCGACCGGGTACGGGTACCCATTTGCGACCCTGGTGCGGCCGGGTACGGGTACGGGTACGGAATCAAAACCCGTTTGCGACCTCTGCCACTCCGTGCGCCGCTCGACGATGTTGCAGCTGCTCGTGCGTTGGTCCATCCCTGATGTCGGCATTCTCAATTGCCCAACATTCTCCAGGCACTCTTCCGTGCCGGACTGCAGTTTGTTTGTTTTTGGTTCGCTTTTAAGTGGCGCTGTTGCTGCTGCTGCTGCTGCCGGTGGCGATGTGGGTGAGTATGTTGAACTTCTTTCGCACCGTACGTAGCCAACCATGCTAATTGGTGGCGGTGGTGGTGATGGCGGTAGGAGCCGACTGTGTTCTCGTTTGGCTCTGCCCCTTCTGTATTGCTTCCGTGGGTAAGCGGCGAACGCGTTGATCCGCGCGATGAACAGTCGGGCAAATCGGTGCCCGCGCTGACGCAAAAGCCAGACGCGTGATCCCTCGCCAGACGCGTGAATCTTAAACGCAAACACACGTGTGGTTAAATAATGGGCGTTCAGTTTGGAGATTGGCAGCAGATCGCGCTTTGCGGGAGTTAAAGAGAGTGCGAGCGTGTATGCGGAAGAGGGGAGGGAGCTCTCGATAAACCTCGCAGAAGAACCCTTCTGCTAGCAGCGGTGTCAGCGGAGCATTTGCAGGTGCTGCGCTTCGCACCTTACCCGGATGTGCTCCGGCAGAGTGGGTGAACACGCGTTCGTCTCGGTAGCAGTGTGACGTGCGGTCGTACCTCTGACGCCCGTGGCTGTAGGTGTTTCTGGAAGGTCCCGAGCACAGGAACGTATGCATGGGTTTGAAACTCCGAAACCCTGGGCCCCATGATGAAACCAGACCGTACTCTTAGTTCTTTCAGTAAAGTCACGTAGGTAAAAAATGAAATTAAAATTAATAAAAATTAAAAATTAAAAAATTAAAAATCACGACGATTCGGAGGCAACACAAGCTTCCGTCTTCAGATGAAAAGATACAGATATTTTGCTGTGACAGTTTCACCTGAAGATGGAAGCTTGTGTTGTCTCCGAAACGTCGTGATTTATTTATTTTTTTATTAATTTTAATTTAATTTTTTACCTACGTGACTTTACCGAAAGAACTAAGAGTATGAATCCTTGCAGTCACGAAAGCTTGAAATCTAGAAGAAACCAGACCGCTTACCGAGATGTGTATATATATGATATATATTCCCACTGAAATATATATTGCCACCTCCACCTCCTCAAATATCACGAACGGCGTTTTCAAAAAAATAAGATGAAAACCAAAAAATAAATATGTGTGTACGTAAAAATGGAATACAATAGCAAAATGACTTTCAGAGGCTACTTTAAACGAATACTTTTGAAAAGTATCCACAGGGGCAGTTGTTTTTTTCTTCGTTCAAAGATACGGCAAGAGAGACGTGATTTGGATGCTTTTGCTCTGGTGCCCGGGTAAAAATCGTATTTTTATTTTATTTACGCGTTATTCTTTGAACGTCCTCACTTTCTCTGCTTTAATAAACCAACAGACATGGACCTCGTTGAATAGAAATAATAATGATAAAAAAAACCAAACCATTTTTTAATAAAAAAAAATATCAGAATACCAAAACAGCATTGCCTCCAAGGTATGGCTTTATACATAGCAAAGGTCTCTCACCAGCGAGCAGCAAAAACCGACTCGGCACTTCAAGCGGGGGTGGTAGGCTTTGAAGTTGAACGAGACTTCTAGCAATTCGTGGGAGACAAGAGCAGCATACATTTTGTTTTATTCGGTAATGTCGCGTAGGTAAAAAAATAAAATAAATTATTTATTCACTACAGCAATTTTGCTGTGACGGTTCCACCTGAAGACGGAGGCTTGTGTTGCTTCAGAAACGTTTTCATTTTTATTTATTTTATTTTATTTTTTACCCACGTGACTTTACCGAAAAAAACAAAAAGTATGGATCCTTGCAGTCGCGAAAACTTCAAATCTAGAAAGAGCAGCATAACCTCATCTTCACACCCCCCCACACACACACAAATGGTACGTTCCACCAACTAGCATTGCCCCAGCAGTTGGTACAGCTCATAGCGGACAAACCATTTTGCAAGAAATAGGGGGATGGGAGGGGGGGGGGTGCCTCTTTGCTGTTTCTTAATTTCGGCCGGTCAATTTCCTTACTCATGACCTCTGCGCTGTTCGGGTTGAGCCGTTGGCTTGACCTTGGGTCGGACATGCGGCGCTGGGCACCACATCCATTGATACATTTCCTCAAATGATGGGAGGTTGAGATGAGCTCCCGGACTGGTGAGAGACCCCGCGTGTCAAACCTCCAACAGATCTAACCTCATTAATCCCTTTGCGATATCGTCCGATGCGAAGACTTAAGGCGAGCGACTTCACGTTCTCCCTCGATTTGATTTTTGTTTTTGTATTTTTCTTCGCGTGTGGTTTTTAACGCGGATATTACCCTCTCTCGTCTTGCAGTCGTTCGGTATCATCAGTACGGTGCTTGCGCGCGCGTGTGTGAATATTGAATATAAATTAGTGGTTAGATATACCGTTTCAAACTGGTCTCGCTTTATTTAAATACAGTAATAATTGTTCAATAATGATAATAACGACGATGATTAATAAGTTACGTGGGGAATGAAATGTGTAATAGTGTACAATACCGCGTGATAACAGAACAAACAAAAACACAAAGACAAAACAACCCTTACACAAACCAAACTTTGAACGTTTTCGGGATTCGCGTTCTCGTCCATTGTGTTGTTGTCGTTATAAAGGGGGCAACGATTCTCGGATGCGATCCTCTTCCTAATCCATCACTGCAAAAAAGCTTCACAGCAGGGTGCTCCTCTTTCGGCCAGTGATGTTGAAGTGAGATTCCAGACCCGGAGGTCTACACACACTACAACAACAACAACACCAACAAACTAACGGATCAATCGATAGCATCGACCAGGATTCGCCAATGAAACTTGTGTACATAACCGTCGCGAGAGTGTCTCGCTGTCAATTCCACAACCTCCTGCTTCTTTCAGTGACCGCGTGATGATAATGATAATTACAAAGTGGTGGAAAACTGGTGGCACGCGCGCGCACGCACATGCACGCGCGTGCGTGCGTTGCGTGTGTGCGGGTAATGAATAACACTGGTCAACAACAACAAAAACATTTTTTTCTGGCCTGGACTTTTGCAGCTGTTTTAGACTAATTTCAGGGTGCTGATTCCAAATCTGATCTCAGATTTGCTCTATCACATCTCATTTTTATGCTATCGGCATACCCCATTTTCATTGATTTTACCCGAAATTAACTCTGTCACTTATGATTGCAAGTTTTTGCGAGTCAGTGACTGCTTTAGTGTTAAAATATGGTGCTGTATTTTTAGGATAGTGTGTTTTTACAATATCATTTTATGTAGATATCCACATTTATTTAATATTTTTCTTCTGCAGTTTTTATTGAAAATGCAATATTTGATATCTCAAAACCCTGATGTGATAGACAAAAACTGATGCAAGATTTGGAATCAAAATTACCTTAAAACCGTTGGAATACCTTATGCCAGAAAAAGTGTGTTGACCAGTGTAATCTTAACGAATTAGCGACGTTCAGCCGAGTGCAGCTTCTATACACGGGCCCGTGTCATACCAAGAAGGACCCTCTCTCTCTTTCTCTCGCGGTTTAGGTCACGTGCGCAAGTTAAAAAAGTTTTTTTTTAAGTCAAGAGTCATTTTCCATGCTCATTGAGGCAAGCGGTGCTCATGTGTTTCACAGCCGTGTTGAGCCATAGTGGTGGAAATTCCGCATTCCTATGACGGTGGCGAGTCTATACATCGGACAACGTAAGGCCTACTGAGCTATATAGCTGTTAAATTTCGATTTTAAGCTTTCGTGACTGCAGGGATTCATCTTCTTGGTTCTTTCGGTAAAGTCACGTAGAAGGGAAATAATAAAATAAAACAATTAACCAATAAAATAATTCTCACGACGTTTCGGCCACAACGCAAGCAGCCGTCCTCAGGTGAAGAACAGGTCTGTCGGGAAAACAGCGTGAGAATTATTTTATTATGTTTTATTTTTATTATTTTATTATTTCCCTTCTACGTGACTTTACCGAAAGAACCAAGAAGATATATAGCTGTTGTTTTTCAAAAGCGACCTAGCCACAAATGATAGTGCGAACAAAGTGGCTTACGTGAAAATGTATAGCAGCCAAATAATCTAATCATTGCCAAATAATCTAACCATCACTGTCTCCATGGCGGTGTGTGCGTGTGCGAGAAGGACATTGACTGCCGGTGGATTGATATGTGGTCGTACCTAATAAAGACAAAGGTCCCCCGTATAGACATTAACAGACTGTTGGGGCAAGTGCTGTCAGCGAGCACCTTTGAATGCCGGCATGGGGATGGGTGGCCAGCACCACGCCCGACCGCTTTCGTCTCCCCAGTGGCGATGTTTACACACCGCACCAGGTACTCGTTTGAGGCTGAGGATTCACATGCACACGTTATAATCTCGCTCCGTCGCTTCTCAAATAACACGGAAAGTGAGAGAGGGAGTGGTCTAACCGCGACCTCTCCGATGGCTTCTCGTAAACTTGCGCGCCTGCCCTAGTGAAATCACAGAGAGAGAGAGAGAGAGACAAAGACGGCCATCGTTGCGTACAATTGTAATAGCGATCGACCCCTGAATCGGGTGCGTAGTTGCAATGGAATTTTTGCTTTGCATTGGGGTGGGATGGGTTAGGTGGGTGGGGTAGGTGAGGGGAGGGGCTGTTTATTAGGGGTGGGAGGTGGATGTTGAAATCCTATGTACTGTAGTTCTTAAAGACCATGATCGTGCAATACTAAACCCAAATGATATGATAATGAAAATAGTAAAAAAAAAATCACACTTAAAGCGAATATATTATTAACGAGGTCTAATAACTCGAAAATAGCAAAGCGACTCGTGCGTGTATAGTCGGGTGAACCACGTGGTCGGTTCGGTACATATAGTGAACGTGGTGACGTCACAGGCGTAGACGTGTCGTCATCACATAGACAATAGCGTGCGTCTGTGCATTGAGTCGTCTGTCGATTTTTGTTTCATTTCTTCTGCCCCTTACGTTTCACTGTGTTCATTTTTTTTCGTGGAGGGAGGTTGTATGTACAGAAAACCCTTCGGCTAAATATATATCTTCTTTACTTCTCAATTTTTTTTTTTTTGGGGGGGGGGTCTCACTGTATTCGTGGCAGTATCAATAAAATAATCACCAAAAATATATTTAAAAAAATTGCAGAGGCATCGTTGTTGGACTGTGCATTGTCTTCACCACCCGCACATCTGTTCGTCTTTTTCTACCTTGTCAGGTGAGCACTCATACTTAATTTGGAGTTTTCGTGACTGCAGGAATTACCCTTTGGTTCTTTCGGTAAAGTCACGTATAAAGAGAAAATAATCAATTAAATACTAGCATACGACGTTTCGATTGCAACACAAGCAATCATCATCAGGTATAAATGTAATAGAAACACAAATCTATTATGCTTAGAAATGTAATGTAATACAACAGAGAGTCGGATAACATAACAGTCAACACCCTACCTGGTTGATTACGTTCTTCCTGAGAATGCTAAATTTGAGAGAGAGATAGAACACAGAACCAGAGACATATAGACAGACATATAGACAGACAAATAAGCAGACAGATATCACAGAGATACATAGAGAGACATACATAGGCACACAGAGAAACCACGTCTCTGTGTCGAGGCCTTAGCGTGCTTCAAAAATATGTTAACACTTACACGGGACTGTCGTTCATAATGGAAAGAGAAGGGATAATAACGCTGTAAGATGATAACAAATGTAACGTTCATAGCTTCAACAAGTTAATGAGTTTCGATTTAAAGCTTTCGTGACTGCAGGGATTCATCTTCTTGGTTCTTTCGGTAAAGTCACGTAGAAGGGAAATAATAAAATAATAAAAACAAAACATAATAAAATAATTCTCACAACGCAAGCAGCCGTCCTCAGGTGAAGAACAGGTCTGTCGATAAGACAGAGTCTGAATGACACGTCCTGGGCTTGGAGCGTCTATTTAAGCTGGGAGGGAGGAGGAAGAGCGCCTTGACAAAAGAATTTGCATATCAAGAGGAATTTTAGCAGGTGAATGACGTCAGCGAATCTTCAACGTCCACCGTGAGTGAAGCAAGCCCAACCCCGTGTCCAAGGGAAGAGGCGGGGCCTAAACATAAAGAGGCGGGGCCTAAAGCAGAAAGGGGCTGGTCCTAAAAAGGAAAGGCGCGGAAACCGGAAGTAGAAAATAAGACGCCTAATCGAGAACAGGTTTGGGGGCATACTGAGTAAGGGGAAGGAACATCAGGAGGAAGGGGGCGTGGTCCAAAGGAAAAGGAGGCGGGGCTTAAAGATGAAGAGGGTTTGGGAGGGGCTACAGAGGTTGAATTTCCACGTTGATTTAAGGTAATAAAGGCATAGAATCGAATACGAGCAGCACGCAGAAGCAGCACGGCTTTCTCGCCGCAGATGGGGCTACAGGTCGACTACTTAGCTGGGGCTCAAATTGAACGCTGCTCAGATTTACGGAGGAGATTTCAAGCCCCGTCACAACTTCACACGGGGGGAGCGGTGGTGCCGCGGTTGGAGCACTTACGCTGCAAAAATCCCCGGCGACTCGCGTTCGATTGGCCATCGAGGGCAAGGTTGGCGACGAACATCCGTACCGATCCTGAGGATCCCTTAAGTAGGCTAGGCCTTAAATATCAGTGCCTCGATGTGTAAACCATGAGCACTGGGGAGACAAAGGTGGCCGGTCGTGGTACTGGCCACCCCCCAACCCCCCCCCACTCCCCCCCTATCGTGTGGTCGTGTCTGCCTTCATAGGTGCTACTCGCCAACAGCACTTGCCCCAACATCCTGTGTGGGCTACACAGGGCACCTTTGTCTTTGTGGTCTGCAAAACACGTGCGTGGATATTGGGTGTCTCAGGGTCACCAGATGCCCTTCAGGACAAGCGCTTCAAGGTAGTGCCTTGCCCCGATCATGATTCCTTACTGTAAAAAAACATGTTTTTTTATCCATTAAACTATAAAACTGTTTTAAACTACTTTTACCAGGTAAGGCCCACTGAGCTACATAGCTCTTTTTCAGAAGCTGCCTGGCCACATGCGAATATGTATAGCAGCCAAATGTTCTAAACGCATGTTTCCACATGTGTAGGGAAAAACTGGAGGACCCCGGGTAAAAATCCACGCGATCACGTGCAGAGGGAACTCCAAATGTACAGCAGGCGTCATTGTCGGGATCGAACCCACGACCTCCTGTATATTAAGCGAGGTAGTTAACATCTCGCCACCATGGCACCACCTAATAAAAGAAATGCTAAATATTTCATACACAACCCAACAGCCACACACATGGCCTTCTGTGAATTGGATACTTTCAGCAACATTGATTCAAAGTATGATCTGTGTTTTGATTTAGTGTGCTGATCTTAAAGGTGCATTGAAAAATGTTGAAACTCCGACTGATGCTCCTACTGTTGTGGAGTGACTCATGCAGCCAGCTATGGCTGCAGAGTTTGGTAGTACATGTTGTTAACGTCATTTATTGTGAAAATTCGGTCACAGTTCCTATGACCACTGTTTCATTGCTTTAATGGCTTTATTTTGGTGATTTTCGATAAGATTTTTGGTTTGGCCATGTTTGTTTGTTGTAGTAAAGAGTTAGACTGATGGCATTAATCTAAGTTGTCTTGTGGTTGTTGTTGTTGTTTGACTTGCATCCCACTGGGATTTTTGCACATTTTTGTGTACGGTGATTTTTCTGCAATATTTTACTGTCTTTTCTTGGATTTTCTGTTTGCACTCAGTCACATATTCACTTTAAGATATTTGTGTTCATGTTTTTGTTTTTTGTTTGTTGCGGTTGCACCCGATTCAAGAGCCGAATGGCTCACAGGGCTATACCTAATACATGAACTTGAACTTGAAGACAAGCGAGACCCAAATGGGACGGTTTCGTCAGCAGCCGAGCCTGGCAGTAACTTCCGGGAAATATCGATTATCGATTATCGATTGAGAAATGATCGATTGAGAAATTAAGCACACGTGCAGTTTCCTTTGCAGGTGTTATTAGCAAGAGCGCTCCGTCTATACAACGGTGTTCTGCATAAAACGACGATGATGATGATGATGATTTCGATTTAAAGCTTTCGTGAGTGCAGGGATTCATCTTCTTGGTTCTTTCGGTAAAGTCACGTAGAAGGGAAATAATAAAATAATAAAAAGAAAACATAATAAATTAATTCTCACGACGTTTCGGCCACAACGCAAGCAGCCGTCTTCAGGTGAAGAACAGGTCTGTCAAGGGGACAGGGTCCTATTCAAGGAGACAGGGTCCTATTCAAGGAGACAGAGTCCTATTCAGACGCTGACTCCTTGACAGACCTGTTCTTCACCTGAAGACGGCTGCTTGCGTTGTGGCCGAAACGTCGTGAGAATTATTTTATTATGTTTTATTTCTATTATTTTATTATTTTCCTTCGACGTGACATTACCGAAAGAACCAAGAAGATGATGATGATGATTATACATCTTCTGGGACCTCCTCTCGACGCAGGGAGAGTTACAGACTCTCATCGTCATCATCATGACACGCGGGCAGACAAACTTCCACTCACACGTGGTGACGAGATGTTCACAACCTCACCTGGTATACAGGATGCCGTGGGTTCTATCCTGATACTGACGCCTGCTGTATATTTGGAGTGTGCGTGTTTTCCCTGTGGTCGCGTGGTTTTTTATCCGGGTCCCCCGGGTTTTCCCTCCACATATATGAACATTATTTAAAGAGTATTTGACTTCTACACATTTCGACGTGATAAGCCACTTCGTTGAGCTGTTATTTGTGGCCAGGTCGCATTTGAAAAAGAGCTATACAGCTCAGTGGGCCTTACCTGGTCAAATATTTACGTAGTTTGTATGATAAATGCACCAAAGATCCCCCGTATAGCCTTAACAGACTGTTGGGACAAGTGCTGTTAGCGAGCAGAACCTATGAAGGTCAACACGTCACACGAGGGGTGGGTGGCCAGCACCACGCCCGGCCGCCTTTGTCTCACCAGTGGCGATGATTTTACACACCGCACCAGGTACTCATTTGAGGCTGAGTCGACCTAGGGGATGCCCAGGACCGCCCACAATCACTCCCTCCTCGTGTTGTGTGCTGAAACGTGATTTGCGCGCGCGATGTTGCAAAAACAACAACAACAATAACCACGTTTCTATTTGCAAAAAAATATATATCTACAATAAAAATGAGCGTACATTTGTAGAATTTCACATGGACGTATTAAATTAGAACAGAAAAAAAAAATGAAATAAGGAATGCGTTCGTTCCGTGGTGAAAAGTCTGGGGCATAAACAGTAACACGTGTGTGGAGTTAATTCACGTCGTACCCCCCCCCCCCACCAATTCAGTCGCCCCCCCTCCCTCCATCTCCTACCACTCCCCCAGCACCCACCCCACATTGGACACAATTGCTCCGAGCACATGTGGTTTTGCTTTGGGATTTGTTTGCAGGGCTCCACTCGCTCGCTCGCTCGCTCTTTAGCCCCCCCCCCATCTCCTCCTCCTCCCCGCCCGTCTCTCCCGCCCGCCGTGGTATTAGCGGGGCCAGGGATCGTCGCAAAATTCATGATTGGGAACGAGGGTTTGGGGAACGCGTGCACGTTTGCCGTGCAAGGCAGACGACTACGGTATTGGCACCAGGGCAGCAGAGGCTACGTCAACCTCTGGGCCAGAGGTCGCAAACGGGTTTTGATTCCTTACCCGTACCCGTACCCGGCCGCACCAGGGTCGCAAACGGGTACCCGTACCCGGCCGTACCCGTACCCTACCCGTACCCGGCCGGGTATCGGGTAGGGTACGGGTATCGGGTACCTGATTGCGACCTCTGGGATGAAGCCATGTTGCAGGCGCGGGTGGGTTGATTCTAGGAACTTGAATTGTGAGAAGAGACAAGACGTTGGGAAATGAGTGACAAACGGTGACTCACCAGTGACTCACGGTCTACCCGTACCCGGCCGCACCAGGGTCGCAAACGGGTACCGTTTGGTACCCGTACCCGGCAGCGGTCGGTCAGGTGGGGGCCCCCCACATTATGATTTGTCTCGTACGGTCGCGCCGGCTCCAAACGTTGAACGTTGTGGGGGCGCTCATGGTGGTTGACAAGAGGGCCCCCCTCCCCAACTCGTAGCTTTGACCACCAGATAGGGGGCCAAGGCACCCCTGCCCCCCACGCTCGTTACGCGACTGGGCCCAGGTGAATACCACGCATCCTGTTTTTGAAAGAAAAAAACGATCCTCGTCTTTTGCAGTGGAGTTGCACGATCGTTTCTCGAGCAAACGAAATACAAATGTACAAATCGAAAGAAACTCGACGCGTGCGCCAACAACAACAACAACGACTGTTTCCTCGATGCTGGTTTAGCATCATACACTCGCTCGCTCGCTGTCCAAGAGAGCGAGAGAGAGAGAGAGAAGACGACTCAGAGACGTGAGGAGGGACCACAGACGGACGGTGATCCGCCCGCCCCTACCAAACAATTCCGCAAGCTCTGCGGTCCTCTGTATGTGAAGGTGTTATCGGCCACTTGATGAGAGTGTATACGTGTGGGATGGAACCGGAGCACGCGGAGTAAATTTTAGTCGTGCGTGCGAGGGGGCAACCCTCGATCCCATTCACATGGAAACAGGTGGAGAGTTGAGTCCTGCCACATTGTCCTGGCGAGCCGGGGAACGGCTCCGCCTCGACGTTCACGGGAAGGCAGATGGAACAAATGGAGATTGGTCCACAACTTTTCAGTTCCCACCTTCACCTGGCGACCCCGAGGTACGGCTCCTGCGGCGGCGTTGCCACCCACCGCCCGTGTTTGTGGACGTCTCAGAGACAGATTCTCGATCAGTAACGTTTCAGAACGTTACCGTTTACATAAATTAGTTCACTTAGTAGTAGTAGTCGTAGTAGTACGTTTTACTGGTTGGAACCTCCTGGTTACACCAGCCCACAGGGGATTATTGTGTCCGTCCGTCCGTCGTGCAGGGAAGGGCTGGGTGGGGAGGAGAGGGTGGAAAGGGGCTGGGTGGGGAGGGTGGGGAGGGGCTGGGTGGGGAGGGTGGGGAGGGGCTGGGCTGGGCTGGGTGGGGAGGGTGGGGCTGTGTGGGAGGTGGGAGGGGTGGGGCTGGGTGGGGAGGGGCTGGTCACCCCGTGGTGCCCTTATAAAACTCAACGTTTAACCTACGCACGCCGGCTTGTGCCTGCCCTCACAGTCGGCCATATTTGCGGAATACACCACGCCGCCGTTGACCCTGGCCATTGACCGAGCAACCCAACGTTCCTACCAGCTCCCTCCGCAGGAATGTGTTTGAATAGCTGTTCGAAGCGTAATTATGCAAATGGACATTTTAAAACTGGTCTATCATTCACTCTGTCTCTCTACTGGCCTCTCTTTATATGGGCCATGAAGAAGTGCCATCGCCCGAAACGTCGCCTATTATCTATTATTTGTGTTCCTTTTAAGGCCACACGCAGTGTTATTGTACGTACGGGTTTATGTTGAACTTCTTTCGCACCGTACGTAATCGGAGGCGCGGAGGAAAGGATACCAACATAAAGATAAACAGCAGTTCTAAAGAAATTAGTTTGTTCATCCAGAATGATTTTAAAGTGCGTAGCTCCAGTGGCTTCCTAATGTCAGAAAGAAGAGCGTTCCAGACGGCCGCAGAATTGGCGAGCGTGTTGAGTTGTTGTTGTTTGTTGTTGTTTGTGCTCGTGCACGGATGCCAGCTTAGCATCATCACCACCAGAGACGACGTTCAAAATTGTTCTATGCACATCCACATTTTAAATTTTGAAAATGTCACCAAGCGACTTGCGTTCATGCAACGAGGCCGAAAACGCAATGTACCGACAATTTTAATTCGTGACGATTACCAAGGTTGGGCTGATCTGAATTCATTTAAAATTAATACCAAATAAACTCGTTTAATTTCTGCTGTCAGTCATGTTGCCTTGTTTTTATCCATTGCTCGTACGTGGCATCGAATCGTCTGCATTGTTGATTGACCATTGTACGAAATTTCCCAGCTATTGACAATCACCCTCATCATTATCAGCCGTGGTCTGTCCACTGCTGGATGATGGAGTGTTTGCCAGTCCCCATTCAAACCACTGGTTCGTGATTAGCCGTGGTCTGTCTACTGCTGGATGATGGAGTGTTTGCCAGTCCCCATTCAAACCACTGGATCGTGATTAGCCGTGGTCTGTCTACTGCTGGATGATGGAGTGTTTGCCAGTCCCCATTCAAACCACTGGATCGTGATTAGCCGTGGTCTGTCTACTGCTGGATGATGGAGTGTTTGCCAGTCCCCATTCAAACCACTGGATCGTGATTAGCCGTGGTCTGTCTACTGCTGGATGATGGAGTGTTTGCCAGTCCCCATTCAAACCACTGGATCGTGATTAGCCGTGGTCTGTCTACTGCTGGATGATGGAGTGTTTGCCAGTCCCCATTCAAACCACTGGATCGTGATTAGCCGTGGTCTGTCTACTGCTGGATGATGGAGTGTTTGCCAGTCCCCATTCAAACCACTGGATCGTGATTAGCCGTGGTCTGTCTACTGCTGGATGATGGAGTGTTTGCCAGTCCCCATTCAAACCACTGGTTCGTGATTAGCCGTGGTCTGTCTACTGCTGGATGATGGAGTGTTTGCCAGTCCCCATTCAAACCACTGGTTCGTGATTAGCCGTGGTCTGTCTACTGCTGGATGATGGAGTGTTTGCCAGTCCCCATTCAAACCACTGGATCGTGATTAGCCGTGGTCTGTCTACTGCTGGATGATGGAGTGTTTGCCAGTCCCCATTCAAACCACTGGATCGTGATTAGCCGTGGTCTGTCTACTGCTGGATGATGGAGTGTTTGCCAGTCCCCATTCAAACCACTGGATCGTGATTAGCCGTGGTCTGTCTACTGCTGGATGATGGAGTGTTTGCCAGTCCCCATTCAAACCACTGGATCGTGATTAGCCGTGGTCTGTCTACTGCTGGATGATGGAGTGTTTGCCAGTCCCCATTCAAACCACTGGGTCGTGATTAGCCGTGGTCTGTCTACTGCTGGATGATGGAGTGTTTGCCAGTCCCCATTCAAACCACTGGTTCGTGATTAGCCGTGGTCTGTCTACTGCTGGATGATGGAGTGTTTGCCAGTCCCCATTCAAACCACTGGATCGTGATTAGCCGTGGTCTGTCTACTGCTGGATGATGGAGTGTTTGCCAGTCCCCATTCAAACCACTGGATCGTGATTAGCCGTGGTCTGTCTACTGCTGGATGATGGAGTGTTTGCCAGTCCCCATTCAAACCACTGGATCGTGATTAGCCGTGGTCTGTCTACTGCTGGATGATGGAGTGTTTGCCAGTCCCCATTCAAACCACTGGTTCGTGATTAGCCGTGGTCTGTCTACTGCTGGATGATGGAGTGTTTGCCAGTCCCCATTCAAACCACTGGATCGTGATTAGCCGTGGTCTGTCTACTGCTGGATGATGGAGTGTTTGCCAGTCCCCATTCAAACCACTGGATCGTGATTAGCCGTGGTCTGTCTACTGCTGGATGATGGAGTGTTTGCCAGTCCCCATTCAAACCACTGGATCGTGATTAGCCGTGGTCTGTCTACTGCTGGATGATGGAGTGTTTGCCAGTCCCCATTCAAACCACTGGATCGTGATTAGCCGTGGTCTGTCTACTGCTGGATGATGGAGTGTTTGCCAGTCCCCATTCAAACCACTGGATCGTGATTAGCCGTGGTCTGTCTACTGCTGGATGATGGAGTGTTTGCCAGTCCCCATTCAAACCACTGGATCGTGATTAGCCGTGGTCTGTCTACTGCTGGATGATGGAGTGTTTGCCAGTCCCCATTCAAACCACTGGATCGTGATTAGCCGTGGTCTGTCTACTGCTGGATGATGGAGTGTTTGCCAGTCCCCATTCAAACCACTGGTTCGTGATTAGCCGTGGTCTGTCTACTGCTGGATGATGGAGTGTTTGCCAGTCCCCATTCAAACCACTGGATCGTGATTAGCCGTGGTCTGTCTACTGCTGGGTGATGGAGTGTTTGCCAGTCCCCATTCAAACCACTGAATCGTGATTAGCCGTGGTCTGTCTACTGCTGGATGATGGAGTGTTGCCAGTCCCCATTCAGTCACTGGTCGTGATCAGTGGGGACTACCAGCAGCGACATGAAAGTTCATATGGGGAGGGGGAAGGGTAGGTGGGGAAGACAACCAACATCTTGGGGGAAAGAAAAGGAGGGGGAGGGAGGGAACCTCGGAGGGGTGGAGGAGGAAGAATCGTGCTTGGTGTTATGATGACAATTATGATCATCATGACCATCATCATCATCACCATCATCACCACCACCATCATAGTCATCTCCATCACTACCATCATCATGACCATCATCATCACCATCATCACCACCACCATCATAGTCATCTCCATCACTACCATCATCATGACCATCATCATCACCATCATCACCACCACCATCATAGTCATCTCCATCACTACCATCATCATCACCATCATCATCACCATCATCACCACCACCATCATAGGCATCTCCATTACTACCATCATCATCACCATCATCACCACCACCACCACCATAATCATCTCCATCACTACCATCATCATCATCATGACCATCATCACCACCACCATCAACCACCATCATCATAATCATCTCCATCATCACCACCATCAACCACCATCATCATAATCATCTCCATCACTACCATCATCACCATCATCATCACCACCACCATCATAATCATCTCCATCACTACCATCATCATCACCATCATCATCATGACCATCATCACCACCACCATCAACCACTATCATCATAATCATCTCCATCATCACCACCATCATCCCCACCACCAACATCATCACCATCATCATCATGACCATCATCATCACTACCACCACCACCATCATCATCCTTTGGCTACGAAACTGACCATCGGTCATAGTCCCCTCTAGCCGCGAGTTCTGCCCAAGATAACAAACGTGGCCACAGGGTTCACACCCACAACTGATGGAGGGGTGGGGTGGGTGGGTGGGGAGTCTGTGGGATGTAAACTTAAACAGTGCACGCGCTCCGGATACAATTAGACATGAAACTTGGCCGTGGCCGTTTCCCAGACCGCGCGTCTGCTGAGCATCACCCTGAGACCGTGAGCTCCTCGGGTTGACGGTGCAGTGCATCAGAGGCCCCTCATCCTTGGTCGCTCCGGACGGGGTGACACGACTCTCGTTACGCGGCCGCTCGTGCCATCGCGCGAGGGAGAGAGGTAGCAAGAGAGAGAGAGAGAGTCATCTAGCGCTGACAAAAGAGAGGCAGGGGGAGAGAGGGAGAGGGGAGAACGAGAGAGATAGAGGGGAGAGCGAGAGAGAGGGGGGAGAGCGAGAGAGAGGGGGGAGCAAAACAAGAGAGGGGGGTAGAGAGAGGGGGTAGAAAGAAGGAAGGGAGGAGAGCAGAGCGTTAAATCTTTCGTGAAATCTTTCATTTAAACAGGGGGGGGGGGGGAGGCACATAAAGAAAAGCATTGAAAAATAACAACAACAAAAATCGAAATGATGAACGAAGCTAAGTGCCGACTACACCGAGCATCTTATGGTTTCCTCTGATCGTAAAAAAAGAGAGAGAGAGATGGGCAGAGAGAGAGAGAGACACACACACACAACCACCTAAAAAAAGGTCCAAAAATCTTGTACCAGCCCAGCCTGACTTGACAGCGCTCCAGCCGTTAGCGGTTACGAGTGTGGGAAAGCACGTGCGTTCAATTAAACCACGACAAGCCCGTACTCCTGAAGGGGCTCAGACTCCGTAATGAAATATCGGAGCAGGAAGACTGGTGGGGGACAGAGGGGGGGGCGGGCGGGAGTGTGGGGAGAGAGAAAGAGAGAGAGGGGGTGGGTGGAGAGTTAAAAAAAATAGCTTTCTCCAGTCCAATGTAGCGAAATCTGGTTTCGATTTGCACACGGTATGCATTAGATAAACACGTGATGACTCTGAGCGATTCTGCCTGCCACATTTAATGCTCCGAGCCATGGGTGTTCTCATTCAGAGATGGGCGCATCTGGATCGTTTTGGTGCCGTGACACGGGATACTGCGCAGCGCGCAGTGTAAGTCCCGTGGCAGAAATAAGACTGTTAGTTCCTGCCATGAGATTCGAACGTCTGATCCGTGGGTTTGGCGGGGGGGGGGCAGGGTGAGAGGCACGAACAATGTCCCGTGGTTGACTGAACGGCGCCGCCTTGTAGGGAGGAATAAGATTGCTATCGCCGAGGAGAAAGGGGAGGAATGATGGGAGGAAAAGTCATGTTAAAACTACAAATAAAAAAAATATTTTTTTTAACTATAAAAAAAATTTACCCGTAAAAACAAAGTTTTTCACTATAAATCCTTTATATGCGTGGCGGCTAGAGTCCTCTCGTCTTCTGGCTTGAGATGGCTGCCACCTATGGGTCAGATGATTGCCTGCCACCATTAAGCAATTGGTAATTAAATATAATTTATTTTTTCCTAAAAAGTGTAACATTTTGGAGAAAAAAATTCACGAAAATAAATTGTCACGCACAACGAGTCTGTGTGCAAAACGTCAGCTCGATTGGATCACGGGAAGTGGGTTAAAAACGACCGAAAGATTTGCACGGTCGTAAGCAAGCAAGCAAGCGAACTTAATATAAAGGATTTAAAAATTGCTTTAATCAGATAAGGCCCAACGAGCTATGTAGCTCTTGTTTTCAGAAGCGACCTCGTCACATGTGATAGCCAAACGAATTGGCGGTAATGTGGCCAGCATCCATATCCCGGCCATCTCTGTCTCTGTCTCTCTCCCCAGTGCTGATGTTCGCGCGCACACACAAGACAAAGATCCCCCGTGTAGCCTTAACAGACTGTTGGGGCAAGTGCTGATAGCGAGCACCTATGAAGGCGGACACGGCGGCACACGAGGGGGAGGGTGGCGAGCACCACGCCCGGCCGCCTTTATCTCCCTAATGGCGATGTGTAAGCACTGCACCAGGTACTCATTTGAGGCTGAGTCCACCTAGGGTAGGCCCAATACCGATTCAGATCATCGTCACTGGTGTTGGCCGTGAGCGGGAATCGAACCCGGCTCGCCAGGTTCATAGCGCAGCGCGCTAACCGCTACACTACCGCTCCCCCTATACATACACACATACACACACACATACACACACATACACACATACAAAGACAAAGATCCCCATATAGCCTGGAACAGACTGTTGGGGCAAGTGCTACACACATACAACAACAACAACAACAACCGCCATTCGCCACTAAGTGGCGGTGACGTCACCACGACGCTTGTGCCAGGCCATGTGCACCCTGAGGCCACGTGAAGTGTCGAACGCCCGCTGGCAGGAGGTCACGGGGCAGACCCAGGTACCACAGGTCGACTGACTGAGATGACCGAGATGACTGGCTGATGCACCACCTGTGCCCCCTACTGTGCCAACTTGCTGTGCTTTAGCCACCCGGCGCTCCGCTCGTTGTTGTGAGCGTCGCTCCTCCGCCCTCCGTTGTTGTTGGAGGGCGACTGCCTCCAACTGCCCAGTAGCGTCCTTCACGAGCCTCCTCCACTGAGGCCGATCTTGACACCGCTGGTACCAGTCATCGGCAAGTCCACTCAGCTCCACGTCCTCCTGTACCACATCACTCCATCTCTTCTCTAGCCCGTGCCGCGCCCGTTTAGCCCCCTCGATCCGGCCGAACAAAACCTGTTTAGGCATGCGGTGGCTGGGCATGCGGGCTACATGACCCAGCCAACGCAGCCTTGCCTGCCGGAGGAGCTCACTGATGGGACTTTGCCCAGATCTTTCAAGGACTTGTGAGCTCCTCACACAATCCAGCCTGGTTAAACCCAGGATGGATCGTAGGCAGGCCAGCCTAAATGTTTCCAACCGGCGAAGATGCTCCACTAGGGGGGTCCACGTTTCGCAAGCGTAGAGAAGGGAGGGAATGACCGTGGCCGAGAAGACCTGAAGCTTCGTGCGGAGCGACAGACCAGGTAGCTTCCACACAGCGTTACGCAACCGATGAAAATATATTGCCGCTCGACTGATTCGGAGTGAGACCTCTGCTGATAAACTGGAGCCGGTCATAAGCACACTGCCCAGGTATGGGAAACTCTCCACTCTCTCCACAACTGCCCCATCACCGATTGGGAGTTGTGGGGGTGGAGTGCCCGATGGTACAAAATACCCAGGCAGGTGCTTAGTTTTGGTGGGGCTGATGGTAAGGCCCCACCTCTTAGTGGCACGCTCCAGTCTCAGCAGCAGCGTCTCCAACTCCTCTTCTGAATGAGCAGCTATTACCACACATACACACACACACATACACACATACAAAGACAAAGATCCCCATATAGCCTGGAAACAGACTGTTGGGGCAAGTGCTGTTAGCGAGCACCTACACACATACACACACACATACACACATACACACACATACACACACACATACACGCGCGCGCGTTCGCACACCACACCAGGAACTCCTTTCAGGCCGCCGTGACCCACTGGGAGGACGAGAACGAGTTCAGACACCGCTCGCCACCGATGTTTTCCGCAATGCAATATAATTGGACCCAGGTTTGCTCATTGGGATCGTGACGCGCGCTGTGCTCCCCCCTCCCCCACCACCTCCTTTTGCTCCGCCCGTTTCCCATTCACACGTTCACAGTTCTGCACGCACACACACACGTGCACACACACACACGTGCACACACACACGTGCACGCACACACGCACGCATGCACACACGTGCACGCACACACGCACGCATGCACACACGCGTGCACACACACACGTACACGCACACATACACGCACACACACACGTGCACGCACACACACACGCACACACACACGCGCGAGCACGCATGGCACGCACACGCACACACACGTGCACGCACACACACACACGTGCACGCACACACGCACACACGTGCACGCACACACACGTGCACACACACGCGCACACACACACGTGCACACACAGAAGCAAAAAAAAGATCTCCCGTATAGCCTGCACAGACTGTAGGGGCAAGTGCTGTCAGCGAGCACCTATGAAGGCCGGCACAGCACACGAGGGGGTGGGTGGCCAGCACTACGCCCGGCCGCCTTTGTCTCCCCAGTGTTGATGTTTACTACACACCGCACCAGGTACTCATTTGAGGCTGTCTGTCTTTCCGACAGACCTGTTCTTCACCTGAGGACGGCTGCTTGCGTTGTGGCCGAAACGTCGTGAGAATTATTTTATTATGTTTTATTTTTATTATTTTATTATTTCCCTTCCACGTGACTTTACCGAAAGAACCAAGAAGAAGTTAATGAGTCTCCCCACTTGTTCACCATCATTGTCAACACGTGGCCTGGAATCTTCTCCCGGTGGTCTCCAGCGCCCGGAGGCACATTCCTCGTGGTTATTGTTGCAAAATTCTCTGAAGTGTTAACATTTTTTTGAAGCGCACTGTATATATGTTGTTTTAATTTTTCGATTTAAAGCTTTCGTGACTGCAGGGATTCATCTTCTTGGTTCTTTCGGTAAAGTCACGTATAATGGAAATAATAAAATAATAAAAATAAAACATAATAAAATAATTCTCACGACGTTTCGGCCACAACGCAATCGGCCGTCCTCAGGTGGAGAACAGGTCTGTCGAGAAGATTATTATTTTATTATTTCCATTCTACGTGACTTTACCGAAAGAACCAAGAAGATGAATCCCTGCAGTCACGAAAGCTTTAAATCGAAATTTAATTTAAGGTTACACTACTCGCATTTAAGTTATAGTTTGTCTTGCTGTCAAGACGGCTCCATCGGGCTAGGAACGTGGCACTTAAACTTGACTCACAGCCTCTCACCCTCCCTTGGATTCACAATCGTAACGCAATGTGCAATGTTAATAAACACATCGAGGGTTTGATGAATTAAAACAACGTTGTAACTGAATGTGCCCGTGCTTAATTTGTCTTTTCGATTATTTTCCTTCCAAAAAATAAATCTGGCCGTGTCTCACACCCCCCCCCCCCCCCAGTTTAAGAACCACTGGTTCCAGCCCCTTTTAAGGGTCCCTTAAAAAGGGGGT
>NC_136337.1:4234807-4273757 GCF_964198595.1 Lampetra fluviatilis | reverse complement strand
CATTAGAATTGACATCAATCAAATCTCCAGCCCTTCTAGAACATCATTAGAATTGACATCAGTCAGATCTCCAGCCCTTCTAGAACATCATTAGAATTGACATCAATCAGATCTCAAGCCCTTCTAGAACATCATTAGAATTGACATCAATCAGATCACCAACCCTTCTAGAACGTCATTAGAATTGATATCAATCAGATCTCTAGCCCTTCTAGAACATCATTAGAATTGACATCAATCAAATCTCCAGCCCTTCTAGAACGTCATTAGAATTGACATCAAACAGATCTCTAGACCTTCTAGAACATCATTAGAATTGACATCAATCAGATCTCTAGCCCTTCTAGAACATCATTAGAATTGACATCAATCAGATCTCCAACCCTTCTAGAACGTCATTAGAATTGACATCAATCAGATCTTTTCGATGGTGGGTGGTGGGGGGAGATGGTGGGGGGAGGGGGGGATAGCGTGGGGGTGGTCTTTGTCTCACCATGTGCGCTTTGCCCGCCTTCATAATTGCTCCGCTACAGCCCCTCGCAGTCTGCGTGGGCTGTGTCGTTATCAGCGGCGACGCAGCGATTCGCGCTACGAACCCGTCCACCACCAACACCACCGGTCCTGGGCCTCCCCTAGGTCGACTCGGCCTCAAATGAGTACCTGGTGCGGTGTGTAGGAAACATCGCGACCGGGAAGACAAAGGCGGCCGGGCGTAGCGCTGGCCACCCCACCCCCCCTCGTGTGCCGTTCTGGCCTTCATAGGTGCTCGCTAACAGCACTTGCCCCAACAGTCTGTTAAGGCTATAGGGGGATCTTTGGCTCGTTATCACAGGGGAGCGGTGGTGCAGCGGTTAGCACGGTTAGTGTATTGCACTACAAACCCGACCAGTTCGATTCCCCGCTTACGACCAACACCAGTGGCGGCCATCTGAACCGGTCTTGTGCCTCCCCTAGGTCGACTCAGCCTCAAACGAATACCTGGTGCGGCGTGTAGTAAACATCGCCCTCGGGGAGACAAAGGCGGCCGGGTAGGCGTGGTGTGTGCCACCCCAACGCCTTTCGTGCCGTGCCGGCCTTCATAGGCGCTGCTCGCTAACAGCAGCACTTGCCCCCGGCAGTCTGTCGCAGGCTACACGGGGCGCCTTTGTCTTTGTGTCTCGTTATCTCTGGGCTGCTGTCCGTTCGAGTTATTGTTCTCTCTCAGAGAGGGAGAGAGTGGAGAGTGGGGAGGGAGGGTGGAGAGAGAGGGAGTGGAGGGAGAGTGGGGAGAGAGAGTGGAGAGAGTGGGCAGAGAGAGTGGAGAGTGGGGAGAGTGAGGAGGGAGAGTGGAGAGAGTGGAGAGAGTGGAGAGTGGGGAGGGAGGGAGTGGAGAGTGGGGAGGGAGGGTGGAGAGAGAGGGAGTGGAGGGAGAGTGGGGAGAGAGAGGGAGTGGAGGGAGAGTGGGGAGAGAGAGGTGGAGAGAGTGGGCAGAGAGAGTGGAGAGTGGGGAGAGTGAGGAGGGAGAGTGGAGAGAGTGGAGAGAGTGGAGAGTGGGGAGGGAGGGAGTGGAGAGTGGGGAGAGCGAGTGGAGAGAGAGGGAGTGGAGGGAGAGTGGGGAGAGAGAGTGGAGAGAGTGGGCAGAGAGAGTGGAGAGTGGGGAGGGAGGGTGGAGAGAGAGGGAGTGGAGGGAGAGTGGGGAGAGAGAGTGGAGAGAGAGTGGAGAGTGGGGAGAGAGAGTGGAGAGAGTGGGCAGAGAGAGTGGAGAGTGGGGAGGGAGGGTGGAGAGAGAGGGAGTGGAGGGAGAGTGGGGAGGGAGGGTGGAGAGAGAGGGAGTGGAGGGAGAGTGGGGAGAGCGAGTGGAGAGAGAGGGAGTGGAGGGAGAGTGGGGAGAGAGAGTGGAGAGAGTGGGCAGAGAGAGTGGAGAGTGGGGAGGGAGGGTGGAGAGAGAGGGAGTGGAGGGAGAGTGGGGAGAGAGAGTGGAGAGAGAGTGGAGAGTGGGGAGAGAGAGTGGAGAGAGTGGCAGAGAGAGTGGAGAGTGGGGAGGGAGGGTGGAGAGAGAGGGAGTGGAGGGAGAGTGGGGAGGGAGGGTGGAGAGAGAGGGAGTGGAGGGAGAGTGGGGAGAGAGAGTGGAGAGAGAGGGAGTGGAGGGAGAGTGGGGAGAGAGAGTGGAGAGAGTGGGCAGAGAGAGTGGAGAGTGGGGAGGGAGGGTGGAGAGAGAGGGAGTGGAGGGAGAGTGGGGAGAGAGAGTGGAGAGAGAGTGGAGAGTGGGGAGAGAGAGTGGAGAGAGTGGGCAGAGAGAGTGGAGAGTGGGGAGGGAGGGTGGAGAGAGAGGGAGTGGAGGGAGAGTGGGGAGGGAGGGTGGGAGAGAGGGAGTGGAGGGAGAGTGGGGAGAGAGAGTGGAGAGAGAGTGGAGAGTGGGGAGAGAGAGTGGAGAGAGTGGGCAGAGAGAGTGGAGAGTGGGGAGGGAGGGTGGAGAGAGAGGAGTGGAGGAGAGTGGGAGAGAGAGTGGAGAGAGAGTGGAGAGTGGGGAGGGAGGGTGGAGAGAGAGGGGAGTGGAGGGAGAGTGGGGAGGGAGGGTGGAGAGAGTGGAGGGAGGGAGTGGAGGAGAGAGAGTGGGAGAGTGGGGAGGAGAGTGGGGAGAGAGAGTGGAGAGAGAGTGGAGAGTGGGAGAGTGGAGAGAGGGAGTGGAGGAGTGGGGAGAGAGAGTGGAGAGAGAGTGGAGAGTGGGGAGGGAGGGTGGAGAGAGAGGGAGTGGAGGGAGGTGGGAGAGAGAGGAGAGTGGAGGGAGAGTGGGGAGAGAGAGGAGAGTGAGTGGAGAGAGTGGGAGGAGAGTGGAGAGAGTGGGAGAGAGAGTGGAGAGTGGGAGAGGGTGGAGAGAGTGGGAGAGAGAGTGGAGAGTGGGGAGGGAGGGTGGAGAGAGAGGGAGTGGGAGGAGAGTGGGGAGAGAGAGTGAGAGAGAGTGGAGAGTGGGGAGGAGAGTGGGAGAGAGTGGAGAGAGGTGGAGAGGGAGGGAGAGTGGGAGGGAGTGGGAGGGAGAGTGGAGAGAGTGGAGGAGTGGGAGGGAGTGGAGAGTGGGGAGAAGGGGGAGTGGAGAGTGGGGAGAGTGGAGAGTGGGGAGAGTGGGGAGAGAGTGGAGAGAGTGGGAGAGTGGGGAGAGTGGGGAGGGGAGAGTGAGTGGAGAGTGGAGAGAGTGGAGAGTGGGGAGGGAGGAGTGGAGAGTGGGGAGAGTGGGAGAGTGGGGAGTGGGGAGTGAGTGTGGGAGTGGGAGAGAGTGGAGAGTGGGGAGAGAGTGGAGAGAGAGTGGAGAGTGGGGGAGGGAGAGTGGAGAGAGTGGGAGAGTGGAGAGAGAGTGGAGAGAGTGGGAGAGTGAGGAGGGAGAGTGGAGAGAGTGGGAGAGAGTGGAGAGTGGGGAGGGAGTGGAGTGGAGAGTGGGGAGAGTGGAGAGTGGGGAGGAGTGGGAGTGGGAGAGTGGGAGAGTGGGGGAGTGGGGAGAGAGTGG
Source organism: Lampetra fluviatilis (assembly GCF_964198595.1). NCBI lineage: Eukaryota > Metazoa > Chordata > Hyperoartia > Petromyzontiformes > Petromyzontidae > Lampetra > Lampetra fluviatilis. The sequence goes on along the minus strand of NC_136337.1, from coordinate 4,270,279 downwards.
GAGAGAGTGGAGAGTGGAGAGAGAGTGGAGAGAGAGTGAGAGGGAGTGGAGAGTGGGGAGGGAGGGTGGAGAGAGAGGGAGAGTGGGGAGTGAGAGTGGAGAGTGGGGAGAGAGTGGAGATGGATGAGACAGAATAGAGGAGAGCGCGAAGGTACGAGAGAGCATCAGAGAGAGAGAGAGTGGGGGAGAGAGAAGAGAGAGTGACACTAGAGATGGGGGAGAGCGTGGGGAGAGAGTGGGAGAGCGTGGGGAGAGAAAAGAGCGAGTCACTAGAGATGGGGGAGAGCGTGGGGAGAGCGTGGGGAGAGAGAGGGAGAGTGTCACTAGAGATGGGGGAGAGAGTGGGGAGAGCGTGGGGAGAGCGTGGGGACAGAGTGTCACTAGAGATAGGGGGAGAGCGTGGGGAGAGCGTGGGGAGAGAGAGGGAGAGTGTCACTAGAGATGGGGGAGAGAGTGGGGAGAGCGTGGGGAGAGCGTGGGGACAGAGTGTCACTAGAGATGGGGGAGAGCGTGGGGAGAGCGTGGGGAGAGAGAGGGAGAGTGTCACTAGAGATGGGGGAGAGAGTGGGGAGAGCGTGGGGAGAGCGTGGGGACAGAGTGTCACTAGAGATAGGGGGAGAGCGTGGGGAGAGAGGGAGGGGAGGGCGAGCGCGTTGTGTCGTCTGTTTCGCGACAGATTTGAGGGTTGATGAGTTAGATCCGGGGACAGGGTCCGCTGTGATGGATTGTGGGGGGGGAGTGGTGGGGGGGGGGGGGACAGGGGGGAGGGGCTGTCTGGGATCTAAAGGGCGTGTGAGGGGGGGGCTGTACGATGATGAGGGAGGAGGGTGAGGGGGTAGACGAGTGGGGTGGGGGGGTGTTGAGTGTGTGGGGGGGGGTAGAGGAGGGGGGGGTAGACGGGGGGGGGGGGTAGAGGGGGAGGGTAGAGGGGGGGTAGAGGGGGGGATAGAGGGGGGGGGGGTGATTGACAGCGATCCCTCTCAGCCCGCTGCGTCTCGACTCATCCGAGGCATCGTGACGTCACGAGGCGCGGTGATTGGGGTCGTGGTGGTTGTTGTTGGTGGTGGTTGGTGATGGTGGTGATGGTGGACCCCCCCTAATGGAGCATCTTCGCCGGTTAGAAACATTTAGGCTGGCCTGCCTACGATCCATCCTGGGTTTAACCTGCAGGCTGGATTGTGTGAGGAGCTCACAAATCCTTGAAAGATCTGGACAAAGTCCCATCGGTGAGCTCCTCCGGCAGGCAAGGCTGCGTTGGCTGGGTCATGTAGCCCGCATGCCCAGCCACCGCATGCCTAAACAGCTTTTGTTCGGCCGGATCGAGGGGGCTAAACGGGCGCGGCACGGACTAGAGAAGAGATGGAGTGATGTAGTGCAGGAGGACGTGGAGCTGAGTGGACTTGCCGATGACTGGTACCAGCGGTGTCAAGATCGGCCTCTGTGGAGGAGGCTCGTGAAGGACGCTACTGGGCAGTTGGAGGCAGTCGCCCTCCAGCTACAACGGAGGGCGGAGGAGCGACGCTCACAACAACGAGCGGAGCGCCGGGTGGCTAAAGCACAGCAAGTTGGCACAGTAGGGGGCACAGGTGGTGCATCAGCCAGTCATCTCGGTCATCTCGGTCAGTCGACCCGTGGCACCTGCTGGGTCTGCCCCGTGACCTCCTGCCAGCGGGCGTTCGACACTTCACGTGGCCTCAAGGTGCACTTGGCCTGGCACAAGCGTCGTGGTGACGTCACCGCCACTTAGTGGCGAATGGCGGTTGTTGTTGTTGATAATGATGGTTGTTGGTGGTTGGTGGTGGTGGTTGGTGGTTGGTGGTGGTGGTTGGTGGTGGTGGTTGTTGGTGATGGGAGGGAGGGGAAGGGTGAGGGAGGGGGTGGGTGGGAGGGAGGGAGTGGGAGGGGAAAAAAAAAGGGGAGGGTGGAAGGGGGAGGGAAGGAGTGGGAGGGAGTGGGAGGGAGTGGGAGGGAGTGGGAGGGTGAGGGAAGGGGGAGGGAGTGGGAGGGAGGGTGAGGGAAGGGGGAGGGAAGGAGTGGGAGGGAGTGGGAGGGAGTGGGAGGGAGGGAGGGGGAGGGAGGCAGCGGAGGAGTCTAAAGATAGGAGACGCGAGAGTGGGGAGGAGGAGAGGGCGGCGCGGGTGACCGGCGGGGGTGGTGATGTCGTGGTGTGAGGCGGTGGGGGTGGTGGTGGTGGTGATGTAAGTGGTGGCGTGGGTGAGGTAATGTGGTGGTAATGTTGGGGTGGTGGTGTGTAGTGGTGGTGGGGTGTAGTGGTGGTGTTGGTGGTGGTACGTAGTGGTGGTGTTGGTGGTGGTGTGTAGTGGTGGTGTTGGTGGTGGTGTGTAGTGGTGGTGTTGGTGGTGGTTTGTAGTGGTGGTGTTGGTGGTGGTGTGTAGTGGTGGTGTTGGTGGTGGTGTGTAGTGGTGGTGCTGGTGTGTAGTGGTGGTGTTGGTGATGTTGTGTAGTGGTGGTGCTGGTGGTGGTGTGTAGTGGTGGTGTTGGTGGTGGTATGTAGTGGTGGTGTTGGTGGTGGTATGTAGTGGTGGTGCTGGTGGTGGTGTGTAGTGGTGGTGTTGGTGGTGTGTAGTGGTGGTGTTGGTGGTGTGTAGTGGTGTTGGTGGTGGTGTGTATAGTGGTGGTGTTTTGTGGTGGTGTGTAGTGGTGGTGTTGGTGGTGGTGTGTAGTGGTGGTGTGTATTGGTGGTGTTGGTGGTGGTGTGTAGTGGTGGTGTTGGTGGTGGTGTGTAGTGGTGGTGTTGGTGGTGGTGTGTATTGGTGGTATTGGTGGTGGTGTGTAGTGGTGGTGTTGGTGGTGGTGTGTAGTGGTGGTGTTGGTGGTGGTGTGTAGTGGTGGTGTTGGTGGTGGTGTGTAGTGGTGGTGCTGGTGGTGGTGTGTAGTGGTGGTGTTGGTGGTGGTGTGTAGTGGTGGTGTGTAGTGGTGGTGCTGGTGGTGGTGTGTAGTAGTGGTGTTGGTGGTGGTGTGTATTGGTGGTGTTGGTGGTGGTGTGTAGTGGTGGTAAGTAGTGGTGGTGTTGGTGGTGGTGTGTAGTGGTGGTGTTGGTGGTGGTATGTAGTGGTGGTGTTGGTGGTGGTGTGTAGTGCTGGTGTTGGTGTGTAGTGGTGGTGTTGGTGGTGGTGTGTAGTGGTGGTGTTGGTGGTGGTGTGTAGTGGTGGTGTTTAGTGGTGGTGTGTAGTGGTGGTAAGTAGTGGTGGTGTTGGTGGTGGTGTGTAGTGGTGGTGTTGGTGGTGGTATGTAGTGGTGGTGTTGGTGGTGGTGTGTAGTGCTGGTGTTGGTGTGTAGTGGTGGTGTTGGTGGTGGTGTGTAGTGGTGGTGCTGGTGGCGGTATGTAGTGGTGGTGCTGGTGGTGGTATGTAGTGGTGGTGTTGGTGGTGGTTTGTAGTGCTGGTGTTGGTGTGTAGTGGTGGTGTTGGTGGTGGTGTGTAGTGGTGGTGTTGGTGGTGGTGTGTAGTGGTGGTGTGTAGTGGTGGTGTTGGTGGTGGTTTGTAGTGGTGGTGTTGGTGGTGGTGTGTAGTGGTGGTGTGTAGTGGTGGTGTTGGTGGTGGTTTGTAGTGGTGGTGTTGGTGGTGGTATGTAGTGGTGGTGTTGGTGGTGGTGTGTAGTGGTGGTGTGTAGTGGTGGTGTTGGTGGTGGTGTGTAGTGGTGGTGTTGGTGGTGGTGTGTAGTGGTGGTGTGTAGTGGTGGTGTTGGTGGTGGTTTGTAGTGGTGGTGTTGGTGGTGGTGTGTAGTGGTGGTGTGTAGTGGTGGTGTTGGTGGTGGTTTGTAGTGGTGGTGTTGGTGGTGGTGTGTAGTGGTGGTGCTGGTGGTGGTATGTAGTGGTGGTGTTGGTGGTGGTGTTGGTGGTGGTGTTGGTGGTGGTTTGTAGTGGTGGTGGTGTTGGTGGTGGTGTGTAGTGGTGGTGTTGGTGGTGGTTTATAGTGGTGGTGATGTTGGTGGTGGTGTGTAGTGGTGGTGTGTAGTGGTGGTGGTGTGTAGTGGTGGTGTGTAGTGGTGGTGTGTAGTGGTGGTGTTGGTGGTATGTAGTGGTGGTGTTGGTGTTGGTGTGTAGTGGTGGTGTTGGTGTGTAGTAGTGGTGTTGGTGGTGGTGTGTAGTGGTGGTGTGTAGTGGTGGTGTTGGTGGTATGTAGTGGTGGTGTTGGTGTTGGTGTGTAGTGGTGGTGTTGGTGGTGTTGGTGGTATGTAGTGGTGGTGTTGGTGGTGGTGTGTAGTGGTGGTGTTGGTGTGTAGTGGTGGTGTTGGTGGTGTTGGTGGTGGTGTGCAGTGGTGGTGTTGGTGGTGGTAACTTCGATTCCCCGTCTCACGGCCCACCAACACCAATGACGATTATCTCAACCGGTCTTGGGCCTCCCCGTGGTCATTATTGGGGAGGCCCAATAACGACAACAAGGGTGCTGTCATGATCGATTTATATTGATTCAATTATTATTTAATCAGTATTGAGATATGCTATATTAACGTTTGCAGATGAGAGCTCGGAGCCCGGTGTGACACTTGAGGCGAGGAAGAAGTTAAAAATAGAAACATTTCTATGTGATTGATCAGCTAGTGGCGTGCCTAGAACATCGCTTGGACGCTCACAAGCGTTTGACCAGTTTCTTTGGAGTTATGTTGATGTCAGATCAGGTGTCTAACACTGGATGTCACAGCGGAAAAGGTAAATGCACTCTCCACTGCATATCCATCAGACCTGGACATGAATTTTGCCAACGAACTCATCCAATTCTCAAGTACTTTCATGTCTGACTCTGAGGTTGAGAAGTACCCAACTAAATTGTTTGAGACGTTGCAGGCACCTAATCTGATAGTCAGTGTGTGTCCCCAATCTTCTTGGTTCTTTCGGTAAAGTCACGTAGAAAGGAAATAATAAAATAATAAAACATAATAAAATAATTCTCACGACGTTTCGGCCACAACGCAAGCAGCCGAAACGTCGTGAGAATTATTTTATTATGTTTTATTTTTATTATTTTATTATTTCCATTCTCCGTGACTTTACCGAAAGAACCAAGAAGATGAATCCCTGCAGTCACGAAAGCTTTAAATCGAAAATGTGTCCCCAATGTTTTTCGAGGCGCTTGGGATTTTTCTACCTTTGCCAGTGACGAACTGCCAGGACCGAGCAGACATTTTCCCTTTCAGGCAGAATAAAAAATGAGCTGCGGAGTTGCATGTGGCCAAACACATCTCAGCTGATATTGTCACTTGTGTCAATAGACCTTGTCAGACAGCGACATTTTGACGATCTAGTGGATGATTTTGCGAGAAGGAAGGCAAGAAAGACACCAACATAGATTGGTAGTCATTCAATTGTTATTCATTGGTATTTGTTTCCCTTATAAGGAATTGTAATTGTATTTATTTGATAATACGCTTCCAGGCCGCACTAAGCCTGTAGCTGTCAGAGCGATTGAAGGTATTTCTATTTCTCTAAATTTAAATGGATTCTCTAATTAGTCTTGAATTATTTTGTCCTTTGACAAAGTGACACATTTTTTTTACTGTTTGGCCGTGTCGGGTGGTGGAGGGTTTACGACACATTTATAAATAACGCGGTCTAAACCCAAAAACCTTGATCATGAATAATATTGGTCGCGAAAGCCTGCTACGTGTTAAATTCTTCTATGCTGCAACCTTGTTCTGACATTGACGTTGGTCAACCCTTCGGGTCCAGCAAACCTGCCGTCGCAAAACATTTCGAATGCCACGATTTCTTATCTCTCTCGGTCTTGTTGTTCTGATGTTCAATGTCCAAGTCTAGCAGATATACAAAGCTGTACTTGAACCGAAACACAGTGCGTCAATACCTCGGTTTACGTGGGGGGGGGGGGGATGCGTTCCTGAAAGGTGCGACGACGAATATCGAAAGAACGCAAAATCGAAGTGATTTATAGGGTCGTAGTGGTGGGTGGTGGTGGTAGTATTGGATGGTGGTGGTAGTAGTGAGTGGTGGTAGTAGTTGGTGGTGGTGGGGTTAGTAGTGGGTGGTGGTGGTGGTAGTAGTAGTGGGTGGTGGTGGTGGTAGCAGTGGGTGGTGGTGGTGGTAGTAGTGGCTGGTGGTAGTAGTGGGTGGGGATGGTGGTAGTAGTGGGTGGGGATGGTGGTAGTAGTGGGTGGGGATGGTGGTAGTAGTGGGTCGTGGTGGTGGTAGTAGTGGGTGGTGGTAGTAGTGGGTGGGGATGGTGGTAGTAGTGGGTGGAGATTGTGGTAGTATTGGATGGTGGTGGTAGTAGTGAGTGGTGGTAGTAGTGGGTGGTGGTGGTAGTAGTAGTGGGAGATGGTGGTAGTGTTGGATGGTGGTGGTAGTAGTGGGTCGTGGTGGTGGTAGTAGTGGGTGGTGGTGGTGGTAGTAGTAGTGGGAGATGGTGGTAGTGTTGGATGGTGGTAGTAGTAGTGGGTCGTGGTGGTGGTAGTAGTGGGTGGTGGTGGTGGTGGTAGTAGTGGCTGGTGGTAGTAGTGGGTGGGGATGGTGGTAGTAGTGGGTGGGGATGGTGGTAGTAGTGGGTGGTGGTGGTGGTAGTAGTGGGTGGGGATGGTGGTAGTAGTGGCTGGTGGTAGTAGTGGGTGGGGATGGTGGTAGTAGTGGGTGGGGATGGTGGTAGTAGTGGGTGGTGGTGGTGGTAGTAGTGGGTGGTGGTGGTGGTAGTAGTGGCTGGTGGTAGTAGTGGGTGGGGATGGTGGTAGTAGTGGGTGGGGATGGTGGTAGTAGTGGGTGGGGATGCTGGTAGTAGTGGGTGGGGATGGTGGTAGTAGTGGGTGGTGGTGGTGGTAGTAGTGGGTGGGGATGGTGGTAGTAGTGGGTCGTGGTGGTGGTAGTAGTGGGTGGTGGTGGTGGTAGTAGTGGCTGGTGGTAGTAATGGGTGGGGATGGTGGTAGTAGTGGGTGGGGATGGTGGTAGTAGTGGGTCGTGGTGGTGGTAGTAGTGGCTGGTGGTAGTAGTGGGTGGAGATTGTGGTAGTATTGGATGGTGGTGGTAGTAGTGAGTGGTGGTAGTAGTGGGTGGTGGTGGGGTTAGTAGTGGGTGGTGGTGGTGGTAGTAGTAGTGGGAGATGGTGGTAGTGTTGGATGGTGGTGGTAGTAGTGGGTCGTGGTGGTGGTAGTAGTGGGTGGTGGTGGTGGTGGAGGCTGAGAAGTGACGGACGATGCAGGCGACGTGAGTGAGTGGGGGTTCATGCCACGTGAGTGTGTGGAGGTTCAGGTCACGTGAGTGAGTTGTGAGGGTTCAGGTCACGTGAGTGAGTGGGGTTCAGGCGACGTGAGTGTGTGGAGGTTCAGGTCACGTGAGTGAGTTGTGAGGGTTCAGGTCACGTGAGTGAGTGGGGTTCAGGCGACGTGAGTGTGTGGAGGTTCAGGTCACGTGATTGAGTTGTGGGGGTTCAGGTGACGTGATGGGGGTTCATGCCACGTGAGTGTGTGGGGTTTCAGGCGCCGCTAATCGACAGATTTGCGACTCTACCTGACAGTGCGATCACGTGAATTGGGATAATCTCGCAGGATAGCTCTGAACACCATCGCAAGCAGCAGCAGCAGCAGTAAACATGCGATGATACAAGTGATACACGGCGCTGCAAACGGCGCACACAACAACAAACGAAGCCTGCTAGCGTCCTGGCAGACTCTGACTTGGCAGTTCTGGGATCGGGTTTTATTGGCGTAGTCGTGTTCCTTCCAATTGCAAAGTGCCCCCGCGAAATAATTCACAAGCCCCCAAGCCTCGATAAAGCTGCGTGCCGCGTGTCTGGTCGTGCGCAAGATACAAACACAGATCCACCGTACAGCCTTCACAAGACTTTGATTTAAAGCTGTTCGTGACTGCAGCAGGGATTCATCTTCTTGGATCTTCCGGTAAAGTCACGTAGAAGGGAAATAAAAAAATATTAAATATTAAACAATTAAGAAAAATATCGAGTTAAAGCTTTCGTGACTGCAGGGATTCATCTTCTTGGTTTTTTCGGTAAAGTCACGCAGAAGGGAAATAATAAAATAATAAAAATAAAACACAATAAAATACAATTCTCACGACGTTTCGGCCACAACGCAAGCAGCCGTCCTCAGGTGAAAAACAGGTCTGTCGGAAAGACAGCGTCTGAATGGATACCGCCAAGCTTGGCAGCGTACATTTAAGCAGGGTTGGAGGAGGAAGGGCGCCTTTCCGACACACCTATTCTTCACCTGAGGACGGCTGCTTGCGTTGTGGCCGAAACGTCGTGAGAATTGTTTTTATTATTTTATTATTTCCCTTCTACGTGACTTTACCGAAAGAACCAAGAAGACTTCACCAGACTGTTGGGGCAAGCGCTGTTAGCGAGCAGCACCTATGAAGGCCGGCACGGCACACGAGGGGGTGGGTGGCCAGCACCACGCCCGGCCGCCTTTGTCTCCCCAGTGGCGATGTTTACACATCGCACCAGGTACTCATTTGAGGCTGAATCTACCTAGGGGAGGCCCAGGACTGGTTCAGATAATCGTCACTGGTGGTGTTGGCCGTGAGCGGGAATCGAACCCGGGTCGCCAGGTTTGTAGCGCAGCGCGCTAACCGCTACACCACCGCTCCCCACTCACGTACACACACACACGTACACACACACACGTACACACACACACGTACACACACACACGTACACACACACACGTACACACACACACGTACACACACACACGTACACACACACACGTACACACACACACGTACACACACACACAACAACAACAAGAACAACCGCAATTCGCCACTAATTGGCGGTATGGTCACCACGACGCTTGTGCCAGGCCATGTGCACTTTGAGGCCACGGGTTTGAATGGGGTCCTGGGTGTACACCCACCACCGAAGTGGAAGAATGGCAGGAACATCTTACAGATGAAAAGCCAATGGTCAGTGGGCAGATCAGCTCCACGGTAGGTCTTGGTGTCAAGGACATGGGCCCGCATCCGCTGTTCCGTCACTATATAGTCCAGCAGATGTTCTTGCTTGGACCCAGCATGCATCCATGATGTTGTGTGGATGCGCCGATGCCGGAAAAGCGTGTTGGTAATTACAAGCCCATGGGCTGCACAAAAGTCGAGCAGCCTCTTACTGTTGTTATTGAGCTGATCTGGCCCATGCCTTCCAATCACTCCAGACCAGGTGCCAGCATCATGACCAACTCTGGCATTGAAGTCATCCAACAGGATGACTCTATCCCGAGGGGCCACTTTAGCTAGCACCTGTGACAGGAGGTCATAGAAGGCATCTGACTCATCGGCATTACCTGCATCCCTCCACTGATGTTCATCTTCAGTGGGGGCATAAATAACCACAACCACTACTCCTCGCCTCTGATTGATGTGAAGGCGAGCCCAAAGTAGCCTGGGAGTCGCAGCTTTCCACACCTCACCGCCACGCTCTCACACCCCCTTCATTCTTTTGTTCAGAAGAAGAGCAACTCCCTGTTGTTTGGCAATCTCCTGCCCACCCCTCATGGTGGCAGGAGCCAGGGCCGGTCCACCGGACCTCCTGAATACCACAGAGATCTAGGCGGTACCGGTCCAGCTCCCAACAGTGGAGTGGCAGCCTCTCCTCCGCAGTGAGCGTTCGAACATTCCACGTGGCCACCCGCAGTGGCTTTTTTTCTATTTCTGGAGGAACCCCGAGGGTAAAGATTCAGTCTACTGACTCCGCCAAATGGGGTTTGGCCAGGAGACATCATAGACGCCTGTCCCCCGGGCCCTCCGGCACGAGCTTAACTGGATATTGTTTTACGTGGTTTAGTGGTAATTAATTGAAGGTGGAGGGGTTACCAGCCCCTCCCCGCATCGCACTGCTCAGCGTTGCCGTCGAGGAGGTAGGGAGTTGTTCTGCAGGAACGCACTAAACCACGAACAAATATCCACACTCACTCACACACGCACGCACACACTCACACACACACTCACACACTCACACACATACACACAGACACACACACAGACACACACACAGACACACAAACTCACACACACAGACACACACAGACACACACAGACACACACATACACACAGACACACACACAGACACACACATACACTCACACACATACACACAGACACACACACAGACACACTCACTCACACACTCACACACGCACGCACACACTCACACACACACTCACACACAGACACACACACAGACACACACACAGACACCCTCACACACACACAGACACACACACAGACACACACACAGACACACACACTCACACACACAGACACACACAGACACAACAACAACAACCGCCATTCGCCACTAAGTGGCGGTGACGTCACCACGACGCTTGTGCCAGGCCATGTGCACCCTGAGGCCACGTGAAGTGTCGAACGCCCGCTGGCAGGAGGTCACGGGGCAGACCCAGGTGCCACGGGTCGACTGACCGAGATGACCGAGATGACTGGCTGATGCACCACCTGTGCCCCCTACTGTGCCAACTTGCTGTGCTTTAGCCACCCGGCGCTCCGCTCGTTGTTGTGAGCGTCGCTCCTCCGCCCTCTGTTGTTGTTGGAGGGCGACTGCCTCCAACTGCCCAGTAGCGTCCTTCACGAGCCTCCTCCACTGAGGCCGATCTTGACACCGCTGGTACCAGTCATCGGCAAGTCCACTCAGCTCCACGTCCTCCTGTACCACATCACTCCATCTCTTCTCTAGCCCGTGCCGCGCCCGTTTAGCCCCCTCGATCCGGCCGAACAAAAGCTGTTTAGGCATGCAGTGGCTGGGCACACACAGACACACACATACACACAGACACACACACAGACACACACATACACTCACACACATACACACAGACACACACACAGACATACACACAGACACACAGACACACACTCACACACACTCATACACACACACACAGACACACACACTCACAGACACACACTCACACACAGACACACTCACAGACACACACACTCACAGACACACACTACCACACAGACACACACACAGACACACACACACACGCGCCCAGCTCGCCCCTTCACTCTGCGCCTGCAGCGCCGACAGCTAAAAGGAGGAAGGGGGAGGGGGTGGAGGGTGGAGGGAGGAGGGGGGTGGAGGGGGGAGGGGTGGAGGGGGTGGAGGGGGGAGGGGTGGAGGGGGTGGAGGGGGAAGGAGGGGGGAGGGGGTGGGGGGGTGGAGGAGGGGGGGTGGAGGGGGCCGCTCTTCAATGCACGCGCCGTGCCATCGTCTGCAATTGAGGGAGGGTTGGGGGGGCTAAAGGGGGGCGGGGTGAAGGGTCAGGGGGTGGGGGTGGGCTAAAGGGGGGCGGGTGGAGGGCCAGGGGGTGGGGGGGACGGGGTGGAGGGCCAGGGGGGGTGGGGGGGTGGAGGGTCAGGGGGGGGGGCTGAAGGGGGGCGGGGTGGACGGCCAGGGGGTGGGGGGTGGAGGTCCTGGGGGTGGGGGCTTCAGGGGGTGGGGAGATTTGTCTCTGGAGCCCTGACGGACTTGGCGCTTAATTATGGACCCGAAAGTGGCGCGCGCGGTCACAATTAATCGTGGCCCATTTTGCATCATAAAGTCGCTCTCCTCCTGAGCGGGGCGGGGTAGTGGGGGGGGCGTGGGTGGAGTGGGCGGTTGTGCTCGCTGCCGCTACCACCACTCACCCAGCACCACTACGACCACCACCACCCATCCAGCACCACCACCACCACCCACTCAGCACCACCACCCACTCAGCATCACCACCACCACCACCACCCACTCAGCACCACCACCACTACCACCACCCACTCTCAGCACCACCACTACCACCACCACCCACTCAGCACCACCACCACTACTACCACCCACTCAGCACCACCACTACCACCACCACCCACTCAGCACCACCACTACCACCACCACCCACTCAGCACCACCACCACTACCACCACCCACTCAGCATCACCACCACCACCACCCACTCAACACCACCACTACCACCACCACCCATCCAGCACCACCACCACTACCATCACCCACTCAGCACCACCACCCACTCAGCATCACCACTACCACCCACTCAGCATCACCACTACCACCACCACCTACTCAGCATCACCACTACCACCCACTCAGCACCACCACCACCCACTCAGCACCACCACCACCACCCACTCAGCATCACCACTACCACCACCACCCACTCAACACCACCACCACCACAACCAACCACTCAGCACTACCACCACCACCCAGCACCACCACCACTACCACCACCACTCAGCACTACCACCACCACAACCACCCACTCACCACCACCACAACCACCCACTCAGCACCACCACCACCACCCATCCAGCACCACCACTACCACCACCCACCCACCCAGCACCACCACCACCCATCCACCACCACTACCACCACCAATCCAGGCTATGGTCGTTATCATGATCATCAGCAGCAGCAGCATCAGCAGCATGACTGTGAGAAGCGACATCATGCATTGTCAGCCAGGACATACACCGACAAGCAGCAGGGGAGAGGCACTGCTGCCCTGTCTGTTGCTGCTGCTGCTCACGATGCTGACGATGATGATGCTGATGATGATGATGCTGATGATGATGCTGATGGTGATGCTGATGATGATGCTGATGATGATGCTGCTGCTGCTCACGATGACGATGATACTGCTGCTACTGATGATGATGCTGCTGCTCACGATGACGATGATGATGCTGATGATGATGATGCTGCTGCTGCTCACGATGCTGACGATGATGATGCTGATGATGATGATATTCATGGTGCTGCGGATGCCACTGCTCGTGCCCCCCGTTACTGTTGCTACTGATGCTGCTGCTGATGATGATGATCATGATAATGATGCTGCTGCTACTGATGATGATGCTACTGATGATGATGCTACTGATGATGATGCTGCTGATGATGATCATGATAATGATGCTGCTGATACTGATGATGATGCTGCTGATGCTGTTGATGATAATGATGCTGCTACTGATGATGATGATGCTGTTGATGCTGCTGCTACTGATGATGACGCTGCTGATGCTGCTGATGATAATGCTGCTACTACTGATGATGCTGATGCTGCTGATTCTGCTGGTGATGGTAATGATGCTGCTGCTACTGATGATGATCATGCTGCTGATGCTGCTGCTGATGATGATGATGCTACTGATGATGATGCTACTGATGCTGCAGCTGCTTGCGTATGATATTATTGCTGCCGATGATAATACTGCTGCTGATGATGATTAATATTATTGGTGCTCCCGTTGCTGATGATACTGCTGCTGCTGATGCTCCAGTTCCAATGAATATTATCGTCGTGTTATTGATGATGATACTGCAGCTGCTGATGCTATAATATTTAGTTGATACAATTGTAATATTTCTTATGCGGATGCTGCAGCAGCTGCTGCTGCTGATGCTGCTCCAGTTCTAATGAATGTTATTGCCATGTTGTTCACGATGATGCTTACGCAGCTGCTGCTACTGATGATCATAATTATCATTGTTGCTTCTATTGCGAACGCAGCTGCTGCTGCTGCCGATAATATAATGATTCCTTCTAGATTTGAAGCTTTCGTGACTGCAAGGATTCATATTCTTAGGTTTGTTTCGGTAAAGTCACGTAGGTAAAAAACTAAAATTTAAATTAATAAAAATAAAATATTTTTATTTTACTTTTATTAATTTTAAAATTATAATTAATTTAAAAAATTAGATTTTTTATTTTACTTTTATTAAATTTAAAATTTGAATTAATAAAAATGTATTTATTTATTTTACTTTAATTAATTTTAATTTTAATTGTTTACCTACTTGACTTTACCGAAAAAAACCTAACAATATAATCATTCCGCTGATGATACTTACAAGCTTGCGAATTCCAACGCGAACTCCGCGTGGACACATTTCTCGAAACCCTCACTTTTGCAAACACCCCCCGCCCCTCTCCATCCCCATCAATCAACATCGACCCTGCCGTGAAAACATCACCCTACCTGCAATCACCTCGGACCCGTCCATCGACCCGCGACCTCCCCCCGCCTCGTGGCTCCCACCAATCAGCTGCCCGCGTTTACCGATCGCTGCCTGGGGCTGTCTGTGGAGACACGTGACGGTGGTGGGCAGGGAGCGGTGGCGCAGCGGTTAGCGCACTGCGCTAACCATCACCCCCGGCGGATGATTCCCCCACCGCTCACGGCCCACCGGTGACGATTATCTGCATCCACTAGGTCGACTCAGCCTCAAAGTAAGCAAGCCGGTTGCGGTGTGCGAACGTCGAAACGAGGGAGACAAAGGTCGGCCGGAGGGTTGGGGCTTTCATCGGTGCACTTGCCCCAACAGCCTGCTAAAGGCTACACGGGGGATCTTTGTCTTTCGTGCGTGTGTGCTGCTGGTCAATTTGGATCCGAAGCTGAAATTATTTTGGAACACCGCCCCCCACCCACCCACCCACCGCCCCCTCCCAACTCACCCCCCTTGAGAAAACAAATAGATAATAGATGAGAGATGATGCAGTGAGATGCCAGAGGTGCGGACATGAGAGAGGTGGATGTCGCGAGATGAAGGAAGAGAGAGGCGAGATGGAAGGCAATGGTCGGCTAATTATCTCGTTACGTTCACCAGCAGTGGACACCTCGCTGATCCACTCCCTCTCTGTCTCTCCCTGTTCGTCTCGTGAACTCCTGGGGGGGCACGACTCCCAACTCCACCACCACCACCACGTCTCCCACCACCACCACCCCCCTCCCCACGTCTCCCATCTCCACCACCACCCCCCCACGTCTCTCACCATCACCACCCCCCACGTCTCCCACCACCCCCCCCCCACGTCTCCCACCGCCACCGCTCCCTCCCCACGACTCCCCCCCCACGTCCCCCACCACCACCCCCCTCCCCACGTCTCCCACCACTCCCTCCCCACGTCCCCCCCCCCACGTCTCCCACCACCACCCCCCCCCCCCACGTCTCCCACCCCCCCCCCACGTTTCCCACCACCACCACCACTCCCTACCCACGTCTCCCACCATCACCCCCCCCCCACGTCTCCCACCACCACCACCCCCTACGTCTCCCCCCCCCCCCCCACGTCTCCCACCACCACCACCACTCCCTACCCACGTCTCCCACCATCACCCCCCCCCCCCCACGTCTCCCCCCCCCACCTCTCCCCCCCCCCACGTCCCCCACCACCACCCCTCCCTCCCTCCCCCCCACGTCTCCCACCACCACCCCCCACGTCTCCCACCACCCCCCCCCACGTCTCCCACCACCACCCCCCCACGTCTCCCCCCCCCCACCACCACCACCACCACCCCCCACGTCTCCCACCCCCCACGTCCCCCACCACCACCCCTCTCTCCCTCCCTCCCCGCGTCTCTCATTTCCATCACAACTCTCTCGCGTGGATCGAGGTCGGAGGCTTCGCTCTGTATCCCCGGATAATGCCGAATCAATGCACGCCGCTTGATCCACTGTGCAGTGATAAACACGGAGACTCAGAGACACACGGAGACACAGAGACACACGGAGACACAGAGACACACGGAGACACAGAGACACACGGAGACACAGAGACACACGGAGACACAGACACACGGAGACACAGAGACACACGGAGACATAGAGACACACGGAGACGCAGAGACACACGGAGACGCAGACACACACGGAGACACAGAGACACACGGAGACACAGAGACACACGGAGACACAGACACACGGAGACACAGAGACACACGGAGACACAGAGACACGGAGACACAGACACACGGAGACACAGACACACGGAGACACAGAGACACACGGAGACACAGACACACGGAGACACAGAGACACACGGAAACACAGACACACGGAGACACAGAGACACACGGAGACACAGAGACATGGAGACACAGACACTGAGACACAGACAGGGAGACAGAGAGACACGGAGACAGAGACACTGAGACACATACAGGGAGACACAGAGACACTGAGACACAGACACGGAGACACTGAGACACAGACACGGAGACACTGAGACACAGACAGGGAGACACAGAGACAGGGAGACACAGACACACAGACAGAGAGACACAGACAGAGAGACACAGACAGGGAGACACAGAGACACAGACAGGGAGACAGACACAGAGACACTGAGACACAGACACTGAGACACAGACAGGGAGACACAAACAGGGAGACACGGCCAAGCACGGGTCCATGGCGGTTGTGTCTTGCTGTGTTTGCATTGTGGACAAAGACAAAGATCCCCCGTACAGCCTTAACAGACTGTAGGGGCAAGTGCTGTTAGCGAGCAGCACCAATGAAGGCCGGAATGGCACCACGCCCGGCCGTCTTTGTCTCTCTCGTGCCGATGCATTACACATCGCGCCAGTTACTCATGTTTAGGCTGAGCCGACCTAGGGAAGGCCCAGGCTAATCGTCAATGGTGTTGGCCCTGAGCGGGAATCGAACTCTGGTAAAACATCGACTGACGCACAGACAAGGCAGACAGACACAGAGGCAGACACGCAGACAAAACACGCTTTCACTCATACACACACACACAAAGACAAAGATCCCCCGTACAGCCTTAACAGACTGTAGGGGCAAGTGCTGTTAGTGAGCAGCACCAATGAAGGCCGGAATGGCACCACGCCCGGCCGTCTTTGTCTCTCTCGTGCCGATGCATTACACATCGCGCCAGTTACTCATGTTTAGGCTGAGCCGACCTAGGGAAGGCCCAGGCTAATCGTCAATGGTGTTGGCCCTGAGCGGGAATCGAACTCTGGTAAAACATCGACTGACGCACAGACAAGGCAGACAGACACAGAGGCAGACACGCAGACAAAACACGCTTTCACTCATACACACACACACAAAGACAAAGATCCCCCGTACAGCCTTAACAGACTGTAGGGGCAAGTGCTGTTAGTGAGCAGCACCTATGAAGGCCGGAACAGCACACGAGGGGGTAGGTGGCCAGCACCACGCCCGACCGCCTTTGTCTCCCCAGCGGCGATGTTTACGCACCGCACCAGGTACTCATTTGAGGCTGAGTCGACCTAGGGGAGGCCCGGGACCGGTTCAGATAATCGCCACCGGTGTTGGCCGTGAGTGGGATGGTCTCGATGAAGTATGCCCCATTGTCGATAACGCCGTGTGACCCGATACACGACCACACGTTGTCCTGCATTGTACTCGGTTGCTTTGAAATCGCCGAGATTGAAAACGAATTTATTTGGAACTGCTTTGAGTGTCTAGATTGTTGTCCTTCCCCCACAATTCCGATTATCACGGTTGGCTACGTACGGTGCGAAG
The DNA here is from genome assembly GCF_964198595.1 of Lampetra fluviatilis. NCBI lineage: Eukaryota > Metazoa > Chordata > Hyperoartia > Petromyzontiformes > Petromyzontidae > Lampetra > Lampetra fluviatilis. The sequence goes on along the minus strand of NC_136337.1, from coordinate 4,252,987 downwards.
GAAGTTCAACACACACACATACATAGACTCACACAGAGACCCATACACTCACACAGAGACCCATGGACTCACACAGAGACCCATAGACTCACACAGAGACCCATAGTCTCACTCACACAGAGACACAGAGACCCATAGACTCACACAGAGACCCATAGACTCACGCAGAGACCCATAGACTCACAGAGAGACCCATAGACTCACGCAGACACCCATAGACTCACACAGAGACCCATAGACTCACATAGAGACCCACAGACTCACACAAAGACCCACAGACTCACACAGAGACCCACAGACTCACGCAGATACCCATAGACTCACACAAAGACCTATAGACTCACACAGAGACCCATTGACTCACGCAGAGACCCATAGACTCACAGAGAGACCCATAGACTCACACATAGACCCATAGACTCACATAGAGACCCACAGACTCACACAAAGACCCACAGACTCACACAGAGACCCACAGACTCACACAGAGACCCGTAAACTCACACAGAGACCCACAGACTCACACACAGAGACCCACAGACGCACACAGAGACCCATAGACTCACACACAGAAACCCACTTATTAGTGTTCAGTTTGTCATCCTTCCCCCGCACCTCCTATTATCACGGTTGGCTACGTACGGTGCAAAGGAAGTCCAACGTCCGCACAGACACACAGGAGGGCAGCCCGTCTCACGGCCGGGGGGGTGGTGGCTGAAGCTTCACTTCCCTCGCCCCGTGGCTCCGAGGAGACCGCAGGACCCGCAGACGCTTCGGCCCCGATCGGCGTCCCGTGAGGGTCACGCGAAGTGACAGCCACGGACACGGCCACTCGCTCGGGGCCAGGGCCGCGTGTGTGCCCGGCATCTGAGACAGACCCCCCCCCCTACTATACAACACCCCCGCCACACACACACGCAGAATAACCACACGGGCTCATCAACCACCACCGCTCACACATCCACTCACCCATCCATCCACCCTACCGCTCTTCCATCCATCCACACGCAGAACCACTCACCCATCCACTCACCCATCCATCCACCCTACCACTCATCCATCCATCCACACGCAGAACCACTCACCCATCCACTCACCCATCCATCCACCCTACCACTCATCCATCCATCCACACGCAGCACCACTCACCCATCCACACACCTCACCACCGCTCACCCATCCACTCACCCATCCACTCACCCATCCATCCACCCTACCACTCTTCCATCCATCCACCCACACGCAGCACCACTCATCCATCCACACACCTCATCACCACCGCTCACCCATCCACACTGACCACGACTGATCCATCCACGCACCACACCACCAGTCACCCATCCATACTACGACTCATAAATCTACACCACCGCTCACCCATCCACTCACCCATCCATCCACCCTACCACTCATCCATCCATCCAAGTTGATTGGTCCACACCCGAGACAGCTTTTCTTAGAGCCTAGTCTCCATTGGTGTTGGACCAGATGACGTCAGATGCCCTTGTATAAAGGTGTCAGTTTTTGTACCAGTTGAAAGGGTAAGAACCTATTACTAAATGAGCGTTGGCGCAAATGATTCGCGAATTGGGGTTTCGATCAGGCCACATGAGTTCGATTCCCGGCCACGACTAACATGAGTGGCTAGCGAAATTAAATAAAAATAAAAACCTAGACTGGGCTATCCCTAGGTCGACTTAAATGACTATCTGGTGCGGTGTGTAAACATCAGAATGGCACCGACAAAGGCGGGTGGGCGTGGTGCTAATCAGGCACAGCAACCTGACATGACCAGGATGGTGAAGTATGGTTAGAATAATAGTATCGGTTCTTTCGGTAAAGTCACGTAGATAGAAAATAAAAATAATAAAAACAAAACATAATAAAATACAATTCTCACGACGTTTCGGCCACAACGCAAGCAGCCGTCCTCAGGTGAAGAACAGGTCTGTCGGGAAGACAGCGTCTGAATGTCTTCTCGACAGACCTGTTCTTCAACTGAGGACGGCTGCTTGCGTTGTGGCCGAAACGTCGTGAGAATTATTTTATTATGTTTTATTTTTATTATTTTATTATTTCCCTTCTACGTGACTTTACCGAAAGAACCAAGAAGATGAATCCCTGCTGTCACGAAAGCTTTAAATCGAAAAATGACCAGGATGGTGAAGTATGGTTAAAATAATAGTATCGGTTCTTTCGGTAAAGTCAAGTAGATGGAAAATAAAAGTAATACAATAAAATGTAAAATAAATTTATAATAATGAAAGCAAAAACCCACGATAAAAATAATAAAATACATTTAAAAATTACAATAGTAAATTGGAAATAATAAAAGCAAAAATCCCTGATGAAGACCGCTTGTGTTGCGATCGAAACGTGGTGGGGTTTTTTTGTCATTTTCTTTCAACCTTTTGACGTGACGTAGGTGAAAATAAAAAATAAAAAATAAAAATAAATAATAAAATGGAATAGAAATAACTAAATTAAATCACGACGTTTCCGAAGCAACACAAGCTTCCGTCATCAAGTGGTGGAACAACCACAGCAAAAAAAAAACTAAATTACAGTACAAAAAACAATTACAGTAATTTGTTATTTTTGCTGTGGTTGTCCTACCTGATGACGGAAGCTTGTGTTGCTTCCGAAACGTCGTGATTTAATTTAGTTATTTATATGAAATGTTATTCTTTATTTTTGTTTATTTTTTTTTTCACCTACGTCACGTCAAAAGGTTGAAAGAAAATGACGAAAAAAACCCCACGACTTTTCGATCGCAACACAAGCGGTCTTCATCAGGGTTTTTTGCTTTTATTATTTTCTAATTATTATTCAAACATTTGTAAATGTATTTTATTATTTTTATCGTGGGTTTTTTGCTTTCATTATTATAAATGTATTTTACATTTTATTGTATAATTTTTATTTTCTATCCACTTGACGTTACCGAAAGAACCGATACTATTATTCTAACCATACTTCACCATCCTGGTCATGTCAGGTTGCTGTGCCTGATTAGCACCACGCCCGCCCGCCTTTGTCGGTGCAATTCTGATGTTTACACACCGCACCAAATAGTCATTTAAGTCGACCTAGGGAAAGCCCAGTCTAGGATTTTATTTTGTATTTTTTATTTTTATTTTTTATTTTCACCTACGTGACTTTACCGAAGCAACCAAACAACAGTATTGAGTAGACTGTAATATTCCCCAGTCCCGGAACGAAACCCATCCATTAGTCACGCAGCTCACCCGCTCCGGCTCTGCCTAATCAGTGGGGGGGCCGTGCCCTGCGCGTGCCGCGAGAGAAATCCGCGGCAGCTGCGCGCGTGCCCCTCTCGCGCCCAGTGACAGCCTCGACATTCAGAGCGGAGACCACCGGCTGCGCGTATTTCTAATTGCGCGGCTGGGCAAAATCTGGCCCGTGGCCAAATGTCACCGCCCACAATCGCCTCCACCCCCCTCATGCCACATCCCCCCCACCCACCCACCCACCAAGGCAAAGACAAAGCCGCACGCCGCCTCCTCCACCCGTATAGCCTTACCAGACTTTTGGGGCAAGTGCTGCTTCAAGCGAGCATCTATGAAGGCCGGAACGGCACACGAGGTGGTGGGGGTGGCCAAACCCCACGCCCGGCCGCCTTTGTCTCCCCGGTGGCGATGTTTCCACGTCGCACCGGGTACTTGTTTGCGGCTGAGTCGACCTAGAGGAGGGTCAGAATCGATTCAGATAATCGTCACTCTCTCCCGAGTATCCAGCCAAGCACATCCGTGCCACCCCCCTCCTGATCCCGTGGCAGGGCCAACACGACAAAGACACAACAACAACAACCGCCATTCGCCACTAAGTGGCGGTGACGTCACCACGACACTTGTGCCAGGCCATGTGCACCTTGAGGCTACCACGTGAAGTGTCGAACGCCCGCTGGCAGGAGGAGGTCACGGGGCAGACCCAGCAGGTGCCACGGGTCGACTGACTGAGATGACCGAGATGACCGAGATGACTGGCTGATGCACCACCTGTGCCCCCTACTGTGCCAACTCGCTGTGCTTTAGCCACCCGGCGCTCCGTCCATTGTTGTGAGCGTCGCTCCTCCGCCCTCCGTTGTTGTTGGAGGGCGACCGCCTCCAACTGACACAGACAGATACACACGTACACAAGACAAAGATCCCCCATGTAGCCTTCACAGACTGTTGGGGTAAGTGTTATTAGCGAGTAGCAGCTGTGAAGGGGTGGGTGGTCAACATCACGCCGGGCCGCCTTTGTCTCCCCAGTGGCGATAGTTGAGACGTTGCACCAGGTACTCATTCGAGGCTGAGTCAACCTAGGGGAAGGCCAGGACCGGCTCAGATAATCGTCACTGGGGTTGGTGGCCGTGAGCGGGAATCGAACTCGGGTGGCCGGGTTTGTGGTGCAATACATCAAACACATCTCACAAAACACAGAGGAACACATTCCTGCGGAGGGAGCTGGTAGGAACGTTGGGTTGCTCGGTCAATGGCCTGCAGGGTCAACGGCGGCGTGGTGTATTCCGCAAATATGCCCGACTGTGAGGGCGGGCACAAGCCGGCGTGAGTAGGTTAAACGTGATGTCGTCACACGGGGTGGGGGAGGGGCTAAACGTGATGTCGTCATTTGGCTGCAGAGTTTGGTAGTACATGTTGTTTATGTCGTTTATTGTGAAAATTCCGTCACAGTTCCTATGACCACTGTTTCATTGCTTTCATGGCTTTTTTTGGTGATTTCGAAAAGTTGTTAGGTTTGGCCATGTTTTTTTGTTGTAGTACGGAGTAAGACTGATGGCCTTAATCTAAGTTGTCTTGTGGTGGTTGTTGTTGTTGTTTGACTTGCATCCCACTGGGATTTTTGCACACAGTGTTGGTGTACGGTGCTTTTTCTGCAATATTTTGCTGTCTTTTCTTGGATTTTCTGTTTGCACTTAGTCACATATTCACTTTAAGATGTTTTCTTGTTCATGTTTTAGTTTTTTGTTTGTTGCGGTTGCACCCGATGCAAGAGCCGAATGGCTCACAGGGCTATACCTAATACATGAACTTTAACTAGAACTTGATTTCAGGGTTTAAAGCTTTCGTGACTGCAGGGATTAATCTTCTTGGTTCTTTCGGTAAAGTCACGTAGAATGGGAAATAATAAATTAATAAAAATAAAACATAATAAAATACAATTCTCACGACGTTTCGGCCACAACGCAAGCAGCCGTCCTCAGGTGAAGAACAGGTCTGTCGAGAAGACAGCGTCTGGCCGAAACGTCGTGAGAATTATTTTATTATGTTTTATTTTTATTCTACGTGACTTTACCGAAAGAACCAAGAAGGTTGATTTCAGGGGTCAAATCCCCGTACCCCGAGTGAGGCTCCTGACTATCTACTCGAGTTGAGCTCATTACGCAGCCTCAGACGGAGTCAAAAAATGCAAAACTACATTCGGCGGCCGTAGAGAGCTCAGCTCTGTATCTCCACGGAAATAAATTGTAATTCTATTTGGGATTCATAGGGCGAGAGGCCGTAGCCATGGAGTCAACATTGGGGGGGGGGGGCAAATCTTCCAGGGGGTCTGGGCCCCCCTCCAGAAAAAAAATCTAAATTTAAAAACTCATTTCCTGCCTAAAATATTGAAAAATTCACGACACACCTATAATGGATTTTTTTTTACAATAATATCTAATAGTGTATTGTATTACATTGCTCTGTTTTTACTTTTTTTTACCATTTCTTGTTTCATCGTATGTAATGGCAGAAATTAGGGCTTAATAAAGTACAAGAATAACCACAATCATATAAACAGAAATCTATGCTTTGATTTATATGAAGACAAGTCCAGATATTTTGGCCAAGGTTTAGCAAATTGTTGTTTTTATGTACATAGCATAGCAATTATTATTTTTTATAGCAATATATTGTGGGGGGGACATTATGAGCATATTTGAATATATTTGAATATTATAATTACGGCCTGACACAGCGCCCTTTCTAGGTTCGTAAGTACAAAGAAAATCAATTTCAGTCTTATCAACCTTATTGGGGTTTTATTTTTTTCGCCAGCCCCACATTGTTCTGGCACATCCATGATTATTTGATTCGCAATTATTTTATTTTATTTGGGCTGAAATCGGCGTGTGTGCTAATGTCATTTAAAAATAAATAAATACATTTTATTAACCCTTACACTCCCCGAATCGAGTCAGATCCAGAATGAATTGTATTTATATCGTATTCTTGGTTTTTTTTCGGTGAAGTCTCGTAGGTAAATAATTCAAATAAAAATTAAAATAAAATAAAAAATCACGACGTTTCGGAGGCAACACAAGCCTCCGTCTTTAGATGGAACCGTCACAGCACGATTGCTGTATCAAGTAAATTCATTTAAAAAATTTACCTACGTGACTTTACCGAAAAAACCCAAAGAATATGAATCCTTGCAGTCACGAAAGCTTCAAATCTAGAAAGTATTTATAACCGACGAATCCGATGAGCTACGAAGCTCTTTCTTTTCCCATAGATGTCCAGTCGTCGCCACTTAATGGGGCAGATGTTCCGACTGGTTTCTTTGTTTGCTGGTTTGACATCGCGATCACCAGCGAGACGTCGTGAACCCAAATGATGAATGTTGCATTGGGTTTGCTGCCTAACACACGCGCGCACAGCGGCGGCGGTGCTCACGTGACCGCACGCGTTCTGTTCACGTGACCAACCTTAACCGATTGGCTGTGTCGGGTGGTGGAGGGTGTACGACACAGTTACATTCGAGCGATCTAAAACCGCGCGCAACAAAAACTTCATCGCGAATAATATTGGTCGCGGAAGAAGCCGACGTCTTCAACTGTCGTTCAAAATCGTCAAAAGGTCATCCCTTGGCCCCTGGTGAACATTCTGCCGGCGTTGCTAACGACACCAACTTGATAAGGCGACGACTTAGTTTGACTACCCACAGTGAGATGGCAAAGGGTTGTTTTTACAGACACACCTTTTAAGATCGCGAAATACCGTAATTCATATATTAACACACGCGCGCGTGTTTTTAAAGCTTTATCTTGTGACCGCTGAGCCAATTCGAACTAAACTATTCACACGTTTTTTTAATTAACCAGGTATGGGGCCCATTGAACTACGCTGTATAGTTCATTTTCAGAAGCGATTCCGGGCACAAGTGGTAGCTCAACGCACACAGTTGGTTATCTCGTGGAAGTCTATCGCAGCGGCCAGATGCTCAAAAGGCGTGTTTCTAAATGTGTAGAGAGAGAAAAACCGGAGGACCCGGAGAAAAATCCACGCAACCATGGGGAGAGAGAGAGACACGCACACTCCAAATATACAGCAGGCTTCAGGGTCTGGATCGAACCCACGACCTCCTGCACACCAAGCGAGGTAGTTAACATCTCCTAGCCACCGTGATGATGATGAGAGAGAGACACGCAAACTCATAATATACAACAGCAGGCGTCAGGGTCGGGATCGAACCCACGACCTCCTGCATACCAAGCGAGGTAGTTAACATCTCCTAGCCCCAATTAAGGGAAACGCGTGCGGGAAGTGTGCAGCAAATACAGCGACGATTTATATTTAAAGCGAAAAATAAATCACAACTTAATTACTTGCGGTAGATGTGATGTTTACCCAAAAGTGAGGTCGCGTGAATTAAAAAGAAATCTGCGGCAGCAGCAGCAGCAAGCAGCAAGCTGGCTGACAAGCCGGTGCAGGAAGTGAGCCTCCGTTTGATCTCCAACGTCGCACCAACGTCGCACCAACGTTGGAATTCATCTTCTTGGTTCTTTCGGTAAAGTCACAAAGAAGGGAAATGATGAAGTAATAAAAATAAAACACACATAATAAAATAATAAAAATAAAACATGTTTTATTTGTATTACTTTATTATTAAAATATGTTTCGGTAAAGGCACGTAGTATGGAAATAATAAAATAATAAAAATAAAACATATAATAAAATAATAAAAAGAAAACATACTTTACATTTTTTGATCTTATTATTAAACATATGTTTAATTGTTTTTCCCTTCTACGTGACTTTACCGAAAGAACCAAGAAGATGAATCCCTGCAGTCACGAAAGCTTTAAATCGAAATGAAACGTTGGAATGTTTAGCCTTGGAATCGATTGATTTCTGTACAAGCAAATGCCGGCCTACGTTAGTGTATGGGTCCTATTCTAGCCTATAAATCAGAAGCTGAGTTTCGTGTTAGTCTGGATCTCTGTGTAAGTCTGAGTCTTGCCCATCACCTGCAACTCCGATTAACACGGTCGGTTACGTACGGTGCGAAAGAACTTCAACACACACGCATACGTAGCACGGTTGGATACGTACGGCGCGAAAGAAGTTCAACATGCCTACGTGCGCTGTGTGAATACGTGCCTGCAGTGATTTGAAGAAGTCAATAGATCTTCTTGGTTCTTTCGGTAAAGTCACGTAGAAGGGAAATAATAAAATAATAAAAATAAAACATAATAAAATTATTCTCACGACGTTTCGGCCACAACGCAAGCAGGCGTCCTCAGGTGAAGACCAGGTCTGTCGGGGAGACAGCGTCTGAATGAAACACCACCAGGCTTGGAGCGTATATTTAAGCTGGGTTGGAAGAGGAAGAGCGCCTTGACAAAATAATTTGCATATCAAGAGGAATTTAGCATATTTATGGCAAAAGCAGATATGTGATTAGTACTACTTGTGAAATGCGTAGGAGGTGGGCGAGGGGTTTCAAAGTCATATTATGCCCGTGCATTATGCAGGATTAGCAGCATCAAAGGGAGGGGATAGGGGTAGCATTGATAAAGGGAAGGAATGTTAATAGTATGTAGCTCAGGTCAAGACCTGGTCTTCACCTGAGGACGGCTGCTTGCGTTGTGGCCGAAACGTCGTGAGAATTATTTAATTGGTTTATTTTTATTATTTTATGATTTCCCTTCTACGCGACTTTACCGAAAGAACCAAGAAGATGAATCCCTGCAGTCACGAAAGCTTTAAATCGAAAAATTGAAGTCAATAGAGCGATGCAAATCTGATCTGGTCTCACGCACTCGCACGTACGCGCGCACGCAGATACCGGATTATAAGACGCGGCCACAAATACTGGGAGAGGAGGTGGTGGTGGGGGGGGGGGTGCGTCTTATAATCCAGAGGTGACGGTAAAAAAACACACATGCGTCTTTATTATTTGTATAATTTTTATTCTGCTGTGGATTTCCCCGTGATGAGATGTCACTTTCGTGGTGGCCTGGTGGCAAACTGCAACTTGAATCACTACCTGCGAGATCTTCTTGGTTCTTTCGGTAAAGTCATCACGTAGAAGGGAAATAATAAAATAATAAAAATAAAACATAATAAAATAATTCTCACGACGTTTCGGCCACAACGCAAGCAGCCGTCCGAAACGTCGTGAGAATTGTATTGTTTTATTTTTATTATTTTATTATTTCCCTTCAACGTGACTTTACCGAAAGAACCAAGAAGATGAATCCCTGCAGTCACGAAAGCTTTAAATAAAAAATTATTGTATTATGTTTTATTTTTTATCATTTTATTATTTCCCTTCTACGTGACTTTACCGAAAGGACCAAGAAGATGAATCCCTGCAGTCACGAAAGCTTTAAATAAAAAAATTATTGTATTATGTTTTATTTTTTATCATTTTATTATTTCCCTTCTACGTGACTTTACCGAAAGGACCAAGAAGATGAATCCCTGCAGTCACGAAAGCTTTAAATAAAAAAATTATTGTATTATGTTTTATTTTTTATCATTTTATTATTTCCCTTCTACGTGACTTTACCGAAAGAACCAAGAAGATGAATCCCTGCAGTCACGAAAGCTTTAAATCAAAAATTATTGTATTATGTTTTATTTTTTATCATTTTATTATTTCCCTTCTACGTGACTTTACCGAAAGGAACCAAGAAGATGAATCCCTGCATTCACGAAATCTTTAAATCGAAATTTACCTATGAGATCTTCACTCAAAACTGCTCTAGATGAGTTGTACACCCCCAGCTGCCACTGCAATTTAGTGGCCTAAAATAAAATGTTTCGCTCCGGATGATCGCTGCAAAGTATGATCTGTGTTTTGATTTAGTGTGCTGATCTTAAAGGTGCATTGAAAATGTTGATACTCCTACTGATGCTCCTGCTGTTGTGGAGTGACTCATGCAGTCAGCTATGGCTGCAGGGTTTTTGGTAATACATGTTGTTTATGTTGGTTATTGTGAAAATTCGGTCACAGTTCCTATGACCTGCACTGTTTCATTGCTTTTATGGCTTTATTTTGGTGATTTTCGAAAAGTTTTTTGGTTTGGCCATGTTTGTTTGTTGTAGTACAGAGTTAGACTGATGGCCTTAATCTAAGTTGTCTTGTGGTTGTTGTTGTTGTTGTTGTTTGACTTGCATCCCACTGGGATTTTTGCACACAGTGTTGTTGTACGGTACTTTTTCTGCAATATGTTGCTGTCTTTTCTTGGATTTTCTGTTTGCACTTAGTCACATATTCACTATAAGATGTATTTTTGTTCATGTTTTCGTTTTTTTGTTTGTTGCGGTTGCACCCGATTCAAGAGCCCAATGGCTCACAGGACTATACCTAATACATGAACTTGAACTAACTTGAGCTTCTGAAAAATCAGCAAATGGCTCAGTGGAGCCTTACCTGGTAGGATTTTAAACAAATAAACAAAAAATCTGTTGAGTTGTATTTGTGTTATTGGTCCTTTCGGTAAAGTCACGTAGAAGGGAAATAGTAAAACAATAAAAATAAAACATAATACAATTCTCACGACGTTTCGATTGCAAAACCACAGCAATTGTGGTTTTCACACCTGATGATGATTGCTTGCGTTGCGATCGAATTTTATTATGTTTTATTTTTATTCTTTTATTATTTCCCTTCTACGTGACTTTACCGAAAGAACCAAGGATATGAATCACCTGCAGAATTGTGATTAATGCAGACACGATTCCTTGTAAAAGCTATCTATTTAGTGTTTAAACATCTGAACACCTGTTTTTTTGCCAGAAAAAAGGGGGAAACCTATGCTTATATTTTGGTACTGGCAAAGGAGGTCCCATGATGTGTGTTCATTTGTTTAACAAGGTGGGAGATATCTCACCCAACCAGGTGAGACCTCGGGAGACACACCAGGATGAGTGTCATTGGCGAGAGTGATCTTGGTATTGTTGTTAAACCATCACACCCGGATTTGTCTATGTTGTATGTTTATTCATTTAACAAAGTGAGAAAAATCACCCAACCAGGTCACAGAGTACTCACCCAACCAGGTGAGAGCACTCACCCAATCAGGTGAGAGAGATCTCACCCAATCAGGTGACAGCACTCACCCAATCAGGTGAGAGAGCACTCACCCAATCAGGTGAGAGAGATCTCACCCAATCAGGTGAGAGAGATATCACCCAATCAGGTGAGAGAGATCTCACCCAACCAGGTGAGAGAGATCTCACCCAATCAGGTGAGAGAGATCTCACCCAACCAGGTGAGAGAGATCTCACCCAATCAGGTGAGAGAGTTCTCACCCAATCAGGTGAGAGAGATCTTACCCAATCAGGTGAGAGAGATCTCACCCAACCAGGTGAGAGAGATCTCACCCAACCAGGTGAGAGAGATCTCACCCAATCAGGTGAGAGAGATCTCACCCAACCAGGTGAGAGAGTTCTCACCCAATCAGGTGACAGCACTCACCCAACCAGGTGAGAGAGATCTCACCCAATCAGGTGACAGCACTCACCCAATCAGGTGAGAGAGATCTCACCCAATCAGGTGAGAGAGATCTCACCCAATCAGGTGAGAGAGATCTCACCCAATCAGGTGACAGCACTCACCCAACCAGGTGAGAGAGATCTCACCCAATCAGGTGACAGCACTCACCCAATCAGGTGAGAGAGATCTCACCCAATCAGGTGGTACCTCGGAAGAGACGGATCACCAGGATGAGAAATTGACGAAGTTGGATTTTAAAAAAGAGAAAACTGCAACACGGCGAAGAAAATGAATCAGAGCAAAGCGACCGCCTCTCCGTGCAAGTCAACGCGACCGATAAAGAACATCGAATTTCGAATCATACATTGCGCTCCCCCCCCCCTCCCCCCTCGTAACGATTTTTATTTTGGCTTGGTCACGATTCACTTTTTTTTTTAATGAAATAAAACATTCAGAGTTGAAATTAACATCAGCGATGACGTCACACGAGGTGTTATGAATGCAATCATTACACTATTAGGTGAAAAACGGACGAGGATAAGGGGAGCATATACATTGGGTGTTGTAACGACCGCGTGTGTGTGCGCGTGTGTGTATGTGTGTGCGCGTGTGTGTATGTGTGTGCGCGTGTGTGTATGTGTGTGCGCGTGTGTGTATGTGTGGAAGTGGGGAGCGGGAGAGTAGTGGTCAGCGCCCTGCGCTACGAACCCGGCGACCCGAGTTCGATTCCCGCTCGCGGCCAACACCGGTGACGATTATTTGAACGGATCCTGGGTCTCCCCTAGGTCGACTCAGCCTCAAATGAGTACCTGGTGCGGTGTGTAAACATTGCCACTAGGGAGACAAAGGCGGTCGGGCGTGGTGCTGGCCACCCACCCCCTCGTGTGCCGTTCTGGCCTTCATAGGTGCTCGCTAACAGCACTTGCCCCTACAGTCTATTAAGGCTACACGGGGGATCTTTGTCTTATGTGTGGAAGTGGGGAGCGGGAGAGTAGTGGTCAGCGCCCTGCGCTACGAACCCGGCGACCCGAGTTCGATTCCCGCTCGCGGCCAACACCGGTGACGATTATTTGAACGGATCCTGGGTCTCCCCTAGGTCGACTCAGCCTCAAATGAGTACCTGGTGCGGTGTGTAAACATTGCCACTAGGGAGACAAAGGCGGTCGGGCGTGGGTGCTGGCCACCCACCCCCTCGTGTGCCGTTCTGGCCTTCATAGGTGCTCGCTAACAGCACTTGCCCCTACAGTCTATTAAGGCTACACGGGGGATCTTTGTCTTATGTGTGGAAGTGGGGAGCGGGAGAGTAGTGGGTCAGCGCCCTGCCGCTACGAACCCGGCGACCCGAGTTCGATTCCCGCTCGCGGCCCAACACGGTGACGATTATTTGAACGGATCCTGGGTCTCCCCTAGGTCGACTCAGCCTCAAATGAGTACCTGGTGCGGTGTGTAAACATTGCCACTAGGGAGACAAAGGCGGTCGGGCGTGGTGCTGGCCACCCCACCCCCTCGTGTGCCGTTCTGGCCTTCATAGGTGCTCGCTAACAGCACTTGCCCCTACAGTCTATTAAGGCTACACGGGGGATCTTTGTCTTATGTGTGGAAGTGGGGAGCGGGGAGAGTAGTGGTCAGCGCCCTGCGCTACGAACCCGGCGACCCGAGTTCGATTCCCGCTCGCGGCCAACACCGGTGACGATTATTTGTACGGATCCTGGGTCTCCCCCTAGGTCGACTCAACCTCAAATACGTACCTGGTGCGGTGTGTGTAAACATCGCCACTAGGGGAGACAAAGGCGGCCGGGCATTGTTCTGGCCACACCACCCCCTCGTGTGCCGTGCCGGCCCTTCGTTAGGTGCTGCTCGCTAACAGCACTTGCCCTAACAGTCTGTTCAAGGCTACACGGGGGATCTTTGTCTTGTGTGTGTGTGTTCTAGACGAGTGTTAGTTTTCAAGAGGTTTCGGGCGAAATTCATTTCAAGAACAAATTCCAATATAATTGAACATTTTCCCTCCCGCATCATTAACATCGTATAATCATAACAACAATAATAATGTCACGTGATACAACCACATTTGCAAAATGCTATTTGTAACCTTTATCCGTACCCCCCCCCCCCCCCTTGTATCGATAGTTCAATTTGAATATGTAATTTTATTTTTGTAACTGCGTGTTGTCTCGGCGTCGTCTGGAACTACATATTTTATTCTATTGCTGCCTTGCCTGAGATTGCATTCACGATTATTGGTTCTTTCGGTAAGCCACGTAGAAGGGAAATAATACAATCATAAAAATGTATTGCTGTGGAGTTCACACCTGACGATGATTGCTTGTGTTGCAGTCGAAACGTCGTGAGAATGTTATTGTTTAATATTTTTATTTTTATTTTATTATTTCCCTTCTACGTGACTTTACCGAAAGAACAAGAAAATCTACGTTTTCTTTCAACCTATCTACGTGATCTTGGTTCTTTCGGTAAAGTCACGTAGAAGAGAAATAATAAAATAATAAAAATAAAACATAATAAAATAACATATTATTTTATTTATTATTTTATTATTTTTATTTTGTTTCTTTAGTATTTTCCCTTCTACGTGATTTTACCGAAAGAACCAAGAATATGAATCCCTGCAGTCACGAAAGCTTTAAATCAAAATTGCATTCACTGTTGAGAAATCGTCAGTACATTTTCACTGATGTAGTCTTTTTTATTTTGTATGTATTTGTTTGTAGCGTCGCCTTTTCTGCATGTATTTGTTGCTGTGACTCTCTGATCGCAGCCCCTGCTGGAATGCCGTGAAACAAAGAGCTTCATAGCTCATCGGATTCCTCCCGCATCGTACATAAATATTGCCGTTCGACGTTCGTAATGAAAAAGGTCACGTGATATCATGCCGCGTGACGTCACATTTTTTGTTGTTGTTGTTGTTGTGTTGTTGCACAGGAAATCATTTTTCAAAACGAGAATTCATGCAACGTGCATTCGCGTTCGTGAACGTTTAAGTTTGAACTTTCGTGTTAAAATTCATTCAATAACCCGACATGATTTGCTTACAGGTAACACACACCTGTGTGTCCTGACTTTTGGGCCACCCTTTAGACGATCATCTGAACCAGACCCTCGGCCTCCCTTAAGTCAACTCAGCCTCAAATGTCCACCTGGGAGACAAAGGCGGCAAGGTCAGGCTGGTGCCGTGCCGGCCTTCATAGGTGCTGCTCGTTCTACAGCACTTGCCCCCCAGCGGCCTGTCAAGGCTGTACGGGGGATCTTTGTCTTTGTGCGTGTCGGCACAGCAGGGTGGGTCACGGCTGGGTGGCGGGGTCATCTCAGTCGGTCAACCCATGGCACCTGCTGGGTCTGTGCCGTGACCTCGTGATGGCCTCAAAGTGCACCTAGCCTGGCACAGGCGCCGCTGGTCTTGGTATCGGGAGCAGCGGTGGAGTGGTTAGCGCGCTGCGCTAAAAAATCTGCTTCGATTCCCGCTCACGGCCAACACCGGTGACAATTTATCTGAACGGATCCCGGGGTCTCCCCTAGTTGACTCAGCTCGAATGAGTACCTGGTGCGGTGTGTAAACATGTGTTGTTGTTGTTGTTGGTGTTCGTGTGCGTGCGTGCGTTTATATCGGAAGCATAAAAGACAGGGAAGAGAGAGAGAGTTTGGTTTGGGGGGGAGGATCAGGATTTCAAAACACCAGCGGGTCATGGAGTCACGTGGCGGGAGAGGTCATGGGGTCAGGGGGAGGGGGAAGTGGGGGGGTAGTGTGGGGGGAGGTGGCGTGGGGGGAGGGGCGTGGGGGCAGGGGGAGGGGAGTGAGGGGAGGGGGAGTGAGGGGCAGGGGGAGTGGGACAGGGGGAGGGGGGAGTGGGACAGGGGGAGTGGGACAGGGGGAGGGAGAGTGGGGGGAGGGGGATGTGAGGGCAGGGGGAGGGGGAGTGGGGGGAGGGGGAGTGGACAGGGGGAGTGGGGACAGGGGGAGTGGGACAGGGGGAGGGAGAGGGAGTGAGGGGCAGGGGGAGGGGGAGTGGGGGGAGGGGGACAGGGGGAGGGGGGAGTGGGACAGGGGGGAGTGGGACAGGGGGAGGGAGAGTGGGGGGAGGGGGAGTGAGGGGGCAGGGGGAGGGGGAGTGGGGGGAGGGGGAGGGGGAGTGGGACAGGGGGAGGGGGGAGTGGGACAGGGGGAGTGTGGACAGGGGGAGGGAGAGTGGGGGGAGGGGCGTGGGGGCAGGGGGAGGGGGCGTGGGGGGAAGAGTGTGGGGGGCAGGGGGAGGGGGAGTGAGGGAGGGGGGAGTGAGGACAGGGGGAGGGGGAGTGGGACAGGGGGAGTGGGACAGGGAGAGTGGGGGGAGGGGGAGTCGAGGGGCAGGGGGAGGGGGAGTGGGGGGAGGGGGAGGGAGAGTGGGGGGAGGGGAGTGAGGGGCAGGGGGAGTGGGGGGAGGGGAGGGGAGTGGGACAGGGGGAGTGGGACAGGGGGAGGGAGAGTGGGGGGAGGGGGGGTGGGGGCAGGGGGAGGGGGCGTGGGGGGAGGAGCGTGGGGGCAGGGGGAGGGGGAGTGAGGGGAGGGAGAGTGAGGGGCAGGGGGAGGGGGAGTGGGGGAGGGGGAGGGGGAGTGGGACAGGGGGAGGGGGAGTGGGACAGGGGGAGTGGGACAGGGGGAGGGAGAGTGGGGGGAGGGGCGTGGGGGCAGGGGGAGGGGGCGTGGGGGGAGGAGCGTGGGGCAGGGGGAGGGGGAGTGAGGGGAGTGAGGGGCAGGGGGAGGGGGAGTGGGGGGGAGGGGGAGTGGGACAGGGGGAGGGGGAGTGGGACAGGGGGAGTGGGACAGGGGGAGGGAGAGTGGGGGGAGGGGCGTGGGGGCAGGGGGAGGGGGCGTGGGGGCAGGGGGAGTGAGGGGAGGGGGAGTGGGGGGGAGGGGGAGGGGGAGTGGGACAGGGGGAGTTGGGACAGGGGGAGTGGGACAGGGGTAGGGAGAGTGGGGGGAGGGGGAGTGAGGGGCAGGGGGAGGGGAGGTGTGGGGGAGGGGGAGTGGGACAGGGGGGAGTGGGACAGGGGGAGGGAGAGTGGGGGGAGGGGGAGTGAGGGGCAGCGGGAGGGGGAGTGGGACAGGGGGAGTGGGACAGGGGGGGGGAGAGTGGGGGGGAGGGGCGTGGGGCAGGGGGAGGGGGGCGTGGGGGGAGGAGCGTGGGGGCAGGGGGAGTGAGGGGAGGGGGGAGTGAGGGGCAGGGGGAGGGGGAGTGGGGGAGGGGGAGGGGGAGTGGGACAGGGGGAGTGGGACAGGGGGGAGTGGGGGGAGGGGGAGTGGGGGGAGTGGGACGGGGGGAGTGGGGCAGGGGCAGGGGGAGGGGGAGTGGGGACAGGGGGAGGGGGGAGTGGGACAGGGGGAGGGGGCAGGGGAGCCCGCGTGGAGAGGGGTCGCTGTACGAGCTGGAGAGCACGGCACACTCCGTGGGAGAAGGGCAGGCGAGTGAGTGGTGAGTGAGTGGTGAGTGAGTGGTGAGTGGTGAGTGAGTGAGTGGCGAAGTGAGTGGTGAGTGGCGAGTGAGTGGTGAATGAGTGGTGAGTGAGTGAGTGGCGAGTGAGTGGCGAGTGAGTGGCGAGTGAGTGAGTGGTGAGTGAGTGGTGAGTGAGTGGTGAGTGAGTGAGTGAGTGGTGAGTGTGTGGTGAGTGAGTGCGTGGTGAGTGAGTGAGTGGTGAGTGAAGTGGTGAGTGAGTGGTGAGTGAGTGGTGAGTGAGTGGTGAGTAGCAAGTGAATGGTGAGTGAGTGAGTGGTGAGTGAGTGGTGAGTGAGTGGTGAGTGAGTGGTGAGTTAGTGAGTTGCGAGTGAGTGAGTGGTGAGTGTGTGGTGAGTGAGTGGTGAGTGAGTGGTGAGTGAGTGAGTGAGTGGTGAGTGAGTGAGTGGTGAGTGGTGAGTGGTGAGTGAGTGGCGAGTTAGTGGTGAGTGAGTGGTGAGTGAGTGAGTGGGTGAGTGTGTGGTGGGTGAGTGAGTTGCGAGTGAGTGAGTGGTGAGTGTGTGGTGAGTGAGTGGTGAGTGAGTAGTGAGTGAGTTGCGAGTGAGTGAGTGGTGAGTGAATGGTGAGTGAGTGGTGAGTGAGTGGTGAGTGAGTGACGAGTGAGTGTGTGGTGAGTGAGTAGCAAGTGAGTGGTGAGTGAGTGGTGAGTGAGTGGTGAGTAGCAAGTGAATGGTGAGTGAGTGAGTGGTGAGTGAGTGGTTGAGTGAGTGGTGAGTGAGTGGTGAGTTAGTGAGTTGCGAGTGAGTGAGTGGTGAGTGTGTGGTGAGTGAGTGGTGAGTGAGTGGTGAGTGAGTGAGTGAGTGGTGAGTGAGTGAGTGGTGAGTGGTGAGTGGTGAGTGAGTGGCGAGTTAGTGGTGAGTGAGTGGTGAGTGAGTGAGTGGTGAGTGTGTGGTGGGTGAGTGAGTTGCGAGTGAGTGAGTGGTGAGTGTGTGGTGAGTGAGTGGTG
>NC_136337.1:3952607-4234607 GCF_964198595.1 Lampetra fluviatilis | reverse complement strand
CAGAGAGCCGGCAGCACAGAATCTGGAGTCAAGAGAACTGCGGTGTGAAGAAGAGAGGCCACGCGTTGTATTGTTACAAGTCAAGATTTAATAAAAGAAGTGTGTTCCCGTCAAGGAGTTTCCTGCCGTCATTTTCCAATACTTCACATACACTACACACACTACACACACACACTACACACACTACACTACACACACTACACACACACTACACACACACTACACACACTACACACTACACACACACT
The DNA here is from genome assembly GCF_964198595.1 of Lampetra fluviatilis. Lineage (NCBI taxonomy): Eukaryota > Metazoa > Chordata > Hyperoartia > Petromyzontiformes > Petromyzontidae > Lampetra > Lampetra fluviatilis. The sequence continues at coordinate 4,234,359 of NC_136337.1, read as the reverse complement.
ACACACACTACACAAACACATCACACACACACTACACACTACATTACACACTACACACACACACTACACACACTACACACTACACTACACACTACACTACACACTACACACACACTACACACATTACACACACACACACACTACACTACACACACTACACACACTACACACACACTACACTACACACACACTACACACACACACTACACACACTACACTACACTACTCACTACACTACACACACTACACACACAAACTACACACTACACTACACTACACACACTAAACACACACACTACACACACAAACTACACACTACACTACACTACACACACTAAACACACACACTACACTACACACACACTACACACACTACACTACACACACTACACTACACACACACTACACACACTACACTACACACACTACACTACACACACTACACACACACTACACACACTACACTACACACACACTACACTACACACACTACACACACACTACACACACACACTACACTACACACTACACACACACACTACACACACACACTACACTACACACACTACACACACACACTACACTACACACTCACTACACACACTACACTACACACACTACACTACACACACACTACACACACGACACTACACACACTACACACACACTACACACACTATACACACACATTACACACACACACTACACACACACCACACACACAGCACACACACATCACACACAACACAGTACACACACTACACACAACATACAACACACACCACACAATACAGACACAATCCCTAACATACACACACACCACACACACACATCGTCTAACAAGCGAAGACAAAGATCCCCCGTATAGCCTCTAACAGACTGTTGGGGCAAGTGCTGTAATCGATCACCTATAGAATGCTGGAACGGCACACGAGGGGCTGGGTGGCCAGCACCACGCCCGGCCGCCTTTGTCTCCCCAGTGGCGATGTTTACACACCGCACCAGGTGCCCATTTTAGGCGAAGTCGAGCGGGAATCAAATTCCGATCATCAGATTCGTAGCGCAGCGCGCTAAACCACTACGCTACCGCACCCCACACGTAACACGCATGTCACCTACATACACACATCTCGTAACACACATGTCACCTACATACACACATGTCACCTACATACACACATCACACACATCACACACACATCACTATGCAACACGCATCACACCTTCTTGGTTCTTTCGGTAAAGTCACGAAGAAGGGAAATAATAAAATAAAAAATAAAAAAAACAGCCGTCCTCAGGTGAAGACAGACCTGTTCTTCACCTGAGGACGGCTGCTTGCGTTGTGGCCGAAACGTCGTGAGAATTGTATTTTGTTATGTTAAATTTTAATTATTTTATTATTTCCCTTTCGACGTGACTTTACCGAAAGAACCAAGAATATGAATCTCTGCAGTCACGAAAGCTTTCAATCGATACGCATCACACCGTTTAACACACACGGCATAACGCAAGCACACTCACACAGCAGATCGTGGTCGTGCTATTCCCCAGGTAGTAGGGCCCACCAAGCTACGAGCTGTTTTGTGAGAGGCGACCTGACCACACACCACGATCACTCATCCAAGTGGCTGACATGGTCACACGTGGGGATTCATCGTCGGAGCCGAATCATCTGAGAGCGCGTTGATTGTCTGTGCGGTGGGAGACGGGCAGACTCCCACCACACACTCACACTCACTCACTCACTTACAAAGACAAAGACCCCCCGTATAGCCTTAACAGACTGTAGGGGCAAGTGCTGTTAGCGAGCACCTATAAAGGCCGGAACGGTACACGAGGGGGTGAGTGGCCAGCACCACGCCCGACCGTCTTTGTCTCCCTAGTGGCGATGTTTACACACCGCACCAGGTACTCATTTCAGGCTGAGTCGACCTAGGGGAGGCCCAGGACCGGTTCAAATAATCGTCACTGGTGTTGGCCGTGAGCTGGAATCGAACCCGGGTCGCCAGGTTCATAGCGCAGCGCGCTAACCGCTACACTGCCGCTCCCCACTCACTTACACTCACTCATTAATTCACTCACTCACACACTCACTCTCACTCACACTCACTCATTAATTCACTCACTCACACACTCACTCTCACTCACACTCACTCATTCACCCACTCACACACTCACTCTCACTCACACTCACTCATTCACTCACACTCACACACTCACTCTCACTCACTCTCACAGACACACTCACTCACACACTCACTCACACTCACTCATTCACTCTCTCACTCACACACTCACTCACACTCACTCACACTCACTTACTCACACACTCACTCACACACTCACTCACTCACACTCAGACGGTTGTGATGATGTCACGTAGGGCAGTCCGCACACAAACGCCACACTCCCCCAGAATTTCGTTTGAGAGATCATCTCTGCCCGGCACTTTTCCTTGTCTCAGACTCCGGATTGCCTATCGTTCCTCCTCCACAGATGGCACCTCAGCCAAGCACACAGATGGGGGCTCGCTACTTCTGCCAATATCTGAGGCACCGCAGCCCCATGATGTTGTCTGGGCTGAAGGGATTTCCCCTCCCCCGGGACCTCACAGAAATGCTCTTGAAACCTGCAGGCCAATTTCTGGGGCGGTCGGAGATCGGGTCACCGTTAATTCCCTTGAGGACGGTGATAGGTGAGGCGCTGCAAGTTACTTTCTTGATGGAATTAAGGATTGATCCGTGAGCGCGGACTAGCGAGGGAGATTCTACCTTCTCGGCAACCCGCGCCCACAACTCATCCTTGCAGCGCCGTACGGCTCTCCGAACCTGCGAGAAAAGTCTGCGCTAAGGCCTCCTCGTTCTCCGATGTTGGATTTTGTAAATGACGGGAGGTTGAAGCTATCGTTTTCCCTCAGCCAGCTGGAACACTTCCTCTTTCAGCTCGGGTCTCTGGGGAAGTCTGGACTGCATACCCAATGCAGACATTGCAGCTGCGTGAGCCGCATATCATCACACACACACACATCTCCTAACACACACACGCATCATATAACACACACACGCGCATCTACTTACACACACACACGCATCTCGTAACACACACATCATCACACACATACATCTCCTCACACACACACGCATCTACTTACACACACACGCATCATCTAACACACACACACACATCTCCTAACACACACAGACGCATCATCTAACACACACACGCATCTACTCACACACACATAATCTAACACACACACGCATCATATAACACACGCACACACATACATCACATACCATGTAACACATCGCATAACAAACACATCATACGTACATAAACATACCGAGATCCCCGTATAGCCTGAACAGACTGTAGGGGCAAGTGCTGTTAGCGAGCACCTATGAAGGCCGGCACGGCACACGAGGGGGTGGGTTGCCAGCCCCACGCCCGACCGCCTTTGTCTTCCTCAGTGGCGATATTTACTACACACGCACCAGGTACTCATTTTAGGCTGAGTTGACCTAACGGAGGCCCAGGACCGGTTCAGATAATCGTCACCGGTGTTGGGCGTGTGCGGGAATCGAACTCGGGTCGCTGGGTATCGAAGCACAGCGTAGCGCTAACCGCTGCACCACCGCTCCCCTACATCATACATATCACACACATCATACATATCACACACATCATACATATCACACACACACATCATACATATCACACACACATATCATACATATCACACACACATATCATATATATCACACACATCATACATATCACACACACACATCATACATATCACACACACACATCATACACATCACACACACACATCACACACACCCACATATCATACATATCACACACACACATCACACATATCACACACACACATCATACATATCACACACACACATCATACATATCACACACACATCATACACATCACACACACATACATCATACACATCACACACATCATACATATCCCACACACATCACACACACACATCATACACATCACACACACACACACATCACACACACACATCATACACATCACACACACACACATCATACACATCACACACACATACATCATACACATCACACACATCATACATATCCCACACACATCACACACACACATCATACACATCACACACACACACATCACACACACACATCATACACATCACACACACACACATCATACACATCACACACACATACATCATACACATCACACACATCATACATATCCCACACACATCACACACACCCATCATACACATCACACACACACATCACACACACACATCATACACATCACACACATCATACACATCACACACACACATCATACACATCACACACACATACATCATACACATCACACACACACACACACATCACACACACACATCATACACATCACACACACACATCACACACACACATCATACACATCACACACACATCATACACATCACACATCACACACATCATACATATCCCACACACACATATCACACACACACATCATACACATCACACACACACATCATACACACACACATCATACACATCACACACACACATCACACACATCACACACATCATACACATCACACACATCATACATCACACACATCATACATATCACACACACATACACTTCACACACACACATCATACACATCACACACATCATACATATCACACACACATCACACACACACACATCACATCACACCCAGATCTCTCGGGTTCGAATCCGACAGGCTGCCCTGGTTAACAATCGCCGCGGACTCCGTCACCGTCGAAGTTAAACGTCGTGCGGCGTCATTCGCTCGAGGAGGCCGGCAAAACACCGGCTCGATCATTTTACAAATTTGGAAAATGAAACAGTAAACGCCCTTAGAATGCACTGTTAGCGAGCACCTATTAAAGCCGTCGCGGCCTATGAAAGGGCCTGGTGTGGCCAGTACGACGCCCGGCCGCCTTTGTCTCACCCGAAGTTTACACATCGCACCAGGTACTCATTCTGCAATATTTGGTGTCTTTTCTTGGATTTTCTGTTTGCGCATAGTCACTTTAAGATGTTTTCTTGTTCATGTTTGAGTTTTTTTGTTTTTTGCGGTTGCACCCGATTCAAGAGCCGATTGACTCACCTAATACATGAAACTTGAAACTTGATTTAAGGCTGAGTGGATCCTTGGGGAGGCCCCCCCCCCTCTGTGTGTGTGTCTGTGTGTTTGTCTGTGTGTGTGTGTCTGTGTGTGTGTGTCTGTCTGGTTGGGTGAGTGTGTGTGAGTGTGTGTCTGTGTGAGTGTGTGAGTGTGTGTGTCTGTGTGAGTGAGTGTGTCTGTGTGTGTCTGTGTGAGTGAGTGTGTCTGTGTGTGTGAGAGTGTGTGTCTGTGTGAGTGAGTGTGTCTGTGTGAGTGTGTGAGTGTGTGTGTCTGTGTGAGTGAGTGTGCGTGTGTGTGTATGTGTGTCTGTGAGTATGTGTCTGTGTGTGAGTGTGTCTGTGTCTGTGTGAGTGAGTGTGTCTGTGTGTGTGAGAGTGTGTGTCTGTGTGAGTGAGTGTGTCTGTGTGAGTGTGTGAGTGTGTGTGTCTGTGTGAGTGAGTGTGTCTGTGTGTGTCTGTGTGAGTGAGTGTGTCTGTGTGTGTGAGAGTGTGTGTCTGTGTGAGTGAGTGTGTCTGTGTGAGTGTGTGAGTGTGTGTGTCTGTGTGAGTGAGTGTGTGTGTGTGTGTATGTGTGTCTGTGAGTATGTGTCTGTGTGTGAGTGTGTCTGTGATTGTGTGAGTGAGTGAGTGTGTCTGTGTGTGTCTGTGTGAGTGTCTGTGTGTGTGTCTGTGTGTGTGTGTGTGTCTGTGTGTGTCTGTGTGTGTCTGTGTGTGTGTGTCTGTGTGTCTGTGTGTGTGTGTCTGTGTGTGTCTGTGTGTGTGTCTGTGTGTGTGTCTGTGTGTGTGTCTGTGCGTGTGTCCAGCAAAACAACCCCCTACCTCCTCGTTGGTGCTGGACGGCAACGCTGTGGTGAGCAGTGACATGGGAGGGGGGGGGCAATTCCGATTGACCATTCCCCTCGTGGCGTTTGTAGCCACCGCAGCGGCCAAAGGAGGTTCTGGATGGATGCGAGGGGCTGGTAACCCCTCCACCTTCAATTAATTACCACTAAATCACGACAAAATATCCAACTAAGCTTGTGCCGGAGGCCCCGGGGGGGGGGGGAACAGGCGTCTATGACGTCTCCTGGCCAAACCCCATTTGGCGGAGTCAGTAGACTGAATCTCCGTACCCTCGGGGCTCCTCCAGAAACAGCAAACAAAACACTGCGGGTGGCCACGTGGAATGTTCGAACGCTCACTGCGGAGGAGAGGCTGCCACTCCTCTGTTGGGAGCTGGACCGGTACCGCCTGGATCTCTGATGTTATTCTGGAGGTCCGGTGGACCGGCTCTGGCTCCTGCCACCATGAGGGGTGGACAGTCCTAAACTCGGGGAAGGAGACTCCCAAACAACAGGGAGTGGCTCTTCTTCTGAACAAAAGAATGAAGGGGGCGTGGGAGCGTGAGGTGTGGGTGTACACCCAGGACAAGACCTCATTTAAACCCAAAGTGGCCTGGTTTCAGCTAGCTGATGAAAGTTGCAAGCGAGAAATTAATCATCGCTTGCAGCTGGGGTTGGCATCATTCCCTACTCCTCCTGATGTCGAGGGGAAATTGGCGAGGTTTAGGACTGTGGCTCATGCAAATGCAATGGCTAGATTGGGTACACGGTACAGACCTCCCCAGAGACCCTTGCTTATATGGGAGGTGGTCAGGCTGGCTGAGAAAAAGCGACAGGCCCACTCTCATCGTCTACAGCATCCTACGTCAGAGAATGAGGAGGCTTACCGCAGCCTTCGCTCGGAGGTTCAGAGAGCCGTGAGGCGCTGCAAGAATGGGTGGTGGTCGCGGGTTGCTGAGCAGATGGAATTTGTCTCAGTGATCTGCGATCACAAATCACTTTTTAATTCCATCAAAAAAGTAACTTGCAGCGCCACGCCTATCACCACCATTCGGGGAAAAAACAGTTATCTAATATCCACCTCTAGGAATAGGTTTTCAGATTTTCTCAGCATTTCTGTGAGGCCTTGGGGGAGGGGAAATCCCTCAGCTTAGAAAACATCATGGGGCAAAGGGGGGATGCCCCTGCTGAGGCTGCGGTGCTTCAAATATTGTAAGAAGAAGTCATCTCCTGTGAGTGAGCAGTACCGAAGGCGATCCAAAGTCTGAGATCAGGAAAGGCACCGGGCAGAGATGATCTCCCATGCGAAATGTTGGGGGAGGGTGGCGTTTGTGCAGATACTGCGCTACATGACATAATAACAGTCTGCACCACTGGACGGGTTCCGCAGAATTGGAAGTTTGCCCTTGTGGTCCACCTCTTTGCGTGGAACAACTACAGGGGCATATCACTCCTCAGTGTGCCGGGAAAGATTCTAGCAAGGATTGTTCAACATCACCTTGCCAGGCACGCTGAGGAGAAGCTTGCGGAGCCCCAATGTGGTTTCAGGAAAGGGTGGTCCGGCACAGATGCCATATTTTTGTCGGTTTGCTACAGCAGAGGTGTAGAGAATTCCAACAAGACCTACATCTTTGCTGTATTGACCTGGTCAAGGCCTATGATACCATCACTAGGCCTGGGCTCTGGGTTGTTCTTCGTTCTTTCAGAGTCCCTGACTCTCTGCTTACAATCACTAAGAACCTTCATGATGGTGAGCAGGCCCGGGTGAAACTACATGGCCGGGAGTCAGAGCCATTCCCTGTACACCTTGGGGTGCGACAGGGATGTCCTCTGACTCCCACATCATTTAACATCTATTTCTACCACGTAGTTCGCGAAGCCTTCAATAGCTGTACCGGGGGAATTTTCATCTGGTACAGATACAATGGGAGGCTGATCAATGCCCGAGTGCGGTCAAGGGATGACTCCCTATTGGTCAGCTATGTTACGTATTCCGATGATCTGGTGATTGCCATTCACTCAGAGGAGGAGTTCGAGGTACTGCTAATAAACCTGGAATATGCCACTTAGAGGTGGGGTCTTACCATCAGCCCCACCAAAACTAAGCACCTGCCTGGGTATTTTGTACCATCGGATACTCCACCCCCACAATTCCCAATTTGTGATGGGCCAGTTGTAAAGAGAGTGGAGAGTTTCCCATACCTGGGCAGTATGCTCATGATCGGCTCCGGTTTGACAGCCGAGGATTCACTTCAAATCAGTCGAGCGGCAATATCTTTGCATCAGCTGCGTAACGCTGTGTGGAAGCTTCCTAGTCTATCACTCTGCACGAAGCTTCATGTCTTCTCAGCCACGGTCATTCCCTCCCTTCTCTACGCTTGCGAAACGTAGACCTCCCTAATGGAACATCTTTGCTAGTTAGGAACATTTAGGCTGGCCTGCCTACGATCCATCCTGGGTTTAACCAGGCTGGATTGTATGAGGAGTTCACAAATCCTTGAAAGATCTGGACAAAGTGCCAACGGTGAACTCCTCTGGCAGGCAAGGCTACGGTGGCTGGGTCATGTAGCCCGCATACCCAACCACCGCATGCCTAAACAGCTTTTGTTCGGCCAGATAGATGGGGCTAAACGGGCGCGGCACGGGCTAGAGAAGAAATGGAGTGATGTGGTACAGGAGGACGTGGAGCTGAGTGGACTTGCCGATGACTGGTACTAGCGGTGTCAAGATCGGCCTCTGTGGAGGAGGCTCGTGAAGGACGCTACTGAAGAGGATCGACGCTCACAACAACGAGCGGAGCGCCGGGTGGCTAAAACACAGCGAGTTTGCACAGTAGAGGACACAGGTGGTGCATCAGCCAGTCATCTCAGTCAGTCGACCCTTGGCACTTGAGTCTGGCCCGTCACCTCCTGCCGGTGGGCGTTCGACACTCCACGTGGCCTGGCACAGGCTATGAGTGTGAGTGTGTGTGTGAGTGTGTGAGTGTGTCTGTGTGTCTGTGAGTGTGCGTGTCTGTGAGTGTGCGTGTGAGTGTGGCTGTGTGTGTGTCTGTAATTTTGTCTGTGAGTGTGCGTGTGTCTGTGAGTGTGTCTGTCAGTGTGTCTGTGAGTGTGCGTGTGGTTGTGAGTGTGTCTGTAAGTGTGTCGTGAGTGTGCGTGTGTCTGTGTGTCTGTGAGTGTGTGTGTGGCTGTGAGTGTGGCTGTGATTGTGTCTGTCAATGTGTCTGTGAGTGAGTCTGTGCGTCTGTTAATGTGTCTGTGAGTGAATCTGTGTGTCTGTGAGTGTGTCTGTGAGTGTGGGAAGCCGTAGTGGTGCAGCGGTTATGACGGCATCACGAATTCGATTCCCGCTCACAGTCACCAACACCAGTGACGATTATCTGAACCGGTCCTGGGCTTCCCCCTCCCTTAGGTCGACTCAGCCTCAAATGAGTACCCTGTGCGGTGTGTAGTAAACATCGCCACTCGGGTAACAAAGGCGACCGGGCCTGGTGCTGGCCACCCACCCCCTCATGTGCCGTGCCGGCCTTCATAGGTGCTCGCTAACAGCACTTGCCCCAACAGTCTGTTAAGGCTATACGGGAGATCTTTGTCTTTGTATATATGTGTGTGTGTTTGTGTAGTCAGCAACGCATTTGTAAATCAAAACTGGGGACCCGTTATTTGCTTGGCAAAGGCTTGCGGGGCATTGTTTTAAAACCGTGATTTTAATTAAATTGTTCGGGCATTTTCGTTTCCATCAGCAGGCGATGTAAATCACCACGATGCGTGGCTCTGGCGCCAGCGAACACCCCCAGGACCACGTGACCCACCACGTGGCTCTCCACGTGACCCACCACGTGGCCCTCCACGTGACCCACCACGTGGCCCTCCACGTGACCCACCACGTGGCCCACCACGTGGTCCTCCCCGTGGCCCTCCACGTGACCCTCCGTGTGGCCCTCCACGTGACCCTCCGCGTGGCCCACCACGTGACCCACCACGTGGCCCTCCACGTGACCCACCACGTGTCCCTCCCCGTGGCTCACCGCGTGGCCCACCATGAAACTAAACTAAACTCCTTTATATACCAAACTGAACTATGTTTTATTTGACCAGATAAGGCCCCACTGAGCTACGTAGCTCTTATTCAGAAGCGGCCTGTCCGTCACAAATGACATCACGTGGAAGTGTCCAGCAGCAGCAGCCGAATGACTCTAAACGCGTGACGTTGTGGAGGGAAAGATCGGAGGACCCGGGGAAAAAATCCACGCGACCGCGGGAGAGAGAAAGAGGGGGGGGGGAAACGAAGACACCAACTCCAAATATACAACATGCCTATGTGTCGTCAGGGTCCGGGATCGAGCCCACGACCTCCTGCGTACCAGGCGAGAGAGGTAACAATCTCGCGGCTCCCCATGTGCGTGGCGCGTTATTCGTGGAGCGAGGACGAGGTCGGGGGGGGTGCATGGGGGGGTGCAACAATGCCCCCCCCCCCCCCCGTTGAAATGTTCATCACAGGAGACGCGATCTGACAGACGAAGCGCTTTTATCTGCGTTCCTGCGGAGGCCGCCGCGTTTGTGAGCCACGCGGCGTTTGAAGCATCGCTGACGACGGCGAAGACAGCAGCAGCGAGAACAACGATTGCCAGGGCTCACGTCGTGTTCGTGATTAATTCAAATAAGAAACACTTTTTTTCTTTTTTTAAACCCCGCGCGCGCGGAGGCTCGCCGTGCTCGCATCGCGGTTCGCGGCGCTTGCTTTTGAAGTTCAGAACAAGGAAAACGACGAACATCGACCCCCGATAACCAGATCACTCCCCCACCCTCCTTCCCTCCCTCTCCGCCCGGTTCCCTAATCCCGGCATCCCTCCCTTGCCTCGTAATCCTCCACACATCAGTGCCGTACACTCCCTGCAACCCGTTTAAGTCCAGGTTCAAACGACCGCCTTTCTCTACTGCCGATGTCTTTCTCGATTGCCTCTGAGCTGGCTTCAATAAAACGACATGAGACGCCACGGTGGCTAGGAGATGTTAACTACCTCGCCTGGTGCACAGGAGGTAGTATGTTCAATCCCGACCGTGATACTTGCTGTGTATTTGGAGTTTACGTGTCTCATCATCATCACGGTGGCTAGGAGATGTTAACTACCTCGCCTGGTGTGCAGGAGGTTGTGGGTTCGATCCCGACCCTGGCGATGCCTGCTGCTGTATATTTGGAGTTTGCGTGTCTCTCTCTCTCCTCCCGTGGTAGCGTGGATTTTTCTCCGGGTCCTGCCGTTTTTCCCCTCCACGTTTAGAATCAACATCACCACGCGTTTAGAGAGTCTTTGGCCACCGCTATAAATGTGCACACAACGATGATAAGGCCACTTCGTCGGGCTTTCATTTGTGATGACCAGGTCGCTTCTGATAAAAAGAGCTACACAGCTTAGTGGAGCCTTACGCTGGTACATTTTTTTTTATTGTTGAGTTTAAATTTTGATTTAAAGCTTTCGTGACTGCAGGGATTCATATTCTTGGTTCTTTGGGTAAAGTCACGTAGAAGGGAAATAATAAAATAAAATAAAAATATGAAACACCTGATTATGATTGCTTGTGTTGCAGTCGAAACGCCGTGAGAATGTTTCTTGTTTGATATTTTTATTATTTTATTATTTCCCTTCTACTTGACTTTACCGAATGAACCAAGAAGATGTTGAGTTTAAGTTTATTAATAGGCACATTCTCGCTTTGTTCGCCGTGTGGTCTGCTCTCCGCACTCCATCTCCCTATCAACCACCACTCTCCAACTGGGTTCCCCGTGTCGATGTCTCTGCAACTGCTTTGTCCACATCCGAGCGAGGACTTCGCATCCACGGAAAAAAAAATTGAAACGGCGCGTTCGGGATGGTAACGAACACTCGCAGCCGGCTTTTCGTGTCACGTGCCGATTAAACATCGGCTCAGCGAACCGATGTTTAACAATTGCAGGTATCTTCTCTACTTAATAAACAACCGAGATAAACCGAAACTAAACCATCAACTCTTTTTGATTTTACCCGGTGAGGCAAACCGAGCTATTTCGCTCTTTTTTTCTTCCAGAAAGCCGCCTGGCTCATTATCACGTACAGAAAGCCAGAAACTCTAAAACGCGTGATGTTGATTCTAAATTTGGAGAGGGGGGGGGGTGAACCAGACGGACCCGGAGACAAAATCCGCGCAATCAAATGGAGAGAGAGAGACACGCAAACTCCAAATAAAACAGCAGCAGGCGTCAGGGTCGGGATCAAACCCACGACCTCCTGCACACCATGCGAGGTAGTTAACATCTCCTAGCCACCGTGATGATGATGAGAGAGAGAGAGACACGCAAACTCCAAATACACAGCAGCAGGCGTCAGGGTCGGGATCGAACCCACGACCTCCTGCACACCAGGCGAGGTAGTTAACATCTCCTAGCCACCGTGATGATGATGAGAGAGAGAGAGACACGCAAACTCCAAATACACAGCAGCAGGCGTCAGGGTCGGGATCAAACCCACGACCTCCTGTACACCAGGCGAGGTAGTTAACCTCTCGCCACATGTTTGTAAAGACATCCGCACAAAACATTCAGTTGGACGCGACCGAGTCGAGCAACCCGATCGCTCCAGCGCGTGTGGGGTGCGGCTCGACATCTGCAAGTGCCAGCCGGTGCGATCGCGTTCAGCACCAGGGAGAGCTCCGCCTCTGGGCACCATCATCAGCTGTGTGTGGTCGTCAGCTGTGCGTGACCGTCAGCTGTGCGTGGTGATCAGCTGTGCGTGATCAGCTGTGCACCATCATCAGCTGTCCGTGGTCGTCAGCTGTGCGTGATCGTCACGTGACCGTCAGCTGTCCGTGACCGTCAGCTGTGCGTGATCAGGAGCTTTGCGTGACCGTCAGCTGTGCGTGATCGTCACGTGACCGTCAGCTGTGTGTAACCGTCAGCTGTGCGTGGTGATCAGCTGTGCGTGATCAGCTGTGCACCATCATCAGCTGTCCGTGACCGTCAGCTGTGCGTGATCGTCACGTGACCGTCAGCTGTCCGTGACCGTCAGCTGTGCGTGGTCATCAGCTGTGCACCATCGTCAGCTGTGCGTGACCGTCAGCTGTGCACCATCGTCAGCTGTGCGTGGTCGTCAGCTGAGCGAGCGATGTAGCGATTCGTCATCCTCCCACCCACTGCCGCCCGCATTGATGGACTGTCAATGGAGTGAAATATGGATTTTTCTTTTTGTAAATCTCACTTTACAGTCTCGTCCGTGCGTATCCTTCCGTTCACCCCGCCCCCCCCCCCCCCCCATGAGCCTAAACTGCAACATTAGCATCTAATTTCCAAGACGAGAGTTCATCAATAATGTACGGCCCGTTGTCAATCCCACAGCTGGATAAAAACCTCCCTACATCGTGGCCGGCTGCCACGACCCCGCGATGTCCGAATCTGAACATTTGATTTGAAACTGCAGGAGGAATCCGATGAGCTACGAAGCTATTTAATCACAGGTCTCCAGTAGGGAGGTTACAACAACAACAACAACAATACGATCTCTGTGTGAGTCTATGGATGCTGAACTTCTTTCGCACCGTACCTACAACAACAACGATGAGCAGCAGGCATCGGTGGAGCTACTGGACATCTGTGGGAAGGAGCATTATGGCTCATCGGATTCCTCCGCCACTATAGATACACATTCTGATTCTAACTTCCTTGCACCGGGCACCCACACGGCCCCTCCCCTCGTCCCACACCCTCACCAATTACTCACCACTCACACTCACCACATCCTCATCAATCACTCACCACTTACACTCACCACATCCTCATCAATCACTCACCACTCACACTCACCACATCCGCATCAATCACTCACCACTTACACTCACCACATCCTCATCAATCACTCACCACTTACACTCACCACATCCTCACCAATTACTCACCACTCACCACTTACACTCAAAACATCCTCACCAATCACTCACCACTTACACTCACCACACCCTCACCAATCACTCACCACTCACCACACCCTCACCAATCACCTGTTACTCACCACTCACACTCACCACATCCTCACCAATCACTCACCACTCACCACACCCTCACCAATCACCAATCACTCACCACTTACACTCACCACATCCTCACCAATCACTCACCAATCACTCACCACACCCTCACCAATCACCAATCACTCACCACTTACACTCACCACATCCTCACCAATCACCTGTTACTCACGACCCACCACATCCTCACCAATGACCCGCCACTCACCACTTAACCTCACCACACCCTCACTAAACACCTGCCACTCACCACTCACACTCACCACACCCTCACCATTCACCTGCCACTCACCAGTTACACTCACCACATCCTCACCAATCACCTGCCACTCACCACTTACACTCACCACATCCTCACCAATCACCACACCCACACCACTCACCTGCCACTCACCACTCACCACACCCTCACCAATCACCTGCCACTCCCCACTTACACTCACCACTCACCTCTCACCAATCACCTCTCATTCACCACACCCTCACCACTTACCTGCCACTCACCACTTACACTCACCACACCCTCACCACTCACTCACACCACTCACCACACCCTCACCACTCACCTGCCACTCACCACTCACATCTGACACCTGACACTCATCAGCCATCGCTCACCAAACCCTCAAGCGGATGCTCACCACTTACGACTCACCTGCCTTACTGCGACTCTCTCACCCGGCAGCCACGGGAGGGATCCGTGGCGTACTGCACCCACACACAGAGATCGCCACGCGCGAGCGAGCTCCGGTGCAGATAACGAGATATTTAGAGAGATTTTTTACAGATAGAGAGAGATCCGAGTCCAGCCCCGAGGAAATCCAGGGCGCGTCTTTGTTTAAATCCCACGCGGCCCGGCCTGCGATCACCCCCCCCCGCCCCCCCGCTGCTGTCAGCGGCACCTGCCGAAGGCGCCTTCGAAAACCCGGCACGGATTACAAAACCAGGGCGCAGGAAACACGGAACGGGACTTGTCTCTCGCGGCTTGTGGGTGCCCCCTGTCGCTAGAAAAAGGGGTTTTGGATACCCCCTCACTGACGGGGGAGGGGGGGGGCACACGCCCCCCACGGCCCCCACCACCCCTCCCCCCTCCCCCCCCCCACCACCGCCCCCTTCTCTTCCCCGGAGTTCTTCTTCCGCCCTTACCGGAGTTGCAGAGCGACGCCTGCTGTGCAAAAAGCGGCGAAGCAGCTCTCGCAGAACCACAACCGACTTGCGGTGAGGGTTGGTCACGGGGCCGGGAGTCTGGGAGAGGCGGGGGGTGGGGGGCCAAGCTGCCCCCCCCCCCCACGCGTGGCAGGAGAAGGGAAGCGATGAGACTCTACCCCCCCCCCCCGCTCACTCCCCCACGCGTTTGCCGTTCACATGGTTCACTCCCTGTCACCATCGCCATCAACCATTGTCAGTACCCCTACACGTCAACAGCAGCGCTGCCCGACATCGGGCAAAGTACAGAGGGTGGCCCAAAAGTCAGGACACATAGGGTTGTTATACTGGTAGGAACCGCCTGGTTACACCAGCCCAACAGGGGATTATTGTGTCCGTCCGTCCGTCGTGCAGGGAGGGGCTGGGTGGGGAGGGAAGGGTTGGGTGGGGAGGGGAGGGTGGGGAGAGGTTGGGTGGGGAAGGTGGGGCTGGGTGGGGAGGGGAGGGTGGGGAGGGGCTGGGTGGGGTGGGGAGGGGCTGGGTGGGGCTGGTGGGGAGGGGCTGGGTGGGGAGGGGCTGGTCACCCCGTGGTGCCCTTATAAAACTCAACGTTTAACCTACTCACACCGGCTTGTGCCCGCCCTCACAGTCGGCATATTTGCGGAATACACCACGCCGCCGTTGACCCTGCAGGCCATTGACCGAGCAACCCAACGCTCCTACCAGCTCCCTCCGCAGGAATATGTTTAAAATACAGTGGCCCGATTTGTGGGCCAACCTGTAAAATAGTCGGCGTGTCGGTCAGTGGCACTCTCCTTCACGGGAGAGGTGGGGTAATGCAACGCCTATGCTGTTGCACGATCACATTGTGTGCAAATATTCCACCACCCCACTCACCACCCCACTCACCACTCCACTCACCACCCCACTCACCACCCCACTCACCACGCCACTCACCACTCCACTCACCACCCCACTCACCACCCCACTCACCACGCCACTCACCACCCCACTCACCACCCCACTCACCACCCCAGCCACCACGCCACTCACCACCCCACTCACCACCCCACTCACCAACCCCACTCACCACCCCGCTCACCACCCCGCTCACCACCCCGCTCACCACCCCAGCCACCACCCCACTCACCACCCCACTCACCACTCCAGCCACCACCCCACTCACCACCCCACTCACCACCCCACTCACCACCCCACTCACCATCCCAATCACCACCCCACTCACCACCCCACTCACCATCCCAGCCACCACCCCACTCACCACCCCACTCACCACCCCATTCACCATCCCACTCACCACCCCACTCACCACCCCACTCACCACCCCACTCACCACCCCACTCACCACCCCACTCACCACCCCAGCCACCACCCCACTCACCACCCCACTCACCATCCCAGCCACCACCCCACTCACCACGCCTCTCACCACCCCACTCACCACCCCACTCACCACCCCACTCACCACCCCACTCACCATTCCAGCCACCACCCCACTCACCACCCCACTCACCACCCCACTCACCACCCCACTCACCATCCCAATCACCACCCCACTCACCACCCCAGCCACCACCCCACTCACCACCCCACTCACCACCCCATTCACCATCCCACTCACCACCCCACTCACCACCCCAGCCACCACCCCACTCACCACCCCACTCACCACCCCACTCACCACCCCACTCACCACCCCACTCACCATCCCAGCCACCACTCCACTCACCACCCCACTCACCACCCCACTCACCACCCCACTCACCACCCCACTCACCATCCCAATCACCACCCCACTCACCACCCCAGCCACCACCCCACTCACCACCCCACTCACCACCCCATTCACCATCCCACTCACCACCCCACTCACCACCCCAGCCACCACCCCACTCACCACCCCACTCACCACCCCACTCACCACCCCACTCACCACCCCATTCACCATCCCACTCACCACCCCACTCACCACCCCACTCACCACCCCACTCACCACCCCAGCCACCACCCCACTCACCACCCCACTCACCACCCCACTCACCACCCCACTCACCATCCCAATCACCACCCCACTCACCACCCCAGCCACCACCCCACTCACCACCCCACTCACCACCCCACTCACCACCCCACTCACCACCCCACTCACCACCCCACTCACCACCCCACTCACCACCCCAGCCACCACCCCACTCACCACCCCACTCACCATCCCAGCCACCACCCCACTCACCACGCCTCTCACCACCCCACTCACCACCCCACTCACCACCCCAGCCACCACCCCACTCACCACCCCACTCACCACCCCACTCACCACCCCACTCACCACCCCACTCACCATCCCAATCACCACCCCACTCACCACCCCAGCCACCACCCCACTCACCACCCCACTCACCACCCCACTCACCACCCCACTCACCACCCCACTCACCATCCCAATCACCACCCCACTCACCACCCCAGCCACCACCCCACTCACCACCCCACTCACCACCCCACTCACCATCCCAGCCACCACCCCACTCACCACGCCTCTCACCACCCCACTCACCACCCCACTCACCACCCCACTCACCACCCCACTCACCACCCCCACCAGCACACCGTTGACAATGTCCCAGAATCGCCACTGGGTCGCTGCTAAATTTACCGCTGCCAGAGTTGATGTCCGCGGGTCTGAGACATTGGGCAGGGGGATGGGGGTGGGGGTGGAGGTTAGAACGGGGGGGGGAGCTTAGGACAAGGGAACCCATGGGACCGTTGCTCGAATTAGCCGCTAATTCCTTCCGTCATGTCTCAACACGCCGCGGCTCGTGATGATGGTGACGACGACGATGACGATGTTGATGTTGACGATGATGTTGTTGATGATGATGATGATCGTTGCTTGGTGTTTTCTGTGTCGGTTTGTTTCCATTGCTGGTGCCGGTGTTGGCGGTGTTTTGATAGGTTACGCGCAGAGCGCGCGCGCGTTGTGTCTGTGCGTGTGTGTCTGTGTACGTGTGTGTGTGTCTGTCTGCGTGTGTGTGTACGTGTGTGTGTGTGCGTGTGTGTGTACATATGTGTGTATGTGTGTCTGTCTGCGTGTGTGTGTGTGTACGTGTGTGTGTAGGTGTGTGCGTGCGTGTCTGTGTGTGTGTACGTGTGTACGTGTGCGTGTGTGTGTGCGTGTGTATGTGTCTTCGCCGGTTGGAAACATTGAGGCTGGCCTGCCTACGATCCATCCTGGGTTTAACCAGACTGGATTGTGTGAGGAGCTCACAAATCCTTGAAAGATCTGGGCAAAGTCCCATCGGTGAGCTCCTCCGGCAGGCAAGGCTGCGTTGGCTGGGTCATGTAGCCCGCATGCCCAGCCACCGCATGCCTAAATAGCTTTTGTTCAGCCGGATCGAGGGGGCTAAGCGGGCGCGACACGGGCTAGAGAAGAGATGTAGTGATGTGGTGCAGGAGGACGTGGAGCTGAGTGGACTTGCCGATGACTGGTACCAGCGGTGTCAAGATCGGCCTCTGCGGAGGAGGCTCGTGAAGGACGCTACTGGGCAGTTGGAGGCAGTCGCCCTCCAATCTCAGTCAGTCGACCCGTGGCACCTGCTGGGTCTGCCCCGTGACCTCCTGCCAGCGGGCGTTCGACACTTCACGTGGTGGCCTCAAGATGCACCCAGCCTGGCACAAGCGTCGTGGTGACGTCACCGCCACTTAGTGGCGAATGGCGGTTGTGTTGTTGTTGTACGTGTGTGGGTACGTGTGTGTGTGTGCGTGTGTGGGAGCGGTGGTGTAGCGGTTAGCGCTACGCTGCGCTACGAATCTGGCGACTCGAGTTCGATTCCCGCTCACGACAAAGACCGGTGACGATTATCTGAACCGGTCCTGGGCCTTCCCTAGGTCGACTCAGCCTCAAATGAGTACCCTCTGCGGTGTGTAAAAAGCATCGCGACTGGGGAGACAAAGGCGGCCGGGCGTGGTGTTGGCAACCCACCCCCTCGTGTGCCGTTCCGGCCTTCATAGGTGCTGCTCGCTAACAGCACTTGCCCCAACAGTCTGTTAAGGCTATACGGGGGATCTTTGCCTTTTTTGGTGTTTGTACCGCTAACTCGATGTATGGACGGGGGGTGTGGGGGGGAATGGGGGGGGATATGGGGGATGGTGTTTAATTATTTATTTCCTATGGGTCGTCATCGGTTTTTTTTCGTTCCCCGTTCACGCGGCCGCGGTCAATCGAATTGCCCAGCGAGCGAGCGAGAGAGCGAGAGATTTGTGTTGTATTATTGGGCCCTGGCAGTGCCGGACGAAGCCACTGCGGGGCTTGTAGCATGATGTTATAAAGGGGAACTAAATAAAAAACACGTAAATATTAAAACACACATTTTTTTTCACTCGCACTGCAAAATAATTGATTTTTTTTATTTGCTATACCGCCCAGATAATACGACAAATCGCTAACCTTAAACACCCGGTCGTTCGTAAGAGTGGAAGGCGGTGTAGTACTATAATAATAGAGCAAGTGCAGAATCACTGAACCGGAGTTGATAGCTTGAAAGCATTTAGCGCGGGGCCCTTGAAAGTGCGGGGCCCGTAGCTACTACATATGTAGTAGCTTCTACATGTGTAGCTACTACTTGTGTAGCTACTACATGTGTAGCTACTACATGTGTAGCTACTACATGTGTAGCTACTACTACATATGTAGTAGCTACTTTTGCTACGAGGATCATCCGGCACTGGTGATGGTGGTGGTGATGGTGGTGGTTGTGGTGGTGGTTGTGGCGGTTGTGGTTGTGGTGGTGGTTGTGGTGGTGGTGGTTGTGGTGGTTGTGGTGGTGGTTGTGGTGGTGGTGGTTATGGTGGTGGTTGTGGTGGTGGTTGTGGTGGTGGTTGTGGTTGTTGTGGTGGTGGTGGTGGTTGTGGTGGTGGTTGTGGTGGTGGTTGTGGTGGTGGTTGTTGTGGTGGTGGTGGTGGTAGTGGTTGTTGTGGTGGTGGTGGTGGTGGTAGAGGTTGTGGTGGTGGTGGTTGTGGTGGTGGTGGTGGTTGTGGTAGTGGTGGTGGTTGTGGTGGTTGTGGTGGTTGTGGTAGTGGTGGTTGTGGTTGTGGTGGTTGTGGTAGTGGTTGTGGTAGTGGTTGTGGTGGTGGTTGTTGTGGTAGTGGTGGTTGTGGTGGTGGTGGTGGTTGTAAGTAAGTCGCAGGACCGCGAGAAGAAGCTCCACACGCCTGTCCGTCAATCGCTCGCTCGGGCAACAGCGTCGCCTGAATGACGGAGCTTGCTGAGAATCACGTCAGTAACTCTCGGGGCGCGTTGCGACGATGCGATGTTTTGGGGGCGTTTTAAAAACGGTGGCAAGTTTGGTCTCGGGCCTATTATTTCGAGACGGTGACTCGGTTTCAGAGAACGCAATTAATCCCCCCGGAGATTAATGTTCCTAATTTGCGACAGTTATTTCCTTTATCTTCAAATTATAAAAATGTTTTGTGTGCGCGTGCGCGTGTGTGTGTGCGCGCGTGTGTGTGCGCGTGTGTGTGCGCGTGCGTGCGCGCGTGTGTGTGTGTGTGCGTGTGCGTGTGTGTGTAACTCGGCCTCCGACTGCGTTACCACTCGTGCCAAAGCGACACCACAAATAGAATCGAGGTGATGATGATGATGATTCGATGGGTTGGGGGAGCAGGTTGCCCGCCCCCCCCTCCATCCCCCGCTTACCCCCCCACCTCCCCGCCCCCCCCCCTCCATCCCCCGCTTACCCCCCCCACCTCCCCGCCGCCCCCCCCTCCACTCGGCCCCCCTCCCCTCCCTTGAAAGGAAACTGAAACATGACGCATCTGTTGTTCCACGAGACGAAATTATCACGCCGGATCAGAACAATAGCACGCGCTCACAATAGCGCGCGTCTGCGTGGGGGGCAAAGTGGGGCGAGGAGGGGGGGGGGCGAAATGGGGGGGGGTGGTGGAAGTGGGGGGGGGTGGAAGTGGGGGGGGGTGGAAGTGGGGGGGGGGGTGGAAGTGGGGGGGGGGTGGAAGTGGGGGGGGTAGCAGACGTAGCCCTCGAAGCATGCATACGTCCACGTACGCACAAGACAACGATCCCCGTGTTATTGTAGCTCTAGACAAGCTGTCAGCGAGCGCCTATTAAGGCCGGAAGGGCACGCGAGACAAGGCGGTGGATGGCCGGCAGCAACCACGCCCGGCCGCCTTTGTCTCCCGAGTGACGATGTGTACTACGCACCGCACCAGGTACTCATTCGAGGCTGAGTCGACCCAGGGGGAGACCCAGGACCGGTTCAGATAACACTGGTCAACAAAAAAAAAAAATTCTGGCCTGGACTTTTGCAGCTGTTCTAGACTAATTTCAGGGTGCTGATTCCAAATCTGATCTCAGATTTGCTCTATCACATCGATTGTTATGCTATCGGCTTATCCCATTTTCATTGATTTTACCCGAAATTAACTCACTTATGATTGCAAGTTGTTGCGAGTCAGTGACTGCTTAAGTATTAAAATATGGTGCTGTATTTTTTAGGATAGTGTGTTTATAATATCATGTTATGTAGATACCCACCTTTATTTAATATTTTTCTTTTGCAATTTTTTTTGAAAATGCAATATTTAACATCTCAAAAACCTGATGTGATAGACAAAAACTGATGCCAGATTTGGAATCAGCACCCCAAAATTACCTTAAAACCGTTGGAATACCTTGTGCCAGAAAAAGTGTGTTGACCAGTGTAATCGTCACCGGGTTTCTAGCGCAGCGCGCTAACCGCCCCATTCCCCGCAAAGATAAAGATCCCCCGTGTACCCTTCACAGACTGCTGGGGCAAGTGCTGCTAGCGAGTAGCAGCTATGAAGGCCGGCACGGCACACGAGGGGGTTGGGTGGCCAGCACCACGCCCGGCCGCCTTTGTCTCCCCAGTGGCGATGTTTCTACACACCGCTCCGAGTACTCATTTAAGGCTGAGTCGACCTAGGGGACGCGCAGGAGCGGTTTAAATATTCGCAACCGTTCTTGGTCCATGTGATGTGTGCCCGCATGCACACGCATGCTGGTGCATCAACCCACAACGAGCCGCATGCACACGCATGCTGGTGCATCAACCCACAACCAGCCGCATGCACACGCATGCTGGTGCATCAACCCACAACCAGCCGCATGCACACGCATGCTGGTGCATCAACCCACAACCAGCCGCATGCACACGCATGCTGGTGCATCAACCCACAACCAGCCGCATGCTACTCGTAACAAACCGCCATTCGCCACCAGCTGGCTTTGCCACGGCGTTAGTGCCAGGCTAGGTGCACTTTGAGGCTCACTGCTGGCAGGAAGAGGTCACGGGACAGACCAAGGCGCCGTGGGTTTTGCTGACCGAGATGACTTGCTGCGTTTTATACCGCCCGGCGGTCCGCTCGTTGTTGTGAGCGTGGCTGCCTCTGCCCTCCGTTGTTGTTGGAGGGCGACTGCCTCCAACTGCCCAGCAGCAGCAGCAGCAGCGTCCTTCGCGAGCCTCATTCGTCAACACACGCGCAGAGAATCGGTCCCGATATGTCTCGCCTCTGATGAGGATCCGTGACCGAGTGTCAACCCAGGTGACCACCTTGCCTGGTATGCATGAGGTTGTGGGTTTGAGCCTGACCCTGACGCCTGCTGTATCGTGCCAGATAAAGCAAGTGCGGAGCCTCTAGCATGATGTTATAAAGGGGCACTAAATAAAATAAAATAAAAACACCTTAAATAGTCAAACACACATTTTTTTACTTGCATAGTAAAGTAATTGTTTACGCAGATTTCCAATCGGGGCATCAAACAACAACACAAATAACAACAACAAACAAAAACAACAAACAACAACAGACTGTGGAAAAGTTGAACCACGGCGCTCTTTCAAAACTCAGGTCTCCGTTGTCTCACGCATCCAATGCGATGAGTTCGTTGCGGTGGAGACAAAAACGACAAAGAAAAAGGTCCCCCGTGTAGCCTGTAACAGACTGTCGGGGCAAGTGCTGTTAGCGAGTAGCGCCTATGAAGGCCGGCACAGCATAGGAGGGGGTGGGTGGACAGCACCACGCCCGGCCGCCTTTGTCTCCCCAGTGGCGATGTTTACTACACACCGCACCAGGTGCTCATTTAAGGCTAAGTCGACCTAGGGGAGGAGGCCCAGGACCGGTTCAGATAATCGTCACTAATTTTGGCCGTGAGCGGGAATCGAACTCCGGGTCGCCAGGTTCGTAGCTCAGAGTAGCGCTAACCGCTGCACCACCACTCCCTACCGCGGTAGAGACACACACGCACATACAGCCACACACACACAGACGCACAAACGCACACAGACACACACACAGGCACATACACACGCACACACGCACACACAGACAGACACACACGCTCACACACCCACAGACACATACACGCACACACAGACACAGACAGACACACACATACACAGACACACACAGACACACCAGAGACACACACAGACACACGTACACACACACACACAAACACACACACACAGACAGACACACACACGCTCACACACCCACAGACACATACACACAGACACACACAGACACACTCACACACAGACAACACACACACAGACACACACAGACACACACAGACACACACACACGTAGACACACACCACACGTAGACCGCGGTGACGACCCGGTGGTTACTGCGAGACAGGAACCACGCAGACAGCGGCGTGACGAGTCGAGACGTCTCCAGACGCCACCGATTGTTGTGGCTGCTACTGCCGCTATTTTAGTTGAGTGGATGTGGGTGGTGGGGGGGTGGTGGAGGGGGGGTGGAGGGGGGTGGTGGGGTGGAGGGGGTGGAGGGGGGGTGGAGGGGGGTGGAGGGGGGGTGGTGGGGGGGTGGAGGGGGGGGTTGAGGGGGGATGGAGGGGGATGGAGGGGGGTGGAGGGGGGGGTGGAGGGGGGTGGTGGGGGGGGGTGGTGGGGGGGGTGGAGGGGGGAGTGGTGGGGGGGTGGAGGGGGGATGGAGGGGGGGTGGAGGGGGGGTGGTGGGGGGGTGGAGGGGGGGGGTGGAGGGGGGTGGAGGGGGGATGGAGGGGGTATGGAGGGGGGTGGAGGGGGGGTGGAGGGGGGTGGAGGGGGGGTGGTGGGGGGGTGGAGGGGGGGAGGTGGAGGGGGGTGGAGGGGGGATGGAGGGGGGATGGAGGGGGGTGGAGGGGGGGGTGGAGGGGGGTGGTGGGGGGTGGAGGGGGGAGTGGTGGGGTGGAGGGGGGATGGAGGGGGGTGGAGGGGGGGTGGTGGGGGGTGGAGGGGGGGGGTGGAGGGGGGTGGAGGGGGGGTGGAGGGGGGTGGTGGGGGGGTGGTGGGGGGGGTGGAGGGGGGAGTGGTGGGGGGGTGGAGGGGGGATGGAGGGGGGTGGTGGGGGTGGTGGGGTGTGGAGGGGGTGGAGGGGGGGTGGTGGGGGGGTGGAGGGGGGGGGGTGGAGGGGGGTGGAGGGGTGTGGAGGGGGGATGGAGGGGGGGTGGGGGGGGGTGGAGGGGGGTGGTGGGGGGGTGGTGGGGGGGGTGGTGGGGGGGTGGAGGGGGGGTGGAGGGGGGGGTGGTGGGGGGGTGGTGGGGGGGTGGAGGGGGGGTTGAGGGAGGGTGGAGGGGGTGGAGGGGGGGTGGAGGGGGGGTGGAGGGGGGTGGAGGGGGGTGGAGGGGGGGGTGTCACCTTGGTGGTGGTGAACGCTCTCAGGCGCGTCACGTTGAATTTCTCACTCGAGGTCCCCTCTGCAAGACCCTTAACAGCGGGGGGGGTGTAGTGGGGAGGGGTTAGTGTGGGGCAGTGGGGGGGGCAGTGGGGAGAGGGTGAACAACTCTTTGACTTCATCTGAATGTTCGTCTCCCGCTCAACGCCCCCTCCCCCACCCTCCACTTGCCCCCCCTCTCACTCTCCTCTCACTTGTCACTTCATAGTGGTCCATAAGTGCTATGAAGAAGGGCCATTGTCCGAAACGTCGCCGATTACATCTATTTTTGTATTTTAAGGACTCAGCGTGTGATTGACGAATTGCGTTGCGTGTTTAGCAATGAATTGGACTCACTGAATGGCCGATTGCGTGCTTGTGTTATATTTTTATTTTCCAAACGGACTGAATGGCTGAATGAATGCGTGTACGATCATTCAGTGACTGCCTATTTAGACGAGTGACGGAGCGATCGAATCACGATCAGGTCGACCACATTGGGCCACGACCTCGCTCACGAACCGCACCGCAGATCAACAGAGACGGTGGCCACCGCATCGTCGTCATCGTCGTCGTCATCGTCATCATCGTCATCATCTTTGTCATCATCGTCATCAGCATCGTCATCATTGTCATCGTCGTCATCAGCGTCATCATCAGCGTCGTCATCATCGTCATCATCATCGTCATCATCATCGTCGTCATCATCGTCATCATTGTCATCGTCGTCATCATCGTCGTCGTCATCATCGTCATCATCATCGTCATCATCATCTTTGTCATCATCGTCATCAGCATCGTCATCATTGTCATCGTCGTCATCAGCGTCATCATCAGCGTCGTCATCATCGTCGTCATCATCATCGTCGTCATCGTCGTCATCATCGTCATCATTGTCATCGTCATCGTCATCATCGTCATCATCATCGTCATAATCGTCATCATCATCGTCATCATCATCGTCATCGTCGTCATCATCGTCATCATCGTCGTCATCATCGTCATAATCGTCATAATCGTCATCATCATCATCGTCATCATCATCATCGTCATCATCATCACCATCGTCATCATCGTCATCGTCGTCATCATCGTCATCATCGTCGTCGTCGTCGCGCGGCGCTCCCAGACGCGCTGCGTCTGCGGCCGTCTGGAACGCTCTCTCCTCCTTCACGACGTTGAGTAGGCCACTGGGAGCTGTGGCACCATCTAGAATCGAGATCGACGAACTCGTTTCTTTACAACTGATTTTCGTGTCTAGTTTGTTGTCCTTCCCCCGCACCTCCGATTAGCACGGTTGGCTACGTACGGCGCGAAAGAAGTTCAACACACGCACACACACACTGACTGGTGTCACATCTCTCCTTCACGTAGCGCATTCATTCGCGCCCGAGTCTATTCGAATATACGAGGTGGGGGGATGATGTTGGTGGTGGTGGATGGAGAGAGGCTCCCCATTCGGAATGGAGCCCCCCACTCCACTCCACGTTGCTCCAGCAGGGTCACGGGGGGGGGGGGGTCACGGGGGGTGGGGGGGGGTCCGCGTCCTCGACAGCTTCTGCTCGCTGAAGGCGACGGATTCGTTATCGGCGGCGCGATAATCCGCCTCTGGAATACCACGTGGTGAGGGGTCGAGAGGAGGTCGAGACTGGGGTTGAGGTGGGGGGGTGATAAAGACCTCCCCCCCACCATCACACCCCCCACCACACCCCCCACCACACTCTCCCACCATCACACCCCCCACCACCATCACACCCCCCCCACTACACCCCCCACCACACCCCCCCACCATCACACCCCCCCACCACACCCCCCTCCACACCCCCCACTACACCCCCCACGACACTCTCCACCACACCCCCCCACACTATCACACCCACCCCCCACCACCACACCCCCACCATCACACCCCCCCACCACACCCCGCCCCACCACACCCCGCCCCACCTGCCACTCAACCCCACCCCTGCCAGATCGCCTTCTTCACCAGACTATTGTGGTGGGAGCGCTGTTAGAGGGTCACCTGTTGAGGCCTCGCCCAGACGGCTGTGTGGTGGTGTGGTGTTGTGGTGTGGTGTTGTGGTGGTGTGATGGTGTAGTGGTGTGGTGGTGTGGTGGTCCGAACTCACTCCGGCCCAGTCTCTATCGCCCCCATCGTCCCCCCCACCCCCCACCCCCCCCTACCAGCAGCGCTGGTCAGAATCAAGACGTTGTATTTAGACTCAGAGCTGTCAACCCATCACGGTTTAGCCCCCGGATTGTTGTACAGGGAAATCTAACGCCCAGGTCCATACGGCGTAACAGCCGTGCCAATACGGGCAACAAATACATGTGTGTGTCTATTTGTTGGAGTTTCTCCCCCTTGTGATGGGACTTTGTAGGATGAACGTTGAGATTTATAAGCGGCACGGGGTGACCAGCAAGATCTGAATTGATCTGTACTAAGGTAGGGCACTGACAAGGGGTTGACAGGTATGCATACTGGAGGAATCCAATTAGCTATAAAGCTCTTTTTGGGTATATGTGTCGCTATGAGTCTCTGTGTGTTTCTATGAGTCTCTGTGTGTCTCTACGAGTCTCTGTGTATCTCTATGGGTCTCTGTGTGTCGCTATGAGTCTCTGTGTATCTCTATGAGTCTCTGTGTGTCGCTATGAGTCTCTGTGTATCTCTATGTGTCTGTGTGTCGCTATGAGTCTCTGTGTATCTCTATGGGTCTCTGTGTGTCGCTATGAGTCTCTGTGTATCTCTATGGGTCTCTGTGTGTCGCTATGAGTCTCTGTGTATCTCTATGGGTCTCTGTGTGTCGCTATGAGTCTCTGTGTATCTCTATGGGTCTCTGTGTGTCGCTATGAGTCTCTGTGTGTCGCTATGAGTCTCCGTGTATCTCTATGGGTCTCTGTGTGTCGCTATGAGTCTCTGTGTGTCGCTATGAGTCTCTGTGTATCTCTATGGGTCTCTGTGTGTCGCTATGAGTCTCTGTGTGTCACAATGGGCTGGACGGATCGAGTGTCGAGCGGATGATATTTCAAACACACATTCTGTCCTTGGGGGGGGGGGGCGGGGGGGTAAGAAGGACGGGGAGGGGGGGTCAGGATCGGGATAAAAGGGGTCCTGTGGGGAGAGGGTCAATAACTCGCGTTCCTCGCCACTGTCGCCACCCGCTCTGTCCTTTAACGGGAATTGGCCGATACAATGGAGAAGGGCACGTTATATATATTTAATTCTAATCGTATACACATGTTTCCACTGGGGGGTGGGGCGAGGGAGGGAGGGAGGGAGGGAGGGGGAGGCGGGGGAGAGAAGTTGGGGGGGGGGGCATCGGGGTGAGCGGAGAGTCGGGGAGAGGGTGGGGGTCGTGTGGGGAGAGGTGAGGGGTGGGGAGAGGGTGGGGGTCGTGTGGGGTGAGGGGTGGGGAGAGGTGGGGGTCGTGTGGGGAGAGGTGAGGTGTGGGGAGCGCGGTGTGGGGGGGGGAGAGAGGCGAGGGGTGCAACGGCCGGTTGAGGCTGGGAAAGTGATGGGATGGCGAGGCGCGTGTGTGGGGGAGATGTGGGGTGTGTGGGTGGCGGTGAGGGATGGTGGTGGTGTGTGTGGGGGGAGGGGAGAGATGGTGGTGGTGTGTGTGGGGGAGATGTGGTGTGTGTGGCTGGCGGTGAGTGGTGTGTGTGGGGGGAAGGGCAGAGAGGTTGAGTGGTGTGTGTGGATGGCGGTGAGGGATGGTGAGTGGTGTGTGGGTGGCGGTGAGTGGTGTGTGTGGATGGCGGCGAGGGATGGTGAGTGGTGTGTGGGGGAAAGGGCAGAGATGGTGAGTGGTGTGTGTGTGTGGGTGGGGGTGAGGGATGGTGAGTGGTGTGTGTGGCTGGCGGTGAGTGGTGTGTGTGGGGGGAAGGGCAGAGATGGTGAGTGGTGTGTGTATGTGGATGGCGGTGAGGGATGGTGAGCGGTGTGTGTGGGGGAGGTTGCAGGAATCCAGCACTCATGCCGATTTGGCACGGAGTCCACGTGGCCTCGTGTTGCAGTCATACATTAATATTAGTACGACTCTACCCACCTGCTCTCGCTCGCCCCACGTCTCCCGCACCACAGAACAATTGCTCCACTCACGCCCCCTCCATCACACACCCCCCCACCACCACCACCAACCCCCACGCCCACGAAATACAATTGTGGCTCGGAAAATATGAACGGAACGCAGACACGAAGCTCAACACAAACACACGGAGAGTGACACGTACGGCCACACATCGACATTTACGCAAAGACAACGATCCCCCCGTGTAGCCTCGAACAAACCGCAGGGGCAAGTGCTGTTAGCGAGCACCTATTGAAGGTCGGCACGGCACACGAGGGGGTGGGTGGCCAGCAGCAACCACGCCCGGCCGCCTTTGTCTCCCTAGTGGCGATGTTTTTTTTGCTACACATCGCACCAGGTACTCATTTGAGGCTGAGTCGACCAAGGGAATCGAACTCGGGTCCGCCGGGTTCGTAGCGCGGCGTAGCGCTGACCGCTGCACCACCGCTCCCCCGACATGCACAAACACCCAGAGACGGCACGGGGCATGCACACAAGACAAAGACGAGGCAGAGACGGCCCAAGTGTAGCCTTCGCAGACTGTTGGGGCAAGTGCCGCTAGCGAGCAGCACCTGCGAAGGCCGGGACAGCGCACCACGGGGTGGGTGGCCTGCACCGCACCTGCGATGAACACGATCGGCTCCGTACGGTGCAAATGAAGTTCAACATACATACGACGCCCGGCCGCCTTTGTCTCCTGAGTGGCGAAGTTTACACACCGCACCAGGTTCTATCACTGGTCAACATACTTTTTCTGGCATAAGGTATTCCAACGGTTGTAAGGTTTTTGAGATATCAAATATTTCATTTTCAATAAAAATTGCAGAAGAAAAATATTAAATAAATGTGGATATCTACATCAAATGATATTATAAACACACTATCCTAAAAATACAGCACCATATTTTAACACTAAAGCAGTCACTGACTCGCAACAACTTGCAATCATAAGTGACAGAGTTAATTTCGGGTAAAATCAATGAAAATGGGGTATGCCGATAGCATAAAAATGAGATGTGATAGAACAAATCTGAGATCAGATTTGGAATCAGCACCCTGGAATTAGTCTAAAACAGCTGCAAAAGTCCAGGCCAGAAAAAAAGCTTATTTTTTGTTGACCAGTGTATTTAGCACGAGTCGACCTCGTTAGTGGAGACACGTGACCGGTTCAGATAAATCGTCGGGCCGCTGAAGTTCGTAACTCAGCGCGCTGATACACACAACCCAACCCAACCGCTCGCCGCAATGCACACACGCATATCCTCACAGAGACACACACACATACAGGCGAGCACGGCGAGGCATGCGGGAATGACCGATAACGTTCCAAAAGGAGCGCGTGAAGATAACGCGGCAAAAAGGGTCTCCTTCAATGGATGTGGCGGTGACCGGCACATCACCACGAAGACGACCACGTCCGGCTCGAGCGAGTGTTTCTCCCGCACGGGTCCCGTGAGCACGGTGGGCTACGTGCGGTGCGAAAGAAGTTTGACGTGTGCGTAGAGAGCTCTGTGGCGGTGAGCGGGGCTCGATTAAGACCGCTCTTACGCAGGCGCGCACGCAGATTATCGCCTTGTCAAGGGGCCGCGCTCGCTGACCCTGTTTATGACATCGCCCCACGAAGGGTAATGGCCATGGATGGTAATGATGGTAAGGAACGCGCATGAAGACTTGCGTATGATGATGCACCCAGAGACATGATGATGATGATGATACATCCTGATACATGATGAGCATACGTCCAGAGAGATAATGATGATACATCCTGATACACGATGATGATACATCCAGGGATGATTACAATGATGATACACCCAGAGGCATGATAATGCACCCAGAGATGATGTTACATCCCTGTATATGATACACACCCAGATATATGATGAAGCCAGACATGGTACATCTAGAGAGATGATGATGATGCACCCAGGGATATGATGGTTTTACTGGTAGGAACCTCCTGGTTACACCAGCCCACAGGGGATTATTGTGTCCGTCCGTCCTGCAGGGATGGGCTGGGTAGGGGGAGAGGGGCTGGGTGGGGAGGGTGGGGAGGGGCTGGGTGGGGAGGGGCTCGGTGGGGAGGTGAGGGGCTGGGTGGGGAGGGTTGGGGCTGGGTGGGAAGGGGCTGGTCACCCCGTGGTGCCCTTATAAAACTCAACGTTTAACCTACTCACGCCGGCTTGCGCCCGCCCTCACAGTCGGACATATTTGTGGAATACACCACGCCACCGTTGACCCTGGCCATTGACTGAGCAACCCAACGTTCCTACCAGCTCCCTCCGCAGGAATGTGTACAGTAACTGGACACAGGGGGGCCCAAAGACCCAAGAGGCCAAGCAGCCAGCAACGAACAGCACTATTGAGCGTGTAATACACGGGTTAATGCGTTCCTTGATTCGAGCGAGGTCGTGAGGAGCCGAACGAGAAGCGTTGTGACCAGGGCCGGAGTAACCCTTAGGCCCCCGATGTTTTGGAGGCCCTCCTTTAGGCCCCGCGTTTCCTTGTTGAAGTAAACAGCTGAGCGACGCGAGCAAAACCACGTGGACATTTATTTCGTCTTTGAATTACGATGACATCGATCGGGACTCCGCCGCAGCTGAATATAGGAACAAAACACGTTTGAATGAATGGAGTGTTGCGAGTTATTTAACGTTTGATGAATGTTATCTTGAGTGGAATACATTTGTTCATTTTTCCATAGGTCAATACATACATATATTTGATGACTTCATGTAAAGTTTGCAGTATGTAATACATATGTAATGACGACTTGATGCACTTCTCTTGAGATGGCACTTTATTGAAGATGCGTTCGCTTGACATCAGGCGGAGACCCCCACTGCAACAGCCCCGAGTCTCCCGCACATCTCCCTTTTATATACCGACACGAGGCCACGCCCCCCTTCTCGATCATTCTCGCCGACTCTGGATGCTCGCTCCACCGGCAGACTCCACCGCCCTCTTCTGTCGCCTGACCACGCCCCCTTCGCGAACATTCCCGTGGCCACCAGTCCCTTCACACTCACAGCTGACTCCCCTGTCATTACCTCCCGTGGCCACCAGTCCCTTCACACTCACAGCTGACTCCCCTGTCATTACCTCCCGTAGCCACCAGTCCCTTCACACTCACAGCTGACTCCCCTGTCACTACCTCCCGTAGCCACCATTCCCTTCACATTCACAGCTGACTCCCCTGTCATTACCTCCCGTAGCCACCATTCCCTTCACATTCACAGCTGACTCCCCTGTCATTACCTCCCGTAGCCACCAGTCCCTTCACACTCACAGCTGACTCCCCTGTCATTACCTCCCGTAGCCACCAGTCCCTTCGCACTCACAGCTGACTCCCCTGTCATTACCTCCCGTGGCCACCAGTCCCTTCACACTCACAGCTGACTCCCCTGTCATTACCTCCCGTGGCCACCAGTCCCTTCACACTCACAGCTGACTCCACTGTCATTACCTCCCGTAGCCACCATTCCCTTCACATTCACAGCTGACTCCCCTGTCATTACCTCCCGTGGCCACCAGTCCCTTCACACTCACAACTTACTCCACTGTCATTACCTCCCGTGGCCACCAGTCCCTTCGCACTCACAGCTGACTCCCCTGTCATTACCTCCCGTGGCCACCAGTCCCTTCGCACTCACAACTGACTCCCCTGTCATTACCTCCCGTGGCCACCAGTCCCTTCACACTCACAACTGACTCCCCTGTCATTACCTCCCATAGCCACTAGTCCCTTCACACTCACAGCTGACTCCCCTGTCATTACCTCCCGTGGCCACCAGTCCCTTCACACTCACAGCTGACTCCCCTGTCATTACCTCCCGTAGCCACCAGTCCCTTCGCACTCACAGTTGACTCCCCTGTCATTACCTCCCGTGGCCACCAGTCCCTTCACACTCACAGCTGACTCCCCTGTCATTACCTCCCGTAGCCACCAGTCCCTTCGCACTCACAGCTGACTCCCCTGTCATTACCTCCCGTAGCCACCAGTCCCTTCACACTCACAGCTGACTCCCCTGTCATTACCTCCCGTAGCCACCAGTCCCTTCGCACTCACAGCTGACTCCCCTGTCATTACCTCCCGTAGCCACCAGTCCCTTCGCACTCACAGCTGACTCCCCTGTCATTACCTCCCGTAGCCACCAGTCCCTTCGCACTCACAGCTGACTCCCCTGTCATTACCTCCCGTAGCCACCAGTCCCTTCACACTCACAGCTGACTCCCCTGTCATTACCTCCCGTAGCCACCAGTCCCTTCACACTCACAGCTGACTCCCCTGTCATTACCTCCCGTAGCCACCAGTCCCTTCACACTCACAGCTGACTCCCCTGTCATTACCTCCCGTAGCCACCAGTCCCTTCGCACTCACAGTTGACTCCCCTGTCATTACCTCCCGTGGCCACCAGTCCCTTCACACTCACAGCTGACTCCCCTGTCATTACCTCCCGTGGCCACCAGTCCCTTCACACTCACAGCTGACTCCACTGTCATTACCTCCCGTAGCCACCATTCCCTTCACATTCACAGCTGACTCCCCTGTCATTACCTCCCGTGGCCACCAGTCCCTTCACACTCACAGCTGACTCCCCTGTCATTACCTCCCGTAGCCACCAGTCCCTTCGCACTCACAGTTGACTCCCCTGTCATTACCTCCCGTGGCCACCAGTCCCTTCACACTCACAGCTGACTCCACTGTCATTACCTCCCGTAGCCACCATTCCCTTCACATTCACAGCTGACTCCCCTGTCATTACCTCCCGTGGCCACCAGTCCCTTCACACTCACAACTTACTCCACTGTCATTACCTCGCGTGGCCACCAGTCCCTTCGCACTCACAGCTGACTCCCCTGTCATTACCTCCCGTGGCCACCAGTCCCTTCGCACTCACAACTGACTCCCCTGTCATTACCTCCCGTAGCCACCAGTCCCTTCACACTCACAGCTGACTCCCCTGTCATTACCTCCCGTAGCCACCAGTCGCTTCGCACTCACAGCTGACTCCCCTGTCATTACCTCCCGTGGCCACCAGTCCCTTCGCACTCACAACTGACTCCCCTGTCATTACCTCCCCGTAGCCACCAGTCCCTTCACACTCACAGCTGACTCCCCTGTCATTACCTCCCGTAGCCACCATTCCCTTCACACTCACAGCTGACTCCACTGTCATTACCTCCCGTAGCCACCATTCCCTTCACACTCACAGCTGACTCCCCTGTCATTACCTCCCGTGGCCACCAGTCCCTTCGCACTCACAGCTGACTCCCCTGTCATTACCTCCCGTGGCCACCAGTCCCTTCGCACTCACAGCTGACTCCCCTGTCATTACCTCCCGTGGCCACCAGTCCCTTCGCACTCACAACTGACTCCCCTGTCATTACCTCCCGTGGCTACTGGTCCCTTCGCACTCACAGCTGACTCCCCTGCCATTACCTCCCATGGCCACTAGTCCACTCACACAGCATGTAGGTTCTATTGTCATTACTCATATGTAGGCACTTCCTTCCTATCAACCTTAATCAATGAAATGGATGTCATCAATAAAAATGTTGATCAAATGTTTAGAATGATGTCATTTGTAATATTAAATTGTTGTCTTTTTTTTCTGACTTTGGCTGATCTGATGCAACCGACCTCCTGCATAACAGAAACTGATATGCAGGAGGTCCTGGCTTCGATCCCGACCCTGACGCCTGCTGCTGTATATTTGGAGTTTGCGTGTCTCTCTCTCTCATCATCACGGTGGCTAGGATATGTTAACTACCTCGCCTGGTGTACAGAAGGTCGTGGGTTTGATCCCGACCCTGACGCCTGCTGCTGTATATTTGGAGTTTGCGTGTCTCTCTCTCTCATCACCACGGTGGCTAGGAGATGTTAACTACCTCGCCTGGTGAGCAGGAGGTCGTGGCTTCGATCCCGACCCTGACGCCTGCTGTTGTATATTTGGAGTTTGCGTGTTCTCTAAGTGGTCGCATGGATTTGTTTCCCGGCCCTCCGGTTTTCCCCTTCACATTTAGAAACACGCGTTTAGATTATTTGGCTGCTATAAAGTTCCACACGATAAGCCAATTATTTGAGCGATCATTTGCGGCCAGGTCACTTCTGAAAAAGAGCCATATGGCTCAGTGGGCCTTAACTGGTGACATAAAAATAGATGGGCATGTGGGCTCATAAATGTATTGTAATAAACGATGATAAAAGTGTTTTAATAAGCGTGTGGTATGGTTTAGTAGCGAATTATAGATTTGAAATTTTCGTGACTGCAAGGATCCATACTCTTTGGTTCTTTCGGTTGTCCCACCTGATGATGATTGCTTGTGTTGCAATCGAAACGTAGTGATTTAATTTTATTTATTTGTATTTTTTCACTTACGTGGCTTTACCGAAAGATTCTAGATTTCAAGTTTTCGTGACTAGTTTTTTCGGTAAAGTCACGTAGATGATAAACTTTAATAAGAAAAAATAAGAAAACAATTATTTAATAGAGTTATTTTCATTTTATTTATTTATATTTATTTATTTTTCACCTACGTGACTTTACCGAAAGAACCAAAAAGTGTGGTTTAGTAGCCAAATTATCTTTAAATTGCGGGTGACAATCACCTCTTAGGCAGAGAATGTAAGAGATCACACATGTCCTGGATAGCTGTAACAGGAGCCCGCGGAGGATGGTAGCAGACAGCTCAATGGAAACAGTCGTTGCATGACAGCTGGACCTTGATCATTATTATTAATTCTAAATCCTTTGGATGCGATGTGTATTTAGCCACTGAACAACTGTAATTGGGGTTAGTGTATTTCAGGATATCAACTGATGGCGTGAGCCTGTTATTTCTGAAGACGTTAAATCCATCAATTTAAATGTCATGGTCAGGATTCGTTGAAGTTCTTATTAGCCGCTGCAGAAATCCTTAGAAAGTCGGAGTTAAGCACAGACATATCTAATTCGAGTACATTTTAGGTCTCGGATTTCTTACATTTAAATGCAATATGCCGACTCCTTTACAATAAGTAAACTAATTATCATCTTAGAAATTATATTCGTGGTTCTTTCGGTAAAGTCACGTAGAAGGGAAACAATAAAATAATAAAAATATAAAACAATAAAATTCTCACGACGTTTCGACTGCAACACAAGCAATCACCATCAGCTGTAAAAAAAAACCTGATGATTGAAATAGAGACTGGGTACTTCACCCCAGATATAACAGAACGTGTGCGGTGTGTGTACTAGGAAGAGGTGTTCAGTGTTAAATAATGCTTTGGTCGGGCAAAGACTGCTACTGCTGATACTGATAGTAGGAACGATACCGCTAATGATAACGGCGATGCTGCTAATGGCGACACTGATCATTACGAGCAAAGCAAAAAATGATTAAATAAGGGAGGAATGAGAGATTAGGGTGAGATTACTGATGCATCCTCCTTCTCCCACACATACATTTGACCCCTCCCCCTCGCTCATTTGTCCACATCATGAATCTTGTTTAAAATTAACAACCAATCATTCTCTCCCAGGAGGGCAGACAGGATCAGTGGAGGGGGGGGGTGAGGAATTGAGGGAGAGGGGTGGGCTCCTAATAAAATATAGACCTAGGCCAGACGCCAAACCAGGATGATTGTATTAACATGTGAAAGGCTGTGCCAAGTGTCACAGATAAACAAAGCCCTGCTCGTCAACTCATAAGGCAACAAAAGGCAGTGGAACCTCGCTTGCCCCCCACCCTCTCCCTTCCTTCATCCATCCCTTCCTCCTTCAATCCATTCCTCATTCCCTCCTTCGCTCCCTCCCTCCCTCCCTCCATGCATCCCACTCTCCTTCCCTTACTACTATCATCTAACCCTCCCTACCTCTGGGGAGCCGGAAAAGCCCTCTGTACCAGCGTGGACGGCACCCTCGTGTTCACATTCTGAAGCGCTCGCTCGTCACCGCGGCGTGCGCGATGACAACCACCACCACCACGTGACTTTTCTTCCGTGTTGTGCGCGGTGCTTTTAGCGCCACAGCGCGTGGATTTGTAGCGTTTATCTTCATTTGTTTGCTGGTGACTTTGTGTGTTTCACATCGAAATCGCCTCCAGTGCTTTTGCTGCTGGCGGCAATAAAAGTTGTTTAAAAAGTCAAAAAGTCTGTCCATCCTCCCCTCGCTCCATCCCTCCCTTCTTTCCTGCCCTCACTCCCTACCTCGAGCCCTCTCTCTCCCTACATCCATTCCTGCAACCATTCCACTCTCTCCCGTGACCTCCGCTGTTGGGAGTAAAGGTTAAGATCACTGCCGTAATGGAGATGAGTCACGTTGCCCAGAATGACTCCTGTCCAACCCCCCCCCACCACGAATACCTAACCCCCACCCAGCCGCACTCTCTACCCCGAACCTCCCACCCACCCAACACTCCCCCCCCCCACAGCCGACAGAACGATAGAGACAACAAAAAACAATGGCACTGGGAGCAGGGGCAAGGGGAGGTGACATTTGGAGGACAGTGGGAGGGGTTATTGGGTGGGAGGATGGAGGAAGGAGCATTTGGAAAGTGCCGCATGTTTACTTTTGCATGACATCTGATTTCTGAAGAGTGATACGACATTGTGCGTGCCCAAGTTTTGGTAATCAGTTCGTTGGTGGGCATCGGGCGTTCTTAGAATCTTTACTTATCTAACAATAAACTCAAAGTGTAGTGTCCGTGCCTCCAGTGTATGATGGGCATTTGGTCAGTTAGTTACGTGATGAACAGATTGCACACTTACAATAGTCGATTTAAAGCTTTCGTGACTGCAGGGATTCATCTTCTTGGTTCTTTCGGTAAAATCACGTAGAAGGGAAATAATAAAATAATATAAAATAAAACACAATAAAGTCATGTAGAAGGGAATTAATAAAATAATAAAAATAAAACATTATAAAATATTATGTTTTCTTTTTATTATTTTATTATTGTCATGCTAAAGAAAACATAAAATATTATGTTTTATTTTTAATCTTTTATTATTTCCCTTCTACGTGACTTTACCGAAAGAACCAAGAAGACTCACAATAGTGTTAATCTTTAATTTCCCCATTTGCGAAGGACATATTCGGCAGCTGCTGTGCATCGTTCGAACACACGATTGAGTGCAGCCCATTCATTGGCTTCTATGCGTGCTGAAGCCGGCTCTCGTTCCTGCGTCGGAACTTGGAGGAGTTCCTTGTTCAGGACGTCGCAAGCCACCCAGCTTTGCCACCCACCGATTGCTTTATCGTCCTTATTTGCCATCAGGGGTCTTTCCACACGAGATCAGAAGGGTTTGCTGAGACTTCTTAGTCCACGAGCCCAGACCAGATGTTTAACTTCTTGGTTAACCACCACCTGGGGTGGCAAGACTTTAGCGGTTGAAAATTATCGAGATGGAGTGAGCCATCAAACAATTCAGTCTAATTAGCCGTATAAAAACATTGGTACGAGTAAAGTTATGATATTTAGGTTGTACAAATCGCTGTTCTGGCCCAGTGACTATTCATCTGGCTTGGCAGTGCAGATTGTATCTCTTGCTGTATTGGTCGGGGACAATTTGAGGAAGGGAGGGGGCATTGAGTGGAGAGCATTTGGAGGAGAGCAATGGGAAGGCAGATTGTGGTGGGGGGGTGGGGACATTTGAGGACCCGCGAGAGGGCATTGGAAGAGAATTGGGAGAGCAATGCAGGCAATGGGAGGACACAGGGGAGGGGCATGGGAGGACAGGGGGGAGGGGGCATTGGGAGGCGAACAGGGGGGGAGGGTTATTGAGAGGACACGAGGGAAAGGGCATTCGAAGGAGGACACGGGGAGGGGGCATTAGTAGGAGGACACGGGGGAGGGGCATTGGGAGGAGGAAACGGGGGGGGAGGAGGAGGAGAGGGCATTAGGGTCATTGAGAGGGGAGGGGGGGGGGTATTTTGCTTAAAAACCGCGCTGCAGGGAGGATCACGCATTCTCAGTTCTGCCTACCTATCAGAGTGAGCGAGTTTGTGGCGTTGTGTGTGGGCGAGTGTGGGATGGGTTGAGTGTACACGGCCGCCCAGAGGTTTCGAGGGGCCTGGGGCAATACAATGTGCCACCCCCCCCCCCCCAATTTCATTATCGACGAATACATCAACAGGCCCATTGTGGGACTCTATTTTGTGTGAGGGCCGGGACAAATTGCACCCCTTTGTCCCCCCCCGCCACACTTCCCCCCTCCCCTCCCCCCTCTGGGCGGCCCCCTGATTGTGTGTGGGGGTGTGTATTTGGTGAGTGTGTATTTGGTGAGTGTGTAGGGGGGGGTGAGTGTGTGAGCGTGGTGCGTTTGGGCTGAGCGTGCGGGCTACATCGGTGTCGAGTGCGGTGCGTGTGATGGGGAAGAAGTTAGTGGGGTCGGGTGTGTGGTGGTGGTGAGTGCTTGCTTGCAGCACTTGTTAATTTGGCCAAAGTGGCATAGTTATTGATTTTAAGCTTTCGTGACTGCAGGAATCCATACTCTTTGGTTCTTTCGGTAAAGTCACGTAGGTAGAAATAACCAAATAGTATGGAATAGTTATCTTTCTATGTAAATACGCGTGTGTGCGTGTGTCCATATATTTAAAGTATATTAAGGGCGAGTTTTTTAAAATGTACTTTTTAAATCGCGTTTTCGAGGACTTTTTCAAATGTTCGGATCGTCTACACCGCGTACTAATTTAAATCGTCTGAGCGCTAACAACAGTGACACGATACAATACAATGCAACGTCACGCCACTTTTTTTCGTGACAAAAAGTGACGCAATTTTAGCGACGTCACGCTTTTAGGCCCAATTGTTCGATGCATTTATTGGAATGATTCCAAATTTTGGAACATTCCCTGACGTGTATGTTTATTATGTATGTGTTATATTCATGTGTATACATGCGCACGCGTGCGTTTGTGTATCATCACGTAACGTTGAACGATGACGACGGGCTTTCGGGAGACATTCATCGAGTCGT
Organism: Lampetra fluviatilis; assembly: GCF_964198595.1. Lineage (NCBI taxonomy): Eukaryota > Metazoa > Chordata > Hyperoartia > Petromyzontiformes > Petromyzontidae > Lampetra > Lampetra fluviatilis. Next base: position 4,194,396 of record NC_136337.1, on the reverse strand, counting down.
GGATCGAGCATAGCTCCCACGATGATGACGATGATGATGCGTTGTCTGCGCAGGCTGTTCTGGCCACGTGCCCCTCCGCTGCACATCACCTGTGACCTCATCACCAAAGAGGAAGGTAAGAACGGCCAGCGTCACAATCATCATAACTCATGATCACAGACATGCTGATGATGATGATATTGACGCCACTGATGATAACTGCTGCGGTTTTTGCTCCACTGTTGCTCTGATGCTGATATTGACTCCGCTGCTGTTGATAACAGCTGTTATTTCCAGCCTACCGATAGTAGGATCAGTCATCAGTTAGACTGATGATGAAATTAGTGCTGCTGCTATTGCTGCTGTGGGAGACGGTACTGATGACGCTGTTGAGTCTGTTGTGGCTGCTGTTGATGGTTAAGAGGTTGATCCTATTTCTGTTCTGATGCTGCTGATGACACCGATGCTGCTTTGTACCGTACGTAACTTAAACATTTATAGCACTTTGTAAATCCACGCCGTATCAATCATAAGTGTTGTTTGACTCGTATTTCAACACGCTGGCCCAGTGCGAGTTGGTGAAGTGGTGGGGAAAGAGCCACAGACACCTGTGGAAACAAGAGCTTCATGGCTCATCGGATTTCTCCAGGATAAATAACGATTCTGATTCTGAGGATCGGTTCAGATATTCTTTAGAGCGGCCTTTTGCGTTGAGTTTGATGTTCTTCCCCCGCACCTCTGATTAGCGCGGTTGGACACGTGAGGTGCGAAAGACGTCCAACATGCATACTGATGATGATGCTGATACTCGTTGGTTCTTTCGGTACAGTCACGTAGGTATAAAATAAAATAATGATTTTTTTTATTTAATTTATTTTATTTTATACCCACGTTACTTTACCGAAAGAACCAAAGAGTATGGATCCCTGCAGTCACAAAAACTTCACATCTAAAATTGATGCTGCTGATGCTTTTAATGATACTGATGCTCATCATGATGATGCTGGTTCTGCTCATGATTCTGATGATAATTTTACTGATGATCCTGCTTATGATGATGACAAGAGGGTAGCCCGTCCTACAAGCGGGGTTATCTTTCCCCATCGACTCAATCCCCTTCTCACAACTATCCCCCCCCCTTCCTAGTAATGTCTCCACCATTGGCTCTGCCCCTCCTCTGTGAGCCACTCTCAATACTCACCAGACATGGGACAATACTCACCTGCCACTGCCACTAGATACCACTCAGTGGGTATCAACGCCTGTCACCCACCACACTCACCTGACCCCTGACCCTCACCAGACTCACCTTCCCCCAATCCCACGACATCACCACCTGACCCTCACCAGACAGACCTTCCCCCAATCCCACGACATCACCACCTGACCCTCACCAGACTCACCTTCCCCCAATCCCACGACATCACCACCTAACCCTCACCAGACAGACCTTCCCCCAATCCCACAACATCACCACTTAGAAGTCGTCCACGTGACCCTCAGCAGATACACCTGGCACCTCAACCACTCAGGAGACACTCAACACACGCCGCTCTGCTGACACTACTCTCACCACACCGGTCTGTTGAAACTCCGCGCAGACATCGAACCCACCGCACATCTTGACACCGGCCACATAGTTCACACACAACCTCGACAGACCAACTGAAAGAAACACTCACCGACACCTACAGCACGACACACACTCAACACAGTACCTCAGGACACCACATCAGTAAACTACACCCTCAAATAGAACTACACAAAACTGCGCTCTGCTACACCATTGCACTGCACCACAGTACATCACACATCACAACTACACTACGCCACTACATTAATGCATTGCACCACTGCACTACACTGCACACCCCTACACTACACCCTTACACCACATCACTACACCACTTAATTCCACTACTACACCATTTCATTACTCCACTTAACGTCACTGCACACAACACCTCTCCACCAAACCGCACAATCACGTGCGACCTTAGTTCACACTCAATCACTCACTTATCCCTCATTCACTCGTTCATTTCTCAGTCACTAATTCCAATCATTCACTTAAATCCTCGCATTCATTTCACCAAATTAATCATTCCTACCTCATTCATTTATCTCATTCATTCTCACATTATTCATTCAGTCATTCCACTAATTCATTCACTCTCTCAGTCATATCATTCCTTTCATAAACTCATTTATCCCTCATTTTCTCACTCACTGTCTCATCTATGTATTCTTTCCTAATCTTTTTCACACGTGCCCCAATGCATTCTCTAATTCCTTCCTCATTCAGTAACTCATTTCACTCATTCATTCACTCCCTCAATCCTCTCATTCGTCCCTCATTTTCAGTTGCACCATGCGCTGTTCTGGCGAAGAGCAGCAAAAACCTTGGCACCGTACGTACATAAGCACTTTAGATGAAGGGTGTTGGATTTCACAGCACATATAATCAGAATTGTAACGGACTTTGACAAGAGCTTTTGAGATTAAATTTGTTTCATTCCTCAATTCTCATTCTTACCTCATTCAATCACCGGGCTCCCTGATGCTTGCTCTCCCATGACTTCCTGCAGGACCAGCTGTTACTAGGGATACCTGTTGCTAGGCTAATGCTTGATCCTTGCTGCCAGCAGAGCATTACATTTTGTCGTAACAATTTAGCGTTACGGGGGTTTGAATTTTATATTCCCATGAGCGTCTTTTTTTTTCACACCCGATAACTCGGCAGGGTCGTGGAGAAAACGTGTTTTGCTTGCACATCTACAGACGGGCTTTCCATCAATACCACATTTGTACACGTAACTTGAAAATTAAGTATGTGTACGCAGTTTGTTCAAAGTGGTACATACACATAAAGGCAAACATCTCGATACAGTATATAGATGATTTTGGTGCTGCTCATGATGATGATGTTTGTGATACTGATGCTGCTTATACCGATGACGCTGATGATGCCATTGCCCCTGTATGATTATACCACTGTGTATGATGCTTCTGCTGATGTGTATGATTATACTGCTGTGTATGATGCTGCTTCTGCTGATATGTATGATGCTTCTGCTACTGCTTAATATGATGCTTCTGCTGCTATGTATGATGATGCTTCTGCTGATGCTCATGAAGCTGCTGTTGATGGTTACGTTGCTTGCAATTATGCTCAGTTTGGAGTATCACGATGATTGCTTCTGCTGACGATACTGATAACAGTGATGCTTACGATGCTGACAACGCTGCCGCGTATGATTCTGCACATTCTAAAGGATGGCTGACCTGTCGGAGTTCGGAGAGGCGGCGCCCTTCCTGCGCAAGTCGGATAAGGAGCGTCTGGAGGCCCAGACGCGGCCCTTCGACATGAAGAAGAACGTCTACGTCCCTCACCCCAAGTGCGAGTTTGTCAAGGCCCTCGTGCAGAGCGTGGAGGGCGGCAAGTACACCGTGGAGACGGAGGAGGGCCAAGTGAGCTCTGCACAACGCGCGCACACACACCAGCGGACGTCCGCTCACACCGCTCGTGGACACGCAAAACATTCGCTTGCCCCGTCTCTGATTTGTGCGCGCGCAGACGGTCACCGTGAAAGACGCGGACGTGATGCAAATGAATCCGCCCAAGTTCGACAAGATCGAGGACATGGCCATGCTGACCTTCCTCAACGAGCCGTCCGTGCTGTTCAACCTCAAAGAGCGTTACGCGGCATGGATGATCTACGTGAGTGCCTCGATATTGGCCGTATCGTTCGTACTAGCAGAGGCACCGGAAAGTAAAACGCGCACACACAGCAAGGCTGGTGTCAAGAAGGTAACACAATTCTGGTCTCACGTAGAAACACGGCCACGCCTCCCGGATGAGCGATAAGACGACATTTCCACCAGACGTTTGCTTTAAAATAGAGGCACATTCACCTAAACCAGGGGTCGGCAACCAAAATAACAAGAAGAGCCATTTCTTTCCAATTCGGTACAAAATTCAGTATTTCAAGAGCCGCAATGCATCTATGTACATACGTACATATCGTCAAGAAGCAGCCCGTAAAGAGCCGCATGCGGCTCCGGAGCCGTAGGTTGCCGACCCATGACCTAAACGGTGCATCATAATCGGTAAGACTAGGGTACTCATTGAATATTTCAACACTCCACTCCGTTAAGAAATGGAGCCATCGCTTCTGCAAAATTAATTCAGCTGCTGAGAAGAGGTAAGTAAGGGGGTCATACGATGTAGCAAGTTAGCGATACGGATCTGCATGGTGCTCGGTAATAGAACTTGCCCAAACGGCCTGTGCAGGCTACAAGGGGGATCTTAGTCATCGTTGCGTGTGTGTAGTTGGTGCATCTGCCAGTCATCTCAGTCAGTCAACCCATGGCACCTGGGTCTCTTTCGCACCTCCGATTAGCACGGATGGCTACGTACAGCGCAAAATGAGTTCAACACACATACATACACGACCCTCCTGTCAGCGGGCCTTCGACACATCAAGGTGCACAGGTGCCGTGGTGAGGTCACCGCCACTTCCTGGTGAACAGCTGTTGTTGTTGTTGTGTGCAGACGTACTCGGGGCTGTTCTGTGTCACGGTGAACCCCTACAAGTGGCTGCCCGTGTACAGCTCGCAGTGCGTAAACGCGTACCGGGGCAAGAAACGTGCAGAGGCCCCTCCACACATCTTCTCCATCTCCGACAACGCGTACCAGTACATGCTCACGGGTACGTGTACACACAACAACAACAACCGCCATTCGCCACTAAGTGGCAGTGACGACACCACGACGCTTGTGCCAGGCCATGTGCACCTTGAGGCCACGTGAAGTGTCGAATGCCCGCTGGCAGGAGGTCACGGGGCAGACCCAGGTGCCACGGGACGACTGACTGAGATGACTGGCTGATGCACCACCTGTGCCCCCTACTGTGTCAACTTGTTGTGCTTTAGCCACCCGGCGCTCCGCTCGTTGTTGTGAGTGTTGCTCCTCCGCCCTCCGTTGTTGTTGGTGGGCGACTGCCTCTAACTGCCCAGTAGCGTCCTTCACGAGATTCCTCCACAGAGGCCGATCTTGACACCGCTGGTACCAGTCATCGGCAAGTCCACTCAGCTCCACGTCCTCCTGTACCACATCGATCCATCTCTTCTCTAGCTCGTGCCGCGCCCGTTTACACATACTCTACACATACTTGTACACAAACACCGTTTGCCTTCCTGTCTGCATACCTGCCTTACTAGCTGCATATCTGCCTTACTGACTGTCTATATATCTCTGATTTACATTCCGCAGACAGAGAAAATCAGTCCATCCTTATCACGTGAGTTTGAATCTAGCACAAAGGGCATGCTTCGAGTTCCTGACAAGTATGGGGATGCGATAAATGTCTGTCTGTATGTCTCTGCTTAACGTGTCCGATTGCCATTGTGTTTTTCTGTCGGTCTGCCTGCTTGCGCGTCTGAGTGTGTGACTGAGTGTCTGCGTCCATCTCGCTGTGTCCGTCTCTGTGATGGACAGTGGCGAGTCCGGCGCGGGGAAAACGGTGAACACGAAACGTGTCATCCAGTACTTCGCGTCCATCGCCGCGGCGGGAACCAAGCGCGACGCCAGCAAGGTGGGGGGACGCGGGGAGAAACGGAGAGACACAGGGGACACGCAGCAGGGGCATGGGGAGAGACACAGAGACGCCGAGAGACAAGAAGGGATACCAGAAGACACAGAGAGACAAGGGGAGACATAAGAGACATGGAGGGACCTGTGGAGTCATGGGGGAAAGTTGGAGGATACATGGAGGAACACCGGCTGACACGGGTAAACATGGAGAGACACGGAGGAATACTGAGACACGGGAGGACATGGGGAGACACGGGGGCCTAGAGACATACGACGAGACATGAGGTGACAAGATGGATATTGAAGACTGCCCTTTGGAAAGGAGCCTTGGGGGTAAAATCAAGTGCAGGTAAAACTTTAGTCTAGAAAAGCCTCATTGAGTCTCAATAATAATTCAGGAAGGTCCTGCTCCACTAGGATACTTGGACAATTCCAGGAACGAGAGTTGGGCTTTGTTACGGTGGGGAAACTGGAGAACATGGAGAAGAACCTGCCAGACATACAAAGGGTGAAAACTCAGAAGGTCAAAACCGGTCCAAAGTTTTCTAGGTTAATAATGGGCTACTGGATAATATTGTATAGAAAGCAAACAGGTCGAAGGACTAAACACACTTATAAGCTTTCATCCATAATTCTCCACAGCAATGCATGCGTTTTTACACATAAAAATTCCATACAGATGGATTTAATAATCCACTGCGATGAGTGCGTGAACTCGTGTGATCTTCGCAGGGAACCCTGGAGGATCAAATCGTCTCGGCCAATCCCGCGCTGGAAGCCTTCGGCAACGCGAAGACACTCAGGAACGACAACTCCTCACGCTTCGTGAGTCTCTCCGAGAGGGTTGCCACTTACCGTGACCCTTGAGTCTGACCTTGATCGTGACCTCGACTCCCGACCTCTTCCCCTCCCTGTGTCACCGTGCAACGCGTGGATGCGTCGTTTCAGCCTTCGTAGGTGCACGCTAACAGCACTTGCCCCAACAGCATGTGAAAGGCTATACGGGGGATCTTTATATTTGTCTTCGTGTGTGCGTGTCCAGGGAAAATTTATCCGCATTCACTTCGGAACGACCGGAAAACTGGCGTCCGCCGACATTGAAACCTGTGAGTCCACGCAGTTCCGTTGAAGATCGTTCTCATACTGGGTCGGGCTCAGATCTATTGATGGTGCCCAGCCATTAGGGGCATCGTTTATACCCGTTTGCCGGTTTACTTATCTGTATACCAAGACTGCCTGTCTGTATACATATCTGTATACCTGCCTATCTACCTATCTGTATCTCCACTTGTCTGTCCGTCTGTATTACCTGTTGGTCTGTGTGTATTACCTGTCTGTCTGTGTGTCCATCAGATCTGTTGGAGAAGTCTCGGGTTACGTTCCAGCTCAAGGCTGAACGCAACTACCACATCTTCTACCAGATCCTGAGCCAGAGGAAACCTGAGCTCCTGGGTACAAATGACAAGAACACCACTACCACCATCATCATCATTGTCATCATCATCATCACCATCATCAGTACCACACCACCATCATTCATAATTCCTTTATTTTGGGTTGTGTCGTGTAGGTATAATGCCCTTTTTAACTATAACCCTCCACCACCTGACAAAGCCAACCAAATGAAGTTGTCACGTGGGGAAATATGCGCATTGACTTACCATCAAGCAAATTTGTTCACTGTATATTCCACGCATCACTGGAGATCACGTTCATTATTGCCGGGCGTTAACAAGAGCACAGATTTTGACTTAAAGCTTTCGTGACTGCAGGGATTCATATTCTCTGGTTCTTTCGGTAAAGTCACGTAGATAGGTTCAAAGAAAATAACAAAAAATAACCTATCTACGTGACTTTACCGAAACACCCAAGAATACTGTACGAGTAATTCCTGCACTATATGGACGTGTTAGTATTTTCAACGTTTGTTTTATTACATTATAAAATTGACCACTACCATCATTGTTATAATTCTATCTCACCTCTCACCACCCATCTCCCCTCTCCATTTCCTTCTCTCCCTTCTCTCCCCTTGCCCAGAAATGCTACTAGTGACCTCCAACCCGTACGACTATGCGTTCATCAGCCAGGGCCAAGTCACCGTGGCTGGATTGGATGATGGAGACGAGCTCATGGCTACAGATGTGAGCTTCCTCCCATTTCTACATTTTATCCACCTGACAGAGAGGATGATGAGTTGCTCGATCTGTTCATCTGTCAGTGCTCCACCCCCTAAAATGCTTTTCCAATCTACCCAGCTCCTCCCCTCCTGCTCCTCCTGCTGATGCCTAGACGGCGCTGGTGATAATGGTCATGATGGTTGTAATGGTGTACATATTGGTGATGGCGGTGATGTCATTGATGGTGACAGTTTGGCTTTCGGTCACCGTTCTGATGGTTGTTGAGGGCGGTGATGGCGGTGTTGATGGTGGCGATGGTTGCGACCTCTCCGCAGAGTGCCTACGACATCCTGGGCTTCGTTCCAGAGGAGAAAGCGAGCGTGTACAAGCTGACGGGCGCCATCATGCACTTCGGCAACATGCACTTCAAGCAGAAGCAGCGAGAGGAGCAGGCGGAGGCAGACGGCACTGAGGGTACGGCGACGCAGAGCGATACGCGAGATGCGTGGATACATGTGGAGACACACCGAGACATATAGAAACACTGGGAGACACAGCAGCACTCATTACACACAGAGTGCTTGCCACAAATGAACCAAAATACCTTGCTGATCTCATCAAGGAGCATAAACCATCACGCAAACTCTGGTCATCCTAACGGCAGCGGCTTTTGGCTAGCCATCGAACAAAGACGGTCACTGCATCTCGCACTTTCAGATGCGCTTTTGCGGCCGTCTGGAACGCTCTAACTTCCGATATTAGGAAGCAACTTGAGCTATGCACTTTTAAATCTATAGTGAAAACGAATTTCTTTAAAACCTTTTGTGTTTAGTTTGTTGTCCATCCCCCGCACCTCCGATTAGCACCATTGGCTACATGCGGTGCGAAAGAAGTTCAACACACATACCATAGCGATCGTCTTCTCAACTACTTTTGAGGTGGTTGAGAAGACTATAAACTGGCGTTTCTGACTTACAAAAGCAGCTCACCCGGAAATCCACCATGCCTAAGTGAAAGGTACGTATTCAGAGTCGTGTGCAGCGTTCGTGTGCCGCGCCAACCCTGGAAGTGATTTTTAAAAAACACCGTCACAGCTGAGTGGCGTTTCAGTTAATCTGCGCCAGTCGTCCGGAACTCACTAAGACTGGGGGCTACCGCCTTCAAGTGGACAGGTCCACCACAGCTCCAAGTAGTCTCAAGAAACACATTCCTGCGGAGGGAGCTGGTAGGAACGTTGGGTTGCTCAGTCAATGGCCAGGGTCAACGGCGGCGTGGTGTATTCCGCAAATATGCCCGACTGTGAGGGCGGGCACAAGCCGGCGTGAGTAGGTTAAACGTTGAGTTTTATAAGGGCACCACGGGGTGACCAGACCCTCCCCACCCCTCCCACCTCTCACCCTCCCCACCCAGCCCCTCCCCCCCCTCCCCACCCTCCCCACCCAGCCCCTCCCCACCCTCCCCTCTCCACCCAGCCCCACCCCTCCCATTTTTGATGCACGACGGACGGACACAATAATCCCCTGTGGGCTGGTGGAACCAGGTTCCTACCAGTAAAACCTTTCGGAAGTGTCATTTTAAAAAATGAAATGACCAACGTGCGCCTTATAATCTCTGGAAATTATGGCCATATATACATGCTGATTATTAATTTTACTATTCCTGCAAAGGAAAATAAAAGACAGTTGTCGTGTTCACACTCTTCTCAGAATCCTCCCGTAATCGGAGCACCAACAGTAATATGCTTTTTTATGTAATAATAAAGTGGCAAGACGGTATGTATTATGATGTTTTTTTTCATGTTCTATATGATATAAATAATGGTATGATGGATTAATTACATCGATAGGAAGAGAAATTGAAATTTCAGAGCTATTTTAATTTAACGGTGTCAGTCTTCTGTATTCGTTAGTCCCACCTCTTTGGTGTCGCTATTATGCATCTTCCAAACTTCTTCTGCCGTTTATATTCAACATTTATTTGTTACACTGAAAAATCCCATGTAGGCAGTTACCCTGCTAGTTTTGATGGCAACGGCTTGCAGCAGCAGCCACCAACAAAAGAGTTTTCGTTGGGGTGGAGAGGAACCCAGCCAGCAGCCAGCCAGGAAACTTGAGCTGTAGATTTATTGTTAAAGTAGCTGCGATAATTATTAATGGGGGAAATGCGAGGATACGCTGGGGCATGTGGTGACATGCACATCGAGACACACTGGGACGTTTTTTTGGGACAAATCGAGACATGAGGACATGCGAAGGCACATGTATATACTGGGAGACATTTTGACATGTGGGAAAGCATGGTGGGGACAAACAGGGCTACATGTCGGGCACTAAAGGACAAGTCAAATTGGCAAGCAGTCAATATTTAGAAATGTTATGATACAAGTCCAGTTTAGGAACACCCAAGTCCAGTGAAGTCACCGGACAACTTCAAACTTGGCCGATTTTCTCTCGGGTAAGTCCCTAACAGCAATACAAATGTATTTTTTTAAGTTAATATTATATCATGTTGACTAGCGTTATTACAACCCTCCATTACAAACAGATATAATGTTAATAGCACGATTGGGATAAAAAAAACGGGCAGCGTCCAACAGATATGAGCTATGGGGAGTGGTGGCGCAGACAGATGGACAGGGCTAATGCACCAACGTTGGAACTTGTCAATAAAAAACGACGTGGGGGGGATCTTTGCCGTTGACAGACGCCGATAAAGCGTCGTACCTCATGGGCCTCAACTCGGCCGACCTCATCAAGGGCCTGTGCCACCCCAGGGTCAAGGTCGGCAACGAGTACGTGACCAAGGGTCAGAACGTGCAACAGGTGGGCGGCTCCTGGTGGCGACTTCCAAAGAGAGCGAAACCCCCATTCACTGTACACACCGACTGTGACATCACCATTGCCACCATTATCAGTAATCTTCGTGATCATATCCATCATCTGTTTCATGGTAATAATGTAATCGTGAAGTTCTAAATACGTATCATCTTCATCACCTGCTTTACACCATCATTGCACTCATCTTAATTATTCATCATATTTTCTTTAATTACTGCATTGGTTCATTTACATGCAGTACAATATCTGCACTACGGAACCTGTTTTTCTAGCTCATGCATTATTTTTCAATGGAAATCAATCTAACAGGGGTGTAACAGTCGAACCCGGACCCCTGCTCTGCCATACTGCGCATTCACGCATCCACACTTGTCAATTACTACACCCACCTCACAACCCCATCCTCACCTCCATGGACTTCCGTGCCCCACCAATATATTTACCCACCGGCCACCGCTGCGTCTGCCAGGTGTCCTATTCTATCGGTGCACTGGCAAAGTCCGTGTACGAGAAGATGTTCAACTGGATGGTCGTGCGCATCAACCAGTCGCTGGAGACCAAGGCCCCGCGACAGCACTTCATCGGTGTGCTGGACATCGCCGGCTTCGAGATCTTCGACGTGAGGACACCACCGTCAACAATGCCACCTGCCAGCCCTGCATTCATCACCACGACCACCACCTTTAACATTCACCACCTGCCAGAACCACCCATCACCGCCACTGTAAATGCCAACACAATCACCACCATCGCCACCACCACCACCACCCACAAATGACATCAGCACCACATTTAGCATTGCCACCACCAACACCATCACCACTACCATCACCTGCCTGTCCGTCCATCTGTCCATCCATCCACTCACCCATCCGTCTGTTTGTCCATACGTGTGTCCCTCTCCCGGTGTGCGCAGTTCAACTCATTTGAGCAGCTCTGCATCAACTTCACCAACGAGAAGTTGCAGCAGTTCTTCAACCACCACATGTTCGTGCTGGAGCAGGAGGAGTACAAGAAGGAGGGCATCGAGTGGACCTTCATTGACTTCGGCATGGACCTGCAGGCCTGCATTGAGCTCATCGAGAAGGTGGCTGCCGCCGATGATGATGCCACTGCTGATGATGCTGCTACTATTGATGCTTGTTATACTGGTGACAATAATAATGATCGTGGTGATGGCGATCTTCATCATCTACGACAATGGCGATAATAATGCCAATGCAAAAGTGGACAATGCTGCTCAGTTTAACACATATGCTTTCCTGACCAATATCATCCATAAGAGGTTTTTTTTTTGGGTTAGATCGCGTAAATATTTAAATGCGTCATTAAACCCGCCACAACCAAACACAGTCAGCTAGTAAGGGTTGTCACGTAAACAGAACATGCCAATTCGTCACTAGTACAGTGACAGCCCAATATCTCCACAAATCTGGCTGTCGCCTGATGAAGCTGGTTGTAATTACTGGCGAAACATCGTACTCAGATTGTAAATGTCGTGGCTTGGCTCTCCAACACATCGGTGTGCTGCACGAGTGACGAGTTCTGTTTACGTGACAACCCATACTAGTTGGCTGTGCCGGGTGGTGACGGGTTTAACGACACATTTATATATTTACGCGATTTAGCAAAAAAAACTCTATTATGGACAATGCTGCTGCTGGTAATAATCGCAACGCTGCTCTTCATTCTGCCACTGCTGCCGCTTCTGTTACCGCTGCTGACGACAATTGGCGACAATATCGATGACCACACCGTTTGCCTGCGTGCTCCGCAGCCCATGGGCATCATGTCCATCCTGGAAGAGGAGTGCATGTTCCCCAAGGCGTCCGACCAGAGCTTCAAGGCAAAGCTGTACGACAACCACCTGGGCAAGTCCAACAACTTCCAGAAGCCGCGCATCGTCAAGGGTAGGCCGGAGGCGCACTTTGCACTGGTGCACTACGCCGGCGTGGTGGACTACAACATCACTGGCTGGCTCGTGAAGAACAAGGACCCGCTCAACGAGACCGTGGTGGGGCTCTATCAGAAGTCCTCGCTCAAGCTGCTCTCCTTGCTGTTCGCGAACTACGCCGGCGCAGATTCCGGTGAGCAAGTCACGAATTGCTGTAATGTTTCAATCGCTCGCTCGCTCGGATCGAGCATGCCAACCGGCTCGATTCATCCACTTTAAATTTCGATGTAAAGCTTTCGTGACTGCAGGGATTCATCTTCTTGGTTCTTTCGGTAAAGTCACGTAGAAGGCGGTGTTCATTGGGACGCTGTCTTTCCGACAGCTCTGTTTCTTCACCTGAGGACGGCTACTTGCGTTGTGGCCGAAACGTCGTGAGAATTTTTATTTTATTATGTTTTATTTTTATTATTTTATTATTTCCCTTCTATGTGACTTTACCGAAAGAACCAAGAAGAACAATTATAGGTCATTAAAACACTTTTTTTTTTATCGTCGAACATTATTTTGTATTCTTGGACCTTTCCATAAAGTCACGTAGAATGGGAAAAGATCCAAGAATACGAATCCCTGCAGTCACGAAAGCTTTAAATCGAAACATTCTTTTGGCAGAAGAATTACACTAATAATATCAGCAATTTAAAATGAACCGCGGTCAGTCTTTTGCATTCGTTACTCCCTCCCCGTCGGTGTCGCGAGCTATTACATGACTGCAACTACAGGTTTCCAAGGGAAGGAAGCGAGCGATGTGACCACCTCCCCCTTCCCCCCCTATCCCTAGCCGCGGACACTTCCAAGAAGGGCGCCAAGAAGAAGGGATCTTCTTTCCAGACCGTGTCAGCTCTGCACAGGGTGAGCAAATCAACGGGGCATACGACTGCGTAGGTACTCATACTCGTAGGTTTTTTTCTGTAAAGTCACGTAGGTAAAAAAATAATAAAATAAAATAATAATACATTAAAATAAATCAATTAAATCACGGACGTTTCGGAGGCAACACAAGTCTCTCCGTCTTCAGGTGGGACCGTCACAGCTAAATTTACTGTATCAAGTAAAGGAGAAATCCAAGAGACAAGATCTTATATACTGGTTAAGAGGAGAGGGGAGGGGCTTATCTAAATGTGGTAGTCAGGGAACGGTGGGGGGTGGCTAGAAGGAAGGGTACAATTAGAGAAGCTGTGACTTCTTGTCTCGTTGTCTGTTAAAAAACTCTAACAGATAGGTGAAATTCCTCCCCGTAGAGGGCATTCATTCTAGATTTGAAGCTTTCGTGACTGCAAGGATTCATACTCTTAGGTTTTTTTGGTAAAGTCACGTAGGTAAAAAGTAATAAAATAAAATAATAATGAATCTATTATTATAAATAAATATACGTGCTACACCGATTGCCGCTCTATTCTCTGAACTCGGCAACCCATGTTCGATTCACGGGCAGGCAAACATGAGTGGCAAGTGATATAAAGACGAGATCTACCTTCATTCCTTCCCCCCAACCGCCACCTTTACCAAACCACAAATGACCACAAGTGGTCTTAATTGCATTTTTTACGTTAGATGTTTTTTAAGGATGTGGGGGTCATTCTTAATTTCATTTCCAAGTCTGCTTAATTTCATCTTTGTAAGATACCCGACTTCTGAAATTTTCTTTCATATTCTGCCACTGAAACAAATCAGTGATGCCTTCACAACTTCCAGGCTTTATTTTTGGCAATAACAGTCGTTTGTATGTGGTCTTTAATAGCCATACATACAACTGGCCCCTGCTTATCTAGACATATTAATCGAGCCAAAACAAGCTGTCGGAGGACGAGCATTTAGATCTAGAGCTCCCACGGGGTGAAGCACACTCCCACTGCACGTGGGACAGATTTCGTTCCAAATGTTTAATTCCTGATGACGTTTGTTTTGGCTTTTCATTTGGTTTAATGGGCCGTAGTCGATTGACACTCTCCAATGTGTGACCACTCCCTCCTATGGAGGGACCCTGGCTTCTGTACGGAGCTGGGAGTGCATTCTGGCGCACTGTTGCTCTTGGCTCATGTAAGGAGCTGAGAGGTCGACCTGGTTTACACTATGTATGTTAAACTTCTTTCGCACTGTACGTAGCAAACCCAGCCTTTTAGATGTAAGTTTGTTGACTTCTGCACTTAAGGGCCCGAGGCTTTTACTTAGTTCGCTTATGCCTTGCGCCGCCACTGACCGCTTACAACATCATCACCTGTCGATCAAAGTTGCGCTGTGAATGGTGACAAACTCACGCACGCTCGCTCGCTCTCACCATCACAGGAGAACCTGAACAAGCTGATGACCAACTTGAGGTCCACGCATCCTCACTTTGTGCGCTGCCTCATCCCCAACGAGGAGAAGAAACCAGGTGAGCACACACACCTGTACAGAGATTACCGGTGTAGCCTACGTAGACTTGCCGGGGCAAGTGCTAGCACCTATTACACACACTGCCTTGCTGTGTACACCTGGGCTCTCCCAGTCACTCACCTGCTTCTCATTCACACCCCGTGTCCCACCCCCCATTGCCGTGCCCCCCCAGGTGCGATGGACAACGCCCTGGTGATGCACCAGCTGCGATGTAACGGCGTGCTGGAGGGAATCCGTATCTGCAGGAAGGGATTTCCCAACAGGATCCTCTACGGCGACTTCAAGCAGCGGCAAGTCATCGTCATCATTAGATGCATCATCATCACCATTGTTGTTTTATGTAATATCATCGTTATCATTGTCATTATCAGCTGAAGTATCGTAATCATCCTCGTCATCTTGTTCAGATGAAGTATCATCGTAATTATCACCATCACTGGCAACTCCTACAACATCCCCACTACCACCATCGCTGTCATGACCATTCATTGTAATGACGATGATGTCTCTGACCCAACCACCCCCCCACCCCGCACCCCATACCCCACCCCCTCCACCACCGCACAGGTACCGTATCCTGAATCCGAATGCCGTGCCTGAGGGACAGTTCATGGACAGCCGAAAATCGGCTGAGAAGCTCCTGTCCACCCTCGACATCGACCACACGCAGTACAAGTTCGGACACACCAAGGTGCGAGAGGGCGCCTCCTCAAATGATGATGATATGATGATCAAGATGATGATGGTCATCATGATCATGACGATCACAAATGCGTGCCTGAGTGAGTCAGCGACCGTGTAATCGAGTGAGCAATTATTCGCTCGTTGGTGTACAGACTTTCTGGTTGCATAAAGCATTTTTTTAAAGCGTCAAACATTGGAGTATTTATTTCACTTGTGCCACTTAAACTGACAAGCCACGGGAAAAAAAATCCACTTTCATTTCCAGAGGCAGGCCACAATATTGTACAACCAAGCCGCGCCAGAGCCATGCCAAATCAGCCCGGTGCGGGTTCAGGAGGCACCAGGTTTTTTTCCACCGCAAAACCTAAGCCGCGATGCTAACGTCAGCGTCACGCATGCGAGTGATGCAACAAATGAAATATATCAATAAACCCGCTCCTGGCCCTGCTTGGCCCTAAGCCATGTTCAGATGTCTTGTGAGGCCAGCATTTGATGATTTAGCTCCGACTCGGCTCAGTCAACAGAACTGGCTCATTTAGGATGTGATAGCGGAAAAGGGAGTACAAGAAACCACAGCACGACTGCTGTGGGATCTGGCAGACGGAAGGAAGCGATGGGCACGTGTGGAATCGGAAGTTGAGTGTTTCCCTTACCCGACCCTTGGAAGGGACGCCACGTTCCTAGGTTTCCAAGGCGACGACCCCTCACCACCGGGTGGTGATGCGGTCAGGCGATGGCACGCGTGCCGCTCCTGTGTGTCACAGTGGACGTTAAACATCCCGTGACATTGCTTTGAAAATGAAAAGACCACGTGTGCCGGCATCACAGTCAAAATTACATACAATTCTCACCAAAAAAATTGGTAAGTCGTATATATAAAGATCGCTGCCCTACCGGCAGGCAAATGCCCACTAACAGGCCGGTGCTGCGTACATCTTATGCCTCTCAGGGACCGATGCGATGAGAGGTGCGGTATAAATATGACCCCACCACTCTCCTCCCCTCCCTCACCTTTAACCCCGTGCAGGTGTTCTTCAAGGCCGGTCTGCTGGGCACGCTGGAAGAGATGCGTGACGACCGCCTCTCAAAGATCATCACCCTCCTGCAGGCGCGATGCCGGGGGTTACTGTCACGCAAAGAGTTCGCTAAGATCATTGAGCGCAGGTGAGAGGTTTCGCCGAACAACATTATTTTGTATTCTTGGATCTTTCGGTAAAGTCACGTAGAAGGGAAAAGATCAAAGAATATGAATCCCTGCAGTCACGAAAGCTTTAAATCGAAACATTCTTTTGGCAGAAGAATTACACTAATAATATAAGCAATTTAAAATGAACCGCGGTCAGTCTTTTGCATTCGTTACTCCCTCCCCGTCGGTGTCGCGAGCTATTACATGACTGCAACTACAGGTTATTCGAGGGTAGATCTATGATTGTGGTGGTGGATGATTGATGTGTGATGACGACGATGGTGAGTCACCTTCTTGTATCCGTCGCCGTCGTTACAGGGACGCGCTGCTCGTCATCCAGTACAACATCCGCGCATTCATGGGCGTCAAGAACTGGCCGTGGATGAAGCTCTTCTTCAAGATCAAGCCGCTGCTCAAGAGCGCCG
Organism: Lampetra fluviatilis; assembly: GCF_964198595.1. NCBI lineage: Eukaryota > Metazoa > Chordata > Hyperoartia > Petromyzontiformes > Petromyzontidae > Lampetra > Lampetra fluviatilis. The sequence goes on along the minus strand of NC_136337.1, from coordinate 4,177,242 downwards.
AGACCGAGAAGGAGATGCAGAACATGAAGGAGGACTTCCTGAAGCTGAAGGAGGCCTACGCCAAGTCGGAGGCACGCCGCAAGGAGCTGGAGGAGAAGTCGGTTTCGCTCCTGCAGGAGAAGAACGACCTCGCCATGCAAGTGCAGGCGGTGCGTGAGACAGGCCGGCCTGACCGGGACAACGATGATAAGGATGTTGATGATAATGGTGATAATGATGGTGAATGACTCATATACAAGACTAGTTTTCGCACAATTTCCATGGAAGTCGTAATATTCTATAAAGTCTGTGAAATCTTGGGAAAATAGCTGTAGAAACATTACATGGGGTGCTTTGTTTTCTTTCAAAAATCCTGTATATTGCCCTACGTGCCAAAATCATAGCCCTAATGATGACTATGGTGACGATTATTATGGTCACGATAACGAAGATGATGCTCTATGGGAACCTCATTTGCCAGTAAAAATATGATAATTGGTTTTTAACCCTTCTATCTCGCAACAAAACTGACACCTTTTTACAAGGAGTCATGTTTGCATAGACCGCAATACCTGTGCGCCGTTTGGCGTCATCTGGTCCAACCCATGTGAGACTAGGCTCTAAGGAAAGCTGTCTCGGGTGTGGACCAATCAACTTCAAGGACAGTGCACATTATCAGAGTTATGTCTTTTGTTTGTATTATGACTGCAGGTATTGCGGTCTATGCAAACATGACTCCTTGTAAAAAGGTGTCAGTTTTGTTGCCAGATAGAAGGGTAAAAAACCAATTATCGAAGATGATGCTGTTCACTGCAGGCCCTCAGCTCAGCTCAACTCACAAAAACAACTTTCCTTCCACCACTGCGCCTGCCCTCACCACCATGACATTCATCTCCACCTTCCACCCCCCTCCCACCACACACACACAGGAGCAAGATAACATCGCGGACGCCGAGGAGCGCTGCGAGCAGCTCATCAAGAGCAAGATCTCTCAGGAGGGGAAGATCAAGGAGCTGACGGAGCGACTGGAGGAGGAAGAGGAGATGAACGCCGAGATGACGGCCAAGAAGCGCAAGCTGGAGGACGAGTGCAGCGAGCTCAAGAAGGACATTGACGACCTGGAGCTCACGCTCGCCAAGGTGGAGAAGGAGAAACACGCCACGGAGAACAAGGTGAGTGGCGGACCGTGCGTTCGACACTGTACTACCAACTCATCCAAGAAATCTAGAGCGGCTCGCTGCAACTATTTCACATTTAGTTATTTGTATCCAAAGCGAAAATAACATTTGTTCATTAGCGGTCGGGCTGGTTAAGCCAATGCTGCTGGGTTACGAGATGTTATTGCCAAAAGCAAGCGATCTCCACGAATGTCTCCACTCCCACCACCCTACCACGCCCGCTCACCCACCCACCCACCCGCTTACCCAAACATCTGACTCCGTTAATGTCTCCACGCCGTCCACCCGAGCGAGCCTGCTCACCCACGACCTGCTCACCCACCCACCCGCTCACCCACCCACCCTCCCTCTCACCGACCCACAGGTGAAGAACCTGACGGAGGAGATGGCCGCTCTGGATGACATCATCGCGAAGCTGACCAAGGAGAAGAAGGCCCTCCAGGAGGCTCACCAGCAAACGCTGGACGACCTGCAGGCTGAGGAGGACAAGGTCAACTCACTCACCAAGAGCAAGGCCAAGCTGGAGCAGCAAGTGGACGACGTGAGTGGTCCACCAGTGCACTTCACTAGGGGCCTCATGGTTCCACCAATCAATGATGGTTTTTCTTTAACATACCAAAGCCTTCTTTAACTCAGACCAATTATCACTCCTACACACACCATTGGAACCTCATTTGCCAGTAGAAAAATATGATAATTGTTTTTTTACCCTTTTATCTGGCAACAAAACTGACACTTTTTTTTTTACAAGGAGTCATGTTTGCATAGACCACAATACCTGCAGTCGTAATGCAAACAAAAAACACAACTCTGATAATGTATGCACTGTCCTTGAAGTTGATTGGTCCACACCCGAGACAGCTTTCCTTAGAGCCTAGTCTCACATGGTGTTGGACCAGATGACGCCAAAAGGCGCACAACTCAAAGACAATGCACCATCAGAGTATGAGAGCTCCTTGTAAAAAAGGTGTCAGTTTTGTTGCCAGATAAAAGGGTAAAAAAAACAATTATCACTCCTACACACAGCGCGAAATTGGCTAAAGTTGAAATCCTGTTGTCATATCTGGAATGGAGCACCCATATTCTACCTTTATCTACCTGAGAGAGTTGAACGTTAAGCAGGCAGGCTGATTGATGATCCAGCAATAATCGATTCACTCCAGTGACCGTCAGTCAGTAACCTCGTTATCACTTTTCTATCACTGCTACTATGAATGCCTCCATGGTAGGACTTGGTCTACGAAACTGTTTAACATCATTCATACTTTGTTCAACCACCACACTGCAGGTGAAAACAACACACTCACCCACTCACTCACCCAATTACTCACCCACCACACTGCAGGTAAAAACAATACACTCACCCACCACACATCAGGTTAAAACACCTCTTTCTCATTGCTTGAATTCCTGCACATTTTCTCCCATTCCCAAGTTCTTAGAACTTTGCTCAATTCAAGAATGCTTTTAACTCTATAATATTAACATATATGTTTGTTGATGGACACTCGGCATTTCGGTCCTGTGCTCCATAATAATAACAACCGTGATGATAATAATAACTTAAAAAAATCCCCACCAATCCAGATTATTGTCCCAATGATCAAAACGTTACATCGAACCGCAGGACCCAACCTGTCCACTCGCAACCTTTAACGAGCCCACCGAGAACCCAGAGAGTCCCTGTGGTCGATGTTATTTTATATAAGCACGCGTGTGTCTGCACGTACGTTCCACAGCTGGAGGGCTCACTGGAGCAGGAGAAGAAGGTGCGCATGGATCTGGAGCGCGCCAAGAGGAAGCTGGAGGGAGACCTCAAGCTGACCCAGGAGACCATCATGGACCTGGAGAACGACAAGCAGCAGCTGGAGGAGAAGTCCAAGAAGTAGGGTGCTCGTCATCATTGTCAATATCGTCATCATTGTCCATGACCTGTGATTGGTTGACACATGGCTAGGTGGTTCTAGGTTTGATGGAAATTACTTAATAACCATGTGTGCGTACGCGTGTGCTAACGTCTGTGCACGTTTGTTTATACGTGAGCGCTTGCGTATGTGTATGCACGTTTGTGTTTGTACACATATGTGAGGTGTGTGCATGTGTTTATACATGCGTGCGTGCGTGTACACGTGCGTGTGTGCAGGAGGGAGTTTGAGATGAACACCCTGAACAGCCGAATTGAGGATGAACAGGCACTGGCTGCTCAGCTTCAGAAGAAGATCAAGGAACTGCAGGTGATGCGCACTGATGATGCTGCTGCTGCTGACGATGATGGTAACAATGATGAAGATGACGACGATGAATGTGATAACACCTATGCTGCTGATTCCGTTTCTGCTGCTTTTGACGACGATGATCACAGCCACATCCATGCAGCTGGTGAAGATGCTGATGATGATCTCGCCCCTCCCCAGGCGCGCATTGAGGAGCTGGAGGAGGAGCTGGAGGCTGAGCGCGCGGCGCGCGCCAAGGTGGAGAAGCAGCGAGCGGACGTGGCACGCGAGCTGGAGGAGATCAGCGAGAGGCTGGAGGAGGCGGGAGGAGCCACGGCGGCGCAGGTGACCCCCTCTCCTCCCCAACCCCCAGACACAGAAAAAGACAAATGTCACCCGTGTAGTCTACACGTTAGAGAGCACGTATGAAGGCCAGAACGTCGCATGAGAGGGCGATGTTGGCAAGCACCACGATCAGTCACTTTTTGCCACCCCCAGTGCTGATGCTTGCCCATCGCACCAGAAACTTATTAACAGCTGAGTTGACCTCGGAGAGATCCAGGACCAGCTTAGATAATCGTCACTGATGTTATTCATCATCGAAGAATCGAACTCCACTCACCGGGTTCATAGCGCAGTGCGCTAACCACTATCCAATCACAAAATAGCCGCACAGACACGCAGATACACGCATAAGCACACACACACTTATTTCCGCGTATGGCTTGATTTTGGAATTCTCACCCATCGTCACTTTATCCCAACTATTCATAACGTTGCTCAGCTCAAGTAACATTCACTCTTGTTGTTGATTACACCATCAGCAGTGCCGTTTGTTGAGCGCGGCTTTTCCCAGAAATAAACGGCCTCCGGGCCTGTGTTCGGAGATCACAATTTAAAAAAGCAAAAGGAGACGGTGTGTGTTTATGCACTCTATGCTTATTTTTTGTATGGAATTCGGTGAACCGGCGTCCTTGGATGTGCTCCGACAGGGTTGTCTCTTGTATTTGAAACGCATTTTTATATTCACTTCTCCCCCGCAACGCAGATCGAGTTCAACAAGAAGCGTGAGGCCGAGTTCCAGAAGCTGCGTCGCGACCTGGAGGAGTCGACGCTGCAGCACGAGGCCACGGCGTCGGCGCTGCGCAAGAAGCACGCGGACAGCGTCGCCGAGCTGGGCGAGCAGCTGGACAACCTCCAGCGCGTCAAGCAGAAGCTGGAGAAGGAGAAGAGCGAGTTCAAGATGGAACTGGACGACGTCCTCTCCAACATGGAGTCCGTCGTCAAGACCAAGGTGAGCAGGTGGCAGGAGGCGTCGGATGCGGCTCGGGCCCATAGGCGTCCTGGTTTTCCAAGCACGTACAACGGAAACAGGAGTGCTGTGGCAGCAGCGCTCAGATGCTGGATTGAAAACTGGGTTTCAGCCGCACTACCATGTGAGACTAGGCTCTAAGAAAAGCTGTCTCGGGTGTGGACCAATCAATTTCAAGGACAATGCATACATTATCAGAGTTGTGTTTTTTGTTTGCATTCCGACCTCAGGTATTGTGGTCTATGCAAAGATGACTCCTTGTAAAAAAAAGGTGTCAGTTTGGTTGCCAGATAAAAGGGGAAAAAACTATTATCAGCCCAGAGCTTGCGTGTCCTTGAGTTAAGGACCTGTGTCTAACTGGCGATGATGTTGATTCTGTGGACGATTTTCATGTTTACGGTGCCCACTTTGTTGTTGATGTTGACAAAATTGTTCTTGCCGTCACTTACGTCACCGTTTCTCCTCCCCTACATCGTGGGTGCCAGTCGAACCTGGAGAAGATGTGCCGCAGCTATGAGGATCAGCTCAACGAGCTCAAGGTGTCGTCGGATGAGAACCAGCGAGCACTCAGCGACTTCACGGCGCAGAAAGCCAAACTGCAAACCGAAAACGGTGCTCCTTCCAGCATACACGCACGTCACATTGATTATCATCATCAGCATCATCGGCCGTGGTCAATCCACTGCTGGATGATGGCCTTCCCAAGCCACCACCAATACTCATGATCCTGCCATTTCATAACCCACCTATCACCCCCACACAAACAAAGGCCGTGTGTTGTGAGTAACAATGGTCCACACTCTTTGGTCCTTTCGGTAAAGTCACGTAGGTGAAAAGCAAAAAAATAAATAAACACCTAAATCACGACGTTTCGGAGGCAACACAAGCTTCCGTCATCAGGTGGAACAACCACAGCAAAATTAATTTTTACTGTCGTGTGCAAAAATAAATATTTTTGCTGTGGTTGTCCCACCTGATGACGGAAGCTTATGTTGCCTCCGAAACGTCGTGATTTTTTTTGTTTTTTACCTACGTGACTTTACCGAAAGAACCAAAGAGTATGGATCCTTGCAGTCACGAAAACTTCAAATCTAGAAGTAACAATGGTCACCACATCGCTGCATTACAATAGCAACAATAATGATGATGTAAAGGCGCCTTTTGGCATTCTCTGGTCTCATACTGGTCAGACCAGGCCCTAGAGAAAGCTGTCTCTGGTGTAGACCAATCAGTTGCAAGCACAATACAGAGATTATCAGAGCATGTTTTTGTTTGCATGTTGCCAGAAAGCATAAAACCTATTCTTATTTTTTCATACTTTGATACTGCCAAAAAAAGGTCCCAATAATGATGGATGGATACAGGCACATTAATATGGCAGATGCCTTACTGAAATATTAACTATGAACAAAAGCACATTACTCTGATGATGATGATAATAATCTGGCGCACCTCCCTCACCCCGTGTAGGCGAGCTGTTACGGCAGATGGAGGAGAAGCAGGCGCTCATCACGCAGCTGACGCGCGGGAAGCAGTCGTTCACTCAGCAGGTGGAGGAGCTGCGACGACAGCTTGATGAGGAGCTCAAGGTAAGAGAGCAGAGAAGATGAACCTTGCACCGTCACTCGAGCTGGCCTGGTGGCGCAAAGGTTAGAGCGTTGAGCCAGCACCACTGAGATCTGAATACCGATAGGGCAGATCTTGGAGGTCGCGTATCTATTAAACTATTTAAACTCGACTGTTTTTTTTTTTACCAGGTAAGGCCCACTCAGCTACATAGATATTTTGCAGGGGCGACCTGGCCACACAACGAAGTGGCTTATCACGTGGACATTTATAGCAGCCAAATACTCTTCAACGCATGTTTCTAAACGTGGAGGGTAATACCGGAGGACCCGGAGAAAAATCCACACGACCCCATGGGCGAGAATATGCAAACTCCGTATATACAGGCGTCAGGGTAGGGGTTGAACCAACGACCTCCTACATACAAAACGAGGTAGTTTACATATTGCCACTGTGGTGGCTATTGTACAGCAACTGCGAGATCTGGTGGAGGGGTATAAAGCGTTGGCGAGGTCTGTTGGCATCAGTGGCTTTGGCCATAATGACATATCGATACTAATAGTCAATGACAAAATCATAACCATTTGTCAATAATATTTCCATATATAGGAAAGAAGATATAAGTGCAATGTTGCAAAATATGTCCCGTCTTCATAGTGGAATGGACCATTGTTATTTGTGCTTGTGCACTACTCTCAATGCAGAATCACAAGATGTTTCTGTAATGTAGATGTCCTGCGTAGTTTAACATTTTTTAAAAGTGTGAAATACCAAATATACTACTCATTCGGAGTGCCAACTCTTGCTAAGCAGCAAGTGTATTTGGTTGTTTTAACCAGGTGACACTTTTGATTTAGAGCTTTCGTGATTGCAGGGATTCATATTTTTGGTTCTTTCGGTAAAGTCACGTAGAAGGGAAACAATAAAATAATACAAATATAAAGCAATATAATTCTCACGACGTTTCGACTGCAACACAAGCAATCATCATCGGATGTGAAATCCACAGCAAGAAAATTTCTTGCTGTCGAAACGTCGTGAGAATTTTATTTTCTATTTTTATCATTTTATTGTTTCCCTTCTACGTGACAGGTGACACTTGTCACAAAAATGACAAATGCAATAAAATAATGTACAGCAATGAAGTAAATAGAAATCAGAGCAAAAGTTACTTCATAGAAATCAGTGCAAAAGCAACCAAATAAAATTGAGAGCAAAAAACAACGCGAGTTACAGGAGGAATTGAAACTCCACCGCGACCACCACAACTGACCTGGCGCACCTCCCCCACCACCGCCACCACCCCTCGGCCCCCACAGGCGAAGAGCGCGCTGGCGCACGCGGTGCAGGCGGCGCGGCACGACTGCGACCTGCTGCGCGAGCAGTACGAGGAGGAGCAGGAGGCCAAGGCGGAGCTCCAGCGAGCGCTGTCTCGCGCCAACGCCGAGGTGGCGCAGTGGAGGACCAAGTACGAGACGGACGCCATCCAGAGGACCGAGGAGCTGGAGGAGGCCAAGTACGGACGAAGCTCACCACCATCACCATCACCACCATGACCACCACCACCATCACCACCACCATCACCACCACCACCATCACCACCATCACCACCATCACCATCTCCACCATCATCACCATCACCACCATCACCATCACCACCATCACCACCATCACCACCACCATCATCACCACCACCACCATCACCACCACCACCATCACCACCATCACCACCACCATCACCACCATCACCATGACCACCACCATCACCACCATCACCACCACCACCATCACCACCACCATCCTTTCCATTGTCTTCATGCAATCAGTAGCCTATCAATACGTTTTATAAAGGCCCGTGATATTAAACCACGGGCAATTTCTTTTTTTCATCACAACTACTGAGCACAGGGCCCAAAGGATGTAATATGTCAAGCAACCAGCAACAAACAGCACTCTTGAAAGTGCCGTAGATGAGTTAATTAATTTCTTGAATTGAGGAAAAATGTCGGAACTTGGGGAAATAAATTATTAGAGGAAATGCTAAAGTTGAGCAGCGCGAGGAGAGAAGCACTAAGCAGTGTTTTGACCTGCAGTGTGGTGGTTGAACACAGACTGGATGAGACAAAACAGAGTGGGTCCTCAACATGGGCAGAGGAGGTAATAGATGGGAACAGTAACCATGATAGTAGCGGTAGAATAGTGATTAACCAGGAGAGTTTTCAGCAGTGTGGTTCGTGGGTGAGAGCGTCGAGGTGGTGGACCTCTTGCAGAGGTCGCAACCGGGTACCCTACCCGTACCCGGGTACCCGTTTGCGACCCTGGTGCGGCCGGGTACGGGTAGGCCGTGAGTCACTGGTGAGTAACCGTTTGTCACTCATTTCCCAACGTCTTGTCTCTTCTCACAATTCAAGTTCCTAGAATCAACCCACCCGCGCCTGCAACATGGCTTCATCCCAGAGGTCGCAATCAGGTACCCGATACCCGTACCCGATACCCGTACCCTACCCGTACCCAGCCGGGTACGGGTAGGGTACGGGTATGGTCGAGTACGGGTACGGGTACCCGTTTGCGACCCTGGTGCGGCCGGGTACGGGTACGGGTAAGGAATCAAAACCCGTTTGCGACCTCTGACCTCTTGGCGTTTGACGTGGCACGGCTCCCGCTGGGAAGTGGCGCACGGGCGTGCTCCTCGCTCGTTTTATTTTGGAATCAAAAGTTAAAGATAAGACGAGCAAGTAGTGGGTCCGAGCGCCGCACGCACGCAAACTCACGCGGTGGACACGAGGATGCACAGAGACATGCACGCAGAAATGGACACGTACGCACACACACACAGGTACAGACGTACTCACATGTGTGTGTGCACACATACGTACACACAACAGCCTATATTCGCCACTAAGTGGTGGTGATGTCACCACGGCATTTGTGCCAGGCTAGGTGCACTTTGAGGGCACGTAAAATGCCAAGGGATAGCTGACAGGTCACAGGATAAACCCAGGTGCCATGGGTTGACTGACCAAGACGATTGACAGATGCACCACCTGTGCTCCCTAATGTGCCAACTTGCTACTTTTTAGCTGCCTGGTGCTCCGCCCATTGCTGTGAGCGTCGCTCCTCTCCCCTCCATTGTTGCTGGAGAGAAACTGCCTCCAACTGCCCAGTAGTTGGAGGCACATTATCCAGCCACTCACAGGGGGTGGCTACTTCTTCCAATATTTGAGATACAACAGCCCCGGTAAGGTCATCCCCACTTTGCTCCATGATGTAATCTGGGCTGAGGGATTTCCCCTCCTCCAAGTCCTCACAGAAATGCTCAGTAAATCTGCAGACCTGTTCTTGGGGGTCACAGATTGGATGGTAATAGGTGTGGCGCTCTAAGTAATTTTTTTATGTAAATAAAGTGATTTGTGATTGCGAGCTACTGAGCATTTTCCATCTCTGCAGCAACCTGCGACCACCACTCATCCTTGCAGCGCAGCAAGGCTCTCTCAACCTCCGAGCGAAGGCTGCGCTAAGCCTCCTCATTCTTCGACGTAGGATGTTGTGTATGGTGGTAATGGACCTGTCGCTTTCTCTCAGCTCGCCGGAATACCTCCTCCGTCAGCTAGGGTCTCTGGGGAGATCTGGACTGCATGCCCAATGAAGCCATTGCCAATAGATGAGCCAGCGTTCTGAACCTCACCCATTTCCCCCCAGCATTTGGAGGAGGGAGGGAGGGAGGGGGGCCATGCCAACACCGATGAAAGCGATGATGAAATTCTCACCTACAACATTCACCAGCTAGCCGAGACCAGGCCATAGATACAGACATGCAAACATTTTTTTTCTATCTACGTGACTTTACCGAAAGAACCATAGAATATTAATTCTTGCAGTCATGAAAGTTTTAAGTAAAAAAAAAACAAAGATAAGATTCCCCGTGTAGCCTTAACAGACTGTTGGGGCAAGTGCTGTTAGCGAGTAGCGCCTGTGAAGGCCGGTACGGCACACGAGGGGGTGGGCATCCAGCACCACGCCCGACCGCCCTTGTCTCCTGAGTGGCGCTATTCAAACATGCACACACATTCATTCAGACACACAAAGACGTGCACGCACACACCTACACAGTCATGCACGCACACAAAGATGCTCACACGGTGAACGTGAGGATGCATGCGTATACATACACAGGTAAAATACAGACGCCCCTTATAGCCTTTTTAAGATAAAGTGGTAGCTCGGTATACGTCGTTAATTCGTTCCAGAAGGTAGGACTTATACCGAAAATGACGTCTACCAAACTAATTTTTCCCATAAGGAATAAAGGAAAAAATCCGTTCCAAAGTCTAAGAGATGATATTTTATATGGCATTATACATTAATGGGGTTGTATGATATAATTTAGACACTACTTATTACTAAAATGCATACGTAAATTAAAATAAATGCATAAATAAATTGAAATAAAAATAAAACGTAACGTTACTTTACCTTGCTGAGAGGAGTTGATAGCCTACGAGGATGGTGGTGAGGAAGGGGGGGAGTCGTGAACGGGGCCTACGCGGTTACGCGGTGACTCATCCCGACCCATACAAGTTCTAGCAAGCGCGTCGTATCCCAAGCAAGACGTCGTATCCCAAGACATTTTTTTCTCGTCAAAACACGACGTATACCAAATTCGACGTATTCCAAAGCGGTCGTATACCGAGGTATGACTGTATTGGGGAAAGTGCTGGTTGCGAGCACCTACGAAGGTCGGCATGGAACTCTCGCTGTTGTTAGTCTCCACCGTGCTGATGATTATATATCACACCTGGTACTTAATTACGACTGAGCTCACCTATGGGAGGCCCAGGACCGGTTTAGATATGTCACTCCGTCTTCCTCCTCCACTTTTCCCACTTCCTCCATGTCATGCCCGTGACCACACAGGAAGAAGCTGGTGCAGAGGCTGCAGGAGGCGGAGGAGTCTGTGGAGGCCGCCAATGCCAAGTGCTCCTCGCTGGAGAAGACCAAGCAGCGTCTGCAGAGCGAACTCGAGGACATGATGGTGGACGTGGAGCGTGCCAACGCCGCGGCCGCCGCCCTCGACAAGAAGCAGAGGACGTTCGACAAGGCACGGGTCACACGGGGTCACACAGGTCACATGGGGACACACGGGTTACAGAGATCGCTGGGGTCCCACACACAATCCGTGTGTGTATGGCAGAGGTCGCAACCGGGTACCCGATACCCGTACCCTACCCGATACCCGGCTACTCGTACCCGGCCGGGTACGGGTACCCGTTTGCGACCCTGGTGCGGCCGGGTACGGGTACGGGTAGGCCGTGAGTCACTGGTGAGTCACCGTTTGTCACTCATTTCCCAACGTCTTGTCTCTTCTCACAATTCAAGTTCCTAGAATCAACCCACCCGCGCCTGCAACATGGCTTCATCCCAGAGGTCGCAATCGGGTACCCGTATGCAACCCTGGTGCGGCCGGGTACGGGTAAGGAATCAAAACCTGTTTGCGACCTCTGGTGTATGGATGTATGTATGGTATCGTGTATGTACCAGTGGGGAGTGGTGGCGCAGCAGTTAACGCGCTGCTCTACAAACCCGGGCGACCCGGGTTCGATTTACGCTCACGGTCGATACTAGTGACGATTATCTGAACCGGTCTTGGGCCTTCCATAGGTCGACTCAGCATCAACCGAGTACCTGGCCTGGTGTGTAAACATCGCCACTGGGGAGACAAAGGCGGCCGAGCGTGGCTTTGGCCACCCGCCGCCTGGTGTGCCGTGCCGGCCTTCATAGGTGCTCGCTAGCAGCATGTGCTCTTACAGTGTATTAGGGCTATATGGGGGATCTTCGTCTTTGTGAATGTATGTATCTATGCACACGGTGCTGAGCTCACCATCCGTTTGTGATCACTAGCAACACCTGCCTCAGCAGCTTGTGTGGCTAAACGGGCGATCTTTGTGTACCTATGTACTAGTCATCTCAGCCAACCCATAAAACCTGGGTCTGTTCAGTGACCTCCTACCAAATGAGTCGCAAACGTTTGATATGGCCTCAAAGTGCAGCCAACCTGACGCAAGTGCTGTGGGGACATTACCGTCATTAAGTGGCAAATGGTGGCATGTATTCTGATATGTACCTAATGTGGGGAGCGATCGCGTAGTGGTTAGCGCATAGCACCATGAACCTGGTGATCTGACTCGTGTGCGCCTCTAACTCCTGTAAAGTAGGGTCAAATGCGTGGAAGAGTTTGGCGAATATATCTTCTAGAAGGCCTATCTAGAGCTTTCTTCAGCAGTGGCCAGAGAAGGTAATTGCAGGGCTGCACCTGTGGCTGCACATTTCCTTTTTTGCCTCTCCACTCTGTGGGAAAGTTTTATCGTCTCCACTGCTGCCCCCATCGTTTGCAATTCCCTTTTCCCTTCCCTCAGACATTCTAGATTTGAAGCTTTCGTGACTGCAAGGATTCATATTCTTAGGTTTTTTCGGTAAAGTCACGTAGGTAAAAATTTTTTAATTTTATAAAAATAAAATAAAATAAAAATCACGACGTTTCGGAGATAACACAAGCTTCCGTATTCTTAGGTTTTTTCGGTAAAGTCACGTAGGAAAAAAATTAAAATTAATAAAAGTAAAATAAAATAAAAATCACGACGTTTCGGAGGCAACACAAGCTTCCGTCTTCAGGTGGAACCGTCACAGCACGATAGCTGTATCAAGTAAATGAGAGATTTCAAGAGATACCACTCCGTATATATAATGGTTGAGGGGGGGGATGGGCCAGGAACGGCCCACTTTTTATGATTATGGTAAGGTGCGGCTTGAGACTATGGCTAGACTACATAACAAAATGCTGCAAATGAGACCGAGCCTCTGCTTTTATAAATTTAAATTTTTTACCTACGTGACTTTACCGAAACAACCTAAGAATATGATTCCCTCAGACACCCTGACTCTCAACTCCCTGCCCCTCCAGCCCTTTTAAACATCTCGGCGCCGTCATCTTGCGCAGGTCCTGGCCGAGTGGAAGCAGAAATACGAGGAGTCGCAGGCGGAGCTGGAGGGGGCGCAGAAGGAGGCGCGCTCACTCAGCACGGAGCTCTTCAAGCTGAAGAACGCGTACGAGGAGAGCCTCGACCACCTGGAGACCATGAAGAGGGAGAACAAGAACCTGCAGGGTGAGTAGTGAGTGTGTGTGCGTCAGAGAGTGGGGAGTGGTAATGTCGCGGTTAGTGCTACGAACCCGGCGACCTGAGGTCCATGCCCGCTCGCGGCCAACACCAGTGACAATTATCTGAACCGGTCATGGGCCTCCCCTAGATCGACTCAGCCTCAAATGAGTACCTAATTTGGTAAGCATCGCGACTGGGGAGACAAAGGCGGTCGGGCGTGGTGCTGGCCACCCACCCCCTCACGTACTGTTCTGGCCTCGCTAACAACACTTGCCCCTACAGTCTGTTAAAGGCTATAGGGGGGATCTTTGTCTTTGTGTGAGAGTGGGTGAGTGCGAGTATACAATGACGCACTTGTGAAAAGAGTGGAGGGGTTCCCATACCTGAGCAGTTTGCTCATTGGCAGCTCCGGTTTGGCAGCAGATCAGTCGAACGTCATTATCGTTTCATTGTCTGCGTAACTCTGAGCCACTCGATATAAAAATGCAGATTTTCTTCGCCACGATTATGCCCTCTTATCTCCATGCTTGCAAAATGTAGACCCCTTTACAGGAACACCTGTGCCGGCTTAACAATTTCAGGCTGGCCTTCCCACAATACATCCTGCATTTAACCTTGCTGGATTTTCGTGGAGGTCACTACTCCTTTAAAGACGTGGTCCCATCAATGAGCTCCACCACGTGAGTTGGTTGGGTTATATAAGCCAGAATGCCCAGCCACCGCTTGAGCAAGTAACTTCTGTTTGACCACATAGAAGATAAACAAGCATGGCACAGGCTAGAGAAGACATGGGCTGATGTGGTACAATAAAATTCGGAGCTGAATGAAATTGCTGATGATAGAAGCGGTGTCAAGATTGGCCCCTGTGGAGAGGCTCGTGAAGAAAGCTACCGGGCAGTCTGGGGCAGTCTCCCTCCAGTAATAAAGGAACATGGATGAGTGACGCTCATAACAACAGAGTTTCAGGTGACTAAAACACAGCAAATTGGCACAATGGAGAGCACAGTCGGTGCATCTTCCATTCATCTCTGTCAGTTAACCAATAACACTAAGGTCTATCACGTGACCTCCTGCCAGTGATAATTTTACACATCACGTGATAGCCTCGAAGTACACCTAGCCTGGCAATGTGGTGAAATCGCTGGTACTTAGTTGCAAATGAGAGCTTTGAATGTTTTTGTGAACGTGTGAAAAAGTGTTGAATGGAAGTAGAAGCGAGCTGCCCTATGAACCCCAATAGCTGGAGTTCAATTCGCGCCTGACTATGACTAACATCTGTGGTGATTATCTGAAATCATGAGGATGGATCATGGCGAATTCAGATTCTGACGAGGTGGGTGTGCATGTGTGTGTGTCTGTGTGGGGAGTGGTAGTGTAGCGGTTAGCGCGCTGCGCTATGAACCTGGCGACCCGGGTCCGATTCCCGCTCACGGCAAACACCAGTGACGATTATCTGAACCGGTCCCGGGCCTCCCCTAGGTCGACTCAGCCTCAAATGAGTACCTGGTGCAGTGTGTAAACATCGCCACTAGGGAGACAAAGGCGGTCGGGCGTGGTGCTGGCCACCCACCCCCTCGTGTACCGTTCCGGCCTTCATAGGTGCTCGCTAACAGCACTTGCCCCTACAGTCTGTTAAGGCTAAACGGGGGATCTTTGTCTTTGTGTCTGCGCGCACAGAGGAGATCTCCGATCTGACGGAGCAGATGAGCGAGGGAGCCAAGACGGTGCACGAGCTGGAGAAGCTGCGCAAGCAGCTGGAGCAGGAGAAGGTCGACCTGCAGGCGGCGCTGGAAGAGGCAGAGGTGACGTGGGGCAGGGGACAAACACAAAGAACCTACACGGGCCGTTGGGGAAAGTTCTGTTAGCTAGCGCCCTAGTGAGGCAATGACGGCACGCGGGAGGGTGGTGGTGTGGCCAGTGTCACTGCCAGCCACATGTCTTCCCTGCACTGATGTTTTTACACACCGCACGGGGTACCCGTGTAAGGCCGAGTCGACATAGGAGAGACACAGGACAAGTTCTAATATCACTTCCCAATCACGGTAGCATTAATTCTAAATTTGAAGCTTTGGTGACTGCAAGGTAAAGTCACGTAGGTAAAAAATAAAATCAATGAAAACAACTAAATTCAATCACGACGTTTCGGGCGCAGCACAATTGTTGTCCTGATACACTCGGAATATCGTGACAGTCGTGACAGTCAGAGATGTCTTGGCACAGCAGGGCATCTGAGTGCAGGGATATTGTGGCATTCTCATCTGCCAGACCACAAGTTGGGCTTCAGCTGTGGTGGAGAGATACCAGACAAAATTGGGTAGGTTGGAGACTGATGTAGCCAGAAGGGAAACTATCAGTAATATGCATAAGAACGTTAATACTGGTAGGAACCGCCAGGTTACACCAGCCCACAGGGGATAATTGTGTCCGTCCGTCCGTCGTGCAGGGAGGGGCTGGGAGGGGAGGGAGGGGCTGGATGGGGAGGAGAGGGTGGGGAGGGTGGGGAGGGGCTTGGTGGGGAGGGTGGGGCTGGGTGGGGGGTGGGAGGGGTGGGGCTGGGTGGGGAGGGGCTGGTCACCCCGTGGTGCCCTTATAAAACTCAACGTTTAACCTACTCACGCCGGCTTGTGCCCGCCCTCACAGTCGGGCATATTTGCGGAATACACCACGCCGCCGTTGACCCTGGCCATTGACCAAGCAACCCAACGTTCCTACCAGCTCCCTCCGCAGGACTATGTTGCAGACAAGATTACTTGGAAAAGGTTTCAATTTGGTGTTTTAACATCTTAACACCTGTTTGTTTGCCAGAAAGGGGTAAAACCTATTATTTGATGTCGCTAATTTCGTTACCGAAACTCTCGCTGTCCCAACGCAGGCCTCCCTGGAGCACGAAGAAAGCAAGATCCTCCGCGCTCAGCTCGAGCTCAGCCAGATGAAGGCCGACATCGAACGCAAGCTCTCCGAGAAAGACGAGGAGCTGGAGCAGTCCAAACGGAACAACCAGCGCGCCGTCGAGACGCTGCAGACCGCCCTGGAGGCCGAGACGCGCTCAAGGAACGAGGCGCTGCGCATCAAGAAGAAGATGGAGGGCGACCTCAACGAGATGGAGATCCAGCTGAGCCACGCCAACCGCTCAGCCTCAGAGGCGCAGAAGCAGCTCAAGATGGTGCAGTCACAGTTCAAGGTGCGTGGACGGTGCAGTACAGACCAGGGGCCAGACTTAGTACAGAACTTACTCTTCAGATGTCTCTGTTCGACAGGCTACGATTCTAGCGTGATCATACATGTTGAAGAGAGCATTTTTAATTGCAAGTCAACGTTTCCGGGAGGAATCGCCCGTCAACATCATCATCGACCATGATCAATCCACTGCTTAAAGAAGGCATCCCAATGCAGTTGTGAATATATGCGTACGCATAGTAATGTTTCCTTTGAAAATAATGCTTAGACCACTGTGTCTGCACTACGAATCGGGCGACCCGGGTTCACGGCCAACACCTGTGACAATTATCTGAACCGGTCATGGGCCTCCCCTAGGTCGACTCAGCCTCAAATGAGTACATGGTGCTCTGTGTAAACATCACCACTGGGGAGACAAAGGCGGCCGGGCGTGGTGTTGACCACCCACCCCCTCATGTGCCGTGCCGGCCTACATAGGTGCTCGCTAACAGCACTTGCCCCAACAGTCTGCTAAAGCTATTTGGGGGATCTTTGTCTTCATATGCCTCTCGGTGACCTGCCCCGACCACTCACCATGTGCTGCCTTCGTTTTCCGTGACGATAGCCTGGCAACAACCACCCTGTACCACCACTGCCATCATGTGGCTCCACCACCACTGTGCGTCCCTCCATGTTCCTTGACCTCTCACCATGTATCACCACCACCACCAACAACAACAACCGCCGTTCGCCACTAAGTGGCGGTGACGTCACCGCAGCGCTTGTGCCAGGCTACGTGCACTTTAAAGTGTACCACCACCATCACCGCTGTCACATAGACAAAGATCCCCTGTATAGCCTTAACAGACTGTAGGGGCAAGTGCTGTTAGCGAGCACCTATGAAGGCCGGAACGGTACACGAGGGGGTGGGTGGCCAGCACCACGCCCGACCGCCTTTGTCTCCCCAGTGGCAATGTTTACACACCGCACCAGGTACTCATTTGAGGCTGAGTCGACCTAGGGGAGGCCCGGGACCGGTTCAAATACTCGTCATTGGTGTTGGCCGTGAGCGGGAATCGAACCCGTGTCGCCGGGTTCATAGCGCAGCGCGCTAACCGCTACACCACCGCTCCCCGCTGTCACACGCGCACTGACACACACACAGGAGGCCCAGCTGCAGCTGGACGACGCCCTGCGGCTGGGAGACGAGTACAAGGAGCAGGCGGCCATGGCGGAGCGGCGTAGCACGCTCATGCTGGCCGAGGTGGAGGAGCTGCGCTCGGCGCTCGAGCAGACGGAGCGTGCGCGCAAGCTCGCCGAGCAGGAGCTCATCGATGCCAGCGAGCGCGTGCAGCTGCTGCACTCGCAGGTGCGTCCTCATCGGTGCCAGAGTCGTCATTATCACAACCATCGTTGTTGTTGTTGTCATCTTGAGTTGTTCCACGTGAATTCAACGATCCAGGTGTTCAATATTTGCATTGCTCCATCCTGCTCCCTCCTCCCATCGCCATCTTTCTCCCTCCCTCATCGTCATCGCAGCCACCATTGTTGTTGTTGTCACATTTCAAGTTGAAATGTATTTCGTGCGACTAGGTGAGATCTCGAGGTTGCACTGCAGAGAATTGGTTATGGACAAAGTGCAAATGGCTCTGAGCTGTAGTGGAGTTGGGGCTCATAAAGTGACACATTTTGTCTGGTGTCTCCATTCATGTGGAATTTGCAAGCTATGAAATAGCTCTGAATGGTTGTAAAGTCATCTTGTAATATTAGTTTTACATTATCTAATGAATATCCTGGTGTATTTAGAATCATCATCGGTACAAAGTAGAATTAGGTAGATTTTACGCTATATTATTTATATACATTTTCTGAGTGAATTCAGAGGAAAGATTGCCCAATTGCCAAATTTTAGACATTGATTCTACCACCTGATAAATTACCAACCAATATGTTGCTCTTTCACTGAAGCCACAATCGAGTCATGTGGTTTGGAGGATGTGATGATCAACAATGACTTAGTCAGGTCTATGACTGCTAAGCAGATATTCATATTGATAAGGAATCTATTTTGTCGAAGACTGTTTGTGAAAGGGATGGTGCTATGCTTATGTCTAAACCAAGATTGATGTTCGATTGATATTAACGTAACCCTCTAGAACGCCGATCAACTGTTTCTGAACTAGGTTTTCAGATTTGGCTTCATTATATTTGAGCAGTACACGTATTACATAGAATTTTGACATTTAGGGTAGCTTCAGGAGTTTTTGAATTCCTTGCTATGGCCCATGCTTTGTTTCTTTGGTCAGATATTGCATAGTTCAGAAGTGTACCAGGGGTTATTTCTTATCTTTAAGGGGAACATGGACATTTATAATATCTAGAAATTATCTCTTGAAAGCAGACCAGGTGGATTCTATAACATTTGAATTTAGAACTTAATACCAATCAATTAAATTGATGTCACATCAAATTAAATTGATGTTTTTATTTCATGGACTTTGATTGATCTGACGTAAGCGACTAAGCAATGCTCACTGAGGTTGTTTCCTAAGATTTTTACAGCAAATATTTTATCTGGGAAGTAACACATTATTATGTTGGGAGTTAATTGAAACGAATGAATGATGTTGAAAGTATTTAACACGCTTAGGAGAACCAATTCTGAGGCTGGATGATGGTAGCACACTCCTGGTTCAAAATCCTTGGGACGAAATACAGATTTTTGGCAGAGAGCAGTTGAATAAGATGTAGGATACCTGATAATGGAGTGAGCCTTATCCTATGACTTTTTCCCCCTCCCACCTCCTTCCCACCTGCTCCCACCTGCTCCTTCGTGCTCCACAGAACACCAGCCTGATCAACCAGAAGAAGAAGCTGGAGGGAGACATGGGGACGCTGCAGAACGAGGTGGAGGAGGCAGTGCAGGAGTGCCGCAACGCCGAGGAAAAGGCCAAGAAGGCCATCACAGACGTGAGAAACCCCATGAGACACGGTCCATCCACCGCTGGATGAGCGAATCCCCACATCATCATTCACCATGATCTACTCAATGGTGGATGAAAGATTCTTCATGCCACTACCATTATCATCGCCATCAGCCATGGTATATCCACCGCTGAATGAGCGAATCCCCACATCATCATTCACTATTATCTACTCAATGGTGGATGAAAGATTATTCATGCCACTACCATTATCATCGCCATCAGCCATGGTATATCCACTGCTGGATGAGCGAATCCCCACATCATCATTCACTATTATCTACTCAATGGTGGATGAAGGATTATTCATGCCACTACCATTATCATCGCCATCAGCCATGGTATATCCACTAATGGATGAGGAAATCCCCACATCTTCACCATTATCTACTCAATGGTGGATGAAAGATTATTCATGCCACTACCATTATCATCGCCATCAGCCATGGTATATCCACCGCTAGATGAGCGAATCCCCACATCATCATTCACCATGATCTACTCAATGGTGGATGAAAGATTATTCATGCCACTACCATTATCATCGCCATCAGCCATGGTTCATCCACTGCTGGATGAGGGAATCCCCACCTCATCATTCACCATGATCTACTCAATGGTGGATGAAAGATTATTCATGCCACTACCATTATCATCGTCATCAGCCATGGTCCATCCACTGCTGGATGAGGGAATCCCCACATTGTTGTTAGCCATGATCTACTGAATGGTGGATGAAGGCCTCCTCATGCCACCACCATTATCACCATCGCCATCAGCCGTGGTATATCCACTGCTGGATGAGGGAATCCCGACATGATTGTTAGCCATGCTGTACTCAATGGTGGATGAAGGCCTCTTCATGCCCCCACCATTATAATCATTATCAGCCGTGGTCTATCAACTGCTGGATGAAGGCCTCTTGGTAGCATCACCATTATCATCATCATCTTGAACCATGATCTATCCACTGCAAGCTGAAGGCCTCCGCATGCCACAACCACCAGTGACCCGTCAGTCCGACCTCCTCGGTCGAGAATCTAACCGAGGTGTCGTGACCTGGCAGGCGGCCATGATGGCCGAGGAGCTGAAGAAGGAGCAGGACACGAGCGCTCACCTGGAGCGCATGAAGAAGAACATGGAGCAGACGGTGAAGGACCTGCAGCACCGGCTGGATGAGGCCGAGCAGATCGCGCTCAAGGGCGGCAAGAAGCAGCTACAGAAGCTGGAGGCCAGGGTACGGAGAAGGGAGTGAGGGTATTGCGAGGGGGGTGAGCATAAAGGGTGAAGCAGTGATCTTACACTCACCCCCCTTCACCCTCACCCCAGCAGATATGCTAACCACTGCATCACGTAAACACAACAGCCGCCATTCACCACAAAGTGAAAGTAGTGCCATAACAGCACTTGTGCTATGCCGGATGCACTTTGAGGCCACGTGAAGTGTTGAAGGTTCACTGGAAAGTCACGGGACATTATGGGTTGATCAACATCACTGGCAGATAACAAAGATCCCCTCGGGTCGCATTTTCAAGCTGTTGAGGCCAATCCTGTTAGTGGGCACTCATGAAGGCCAGCACGACACACAGATGATATATGAAGACCAGCACGACGCACAGGTGATACGGCCGACACTACACCAGGCTGATACTTTAACTCCATGCTGATGTATACACACTGCACCCGGTAGTCATTTATCATCGAGTAGACCTAGAGGAGGCCCACTGCCGGTTCAAATATTTGTAACTGATGTTGGCTATGGCCCGGGAATGAAACTTGGGCTGCTGGATTTGCAGCAGAGTGCACAAAGCACTCCAACCCATCAGATAGCGCACACACGCCTCCCTGCCCCAGCTCCCACACCACACCACTCACCTCCACCCCTGTGCTCCCCCCGCAGGTGAGAGAGCTGGAGAACGAGCTGGAGGCAGAACAGAGAAAGAACGCCGAGACGGTGAAGGGAGCACGCAAGTACGAGAGGCGTGCGAAGGAGCTCTCCTACCAGGTGATGCACCGCACCCATCCTCACGTGGACACACCTACACGTGTACATACACACATATACACACACATACACACTGACACGTGTACACACACATATACACACTGACACGTGGACACACATGCAACTAGTAGGTGCTGGGCCTGGCACTCATGATCCCTATCGCTTGTGAGAGTGCGTGTGTGAATGCGTGCATGCGTGTGTGGTGTGCTTGTGCACGTGTGTGTGTGTTCATGTGTGTGTTTGTGTGTGCACTGAGGGCAGACCGAGGAGGACAAGAAGAACCTGGTTCGCCTACAGGACCTGGTGGACAAACTTCAGCTGAAGGTCAAGGCCTACAAACGGCAGGCCGAGGAGGCGGTAAGAGTCGCGGTGTCCGCGCAGTGAAGGGAGCTCACGTCGATTTGATTTCATCTTTTTCTGCGTTGATTTTCCCAGTGTTTTTCCAATTAAAGCTAGGACATTATCCCCTTGTTCCCTTCTGTCCTTCCAATGCATCACGGATCAATATACCATCAACATTATTCAACAATTGCAATACTTCTGCCTATAATTACATCACCGCATCTGACCACTTCCCCATCAAACGCGACATCACCGCCACCATCGCACTGCCTAACCACAACACAACCACCGCACCACCTCACCTCACTCTAACTACCAACTCACCACCATACTATCTCACAAACTACCATTACACTGCCTCACACCACACATCACCACATCCTTACTACCCATCACCATCACCTAAACCATCACACCGCATCACTTCTTGACCACCATACTACCGCCACTTTTACAACGATCGCCACTTTTACCACCACACCACCAACACCAAAAAAATCACTACAACTACGACGACACCACCACACCACGTTCCACCACCACCACTTATGCCACCATCGCTCCTACAACCACCACCATGACCACAATCACCCCCCGTCATGATCACCACCACTCCACTATCTAACATCGCTCCTACCAACACCACTCCAACATCCTCAATCGCTCCAAACACCACCGCTCCATCCCTGCTCCCACTTCCCCGCCGGCAGGAGGAGCAGGCGAACGGGAACCTGTCTCGCTACCGCAAGCTGCAGCACGAGCTGGAGGAGGCGGAGGAGCGTGCCGACATCGCCGAGTCGCAAGCGAACAAACTCCGCGCCAAGACACGCGACGCCGGTGGCAAGGTATAGTGTGGGGGTGTACAAGGGTCTAGATGGGGTTAGAGCAGAGGTCACGACCGGGTACCCGATACCCGTACCCTACCCGATACCCGGCTACCCGTACCCGGCCGGGTACGGGTACGGGTAGCCGTTTGCGACCCTGGTGCGGCTGGGTACGAGTACGGGTAGGCCGTGAGTCACTGGTAACTGTTTGTCACTCATTTCGGGTAGGGTACGGGTACGGGTAGGGAACGGGTACTCGTACCCGGCCGGGTACGGGTACCCATTTGCGACCCTGGTGCGGCCGGGTACGGGTATGGATAAGGAATCAAAATCCGTTTGCGACCTCTGGGTTAGAGCGGTCTGTCTCATAGGGGTTAACTAACTAAAACTTTATTTTATACAGCGCTATTCACAGCACTCTAATCGTAATAAACCCAACTCTTTACAACCCCTTGACAAATAAAACTAAAAACAATTAAAGAAAACTAAATAAAAGGGAAGAAAAAAATGGGGTTTTAAGGAGGTTCACTGCGTGTGAGCTAATACGGAGGTTATGAACCAAAGCACACAAACGCAAAACATGATCAACTGATTTACCCACAGCGTGGAGCTGGGGATCGGGGGAGCGTAGGGACAAGTGGTCTTGCTTGGGAGGGAGGGAGGGGAGCACAATACCAAAAAGATTATGATGGTGTAGGGTCAGGGGTGTTCAGATACAAGGGTTTAAGTTCCCATTTCAAGTTAGTTTGTTCATCTATAGGTGACAACGCAAGAGGACAGTATGAGTCTTATTTGCAAGGTCACCAAAATGTAAAAAAGGAAAAATGAAATACGGCAATGAAGGTAAAGAAAAATCAGAACAGAAACTACTCTCACATCATAAATAAAAAATATTTCACAAAAATTAATCAAATGTTCAATAATAACCAATAATATTTTTTAAACATTCGAATTTCAGGTAGCAATAATAATAAATTCACCTATAGGTTACAAGGTGCTGTATGGGGCTAAACAAACCAATATAAAACATAAAAAAACACAATAAGAACCTAATAAAAGCACACAGTTTATTGCGATAAGATCATCCCACCAAATAAAATAAATGAATATTCCCATATCAAAAAAACATTAAGGAAGTGAAAAGGCTGTTAAGAACAGATGTGTCTTAAGGCAAGATTTGAATAGGACGAAAGACTGCAGACCAAATATTTGGTGGAAATTAATTCCACAACCTAGGGCCCACATCGAAAAAATGTACCCGTAAAAACAAAGTTTTTCACTATAAATCCTTTATATGTGTGGCGGCTAGAGTCCTCTCGTCCTCTGGCTTGAGATGGCTGCCACCTATGGGTCAGATAGATTGCCTGCCACCATTAAGCAATTGGTAATTAAATATAATTTATTTTTTCTTAAAAAGTGTCAAATTTTGGAAAAAAAATTTCACGAAAATAAATTGTCACGCACAACGAGTCTGTGTGCAAAATGTCAGCTCGATTGGATCACGGGAAGTGGGTTAAAAAACGACCCAAAGATTTGCACGGTCGTAAGCGCGCAAGCAAGTGTAGTAAGTATTCAGGAGGCTTGACGACGGGATCGGAGGCACACTTATTTATTAACACCAACTTGTGTACAGTAGCGGGTACACACAGTACTTAAGGGGTTAACGTCCCCTTTACTCAACTAACAGGGAGACACAACATCTAACCCCGCTAACCTAAGCCCAAGTCCTCCACTACGGAGCTAAGGGAGGCTACCTATCCCAGCCCTGGTCAAGCTGGGATCCCGGCACCCTGAGTCTGGGCTCTCGGGGCCACACCACTGGCTTGCCCTGGTCGGCCCTGACAAGGACAGCGAGCCAGGGGAGCTCCGGGGCCTATGCTAGCTGGTCTTCAGTCTTCGCTGGTTAAAGCTGATACTCCGACCTCGAGCCCTCCGGCTCACCACCTTTTATTGTACTCGGCCCCCGGGAGGGGCCCGTGGGGGATGCAGGTGCGGACGTCGGTGTGAGCACCTCCTCTGTGTACGGCCCTAACCACGCCCCTTGTGTTTGTTAGCCATCCGCGCCCATACACAATTACACCTCTACACAAGCAAGCAAGTTAACTTAATATAAAGGATTTAAAAAGACCCAGTCGCTATTGGAGGTTCAACCTCGGCACGCATGGCAGGCTGGAATCAGACGACCGGAGGACTCTTGCTGGAACGTAGCGATGGAGAAGATCGCAAATATACGAGGGAGCGGCATCGCACGAGGGCATTGTTGGCGAGGAAGAGGATTTTGAGCTCCACCCGAAACGCGACTGGCAGCCAGCGTGACAAGCGTGGGGGTAGTGTGCTCAGTAACAGGAACTCTGGCGGCCACATTCTGCACGTACAGGAGCCAATTAAACAGCTTCATTGGGTTGCCATAAATCAGTGCACTACAAAAGTCGATGCAAGAGAAGACAAAGGCACGAACATGCTTCAGAAATGTAGCCAGCAACCTGGCTACATTTCTGCGATGAAAGAATTAATCTTTTGTAACCACGTTGTGCGCTTAAAAAGTTAGTGAGGGATCCAGGACAACGCCAAGACTGCGACTGCCTGAGCAGCACCAATAATGTGTCCATCGATCATCACGCAGACACAACCAGCCTTGGACAGCTGGTGTGAGGATCCAAAAAGCAGCACCTCAGTCTTGTCACCATTTAGCTGGAGGCAATTAGATTTCATCCAAGCCTTGATGGTCATGACGAGAGGGAGGCGCAGAGGGAAGATGTGGCATGAATGTAAATTTGAGTATCGTCAGCATCACAGTGGAAACTAAGACTGAGGTGGCATGAAACTATGCATCGCGCGCTTTCAGATGCGTTTCTGTAGCCGTCTGGAACGCTCTTCCTTCTGATGTTAGGAAGCCACTGGAGTTATGCACTTTGAAATCCAAATTGAAAACTAATTTCTTTAAAACTGCTTTGTGTTTAGTCTGTTGTCCTTCCCCCACATCTCCGATTAACACGGTTGGCTACGTACGGTGCGAAAGAAGTTCAACATACATACAGACATGTATATACAGAACAAAAATGGGTTGGGGACGGAACCCTGAGGGACACCACAAAAATAGAACATGTGTCAGAATTTCGCTCTCCAAGGCTGACAAAATGTATTTCTATCAGAAAGGCGAACCAGTTCAGGACAGAGCCAGAGACCCCCATCTATCCTTTCAGTCACTCGAGAAAAATGGAATGATCATAGTGTCCGAAGGCAGCACTTAGGTCTAAAAGGACAAGATGCTAGACAAACCTTCATCAGAATTTAACCTACAGGTCAGCGGCGGGGTGCCAGGATGTCGGGGCAAAGGCTCAAAAGGGCAGCGTGGGTGATGTCGTGGTGCATCAGGGCGCCGCAGTCAGAAGCTCCACCAGAAGCCAGGATTGGCGAAGAGCCTCAGCCAAGGCAAATCGCGTGAGGCACAGCAAGCCGGCCATGAACCAAGCCAGGCTGGCATCGCAGCAAAGCGGTCAGATGACCCAGATGCTGGGATCAGCCGGGACCAGGCCGAAAAGAGCCAACCTGTGACTAGAGGAGCCAACCTCCAACCGGAATGGGCAATGGACCGCGAAGGCCAGCGCTGGCGACTGGAAGGCAGACGGGGGGGCCCTCGATGCAAGGGAACAGCAGCAGCAGCAGGCAGGCGCGGTGGCCAAGCAGTGGCGAGGAGATGACCCAGGCACGAGCCAAGGCTAACCAGGAGCAGGCCGAGACAGGCCAAGAGCGACAGGCCACAAAGACCAGCAGTGAGGACATGACGGCGAGTGGAAGGTCGCGGGAGAGCTGAGCTCTGGGGCGGTAGCAAGCCCCAGTTGTAGACTTGTGCTGTGAGGGCGCTAGGAGTGGGCAGTACGGAGGGCCAAGATGAGCCAAGCCGCAGCTAGGAGAGACGGGCCAAGAAGGACAGCATGGCGGTGACTGAGAGACCGCTATAGGGGGCCACTCAATGCAGGAGGTTGGGTGATCTCCGGAGTGCTCGCAGGCCCCAGCAGGCCCAGCAGCATACGAGCAAAAAAGAAAGATGAACAAAATAACAAAAACAACACCAAGAACTGAAAAAAATAAAAGAGAAAGAAAGGAATGTTTAAACTTCTAAAATACAAATGGAATGCCAGCAAGAGCGGCAACAGACGCCTCCTGCATCCCCCATGGCATCCAGGAGGCGAAGTGATTTGGTCAGAAACTAAGTGAAAACCGATTAAAAGCTTTCGTGACTGCAGGGATTCATCTTCTTGGTTCTTTCGGTAAAGTCACGTGACTTTACCGAAAGAACCAAGAAGATAAGTGAAAACCATTGGAGCTTTGTTTCCCCCTCAGTACAGTGTAATTAAGACTTGTGGAGCTTCTATGACTTTGGGGGGTTTGGTACTAAATAAGACATTTGGATAGGTAAAGGACTCTATTGTGTGTGTATGCATTAAGGATGATCTTGGCCCAACGAATCTCCTTTTGAATTGAAAGAGGGTTGGAGTAAAGATCACAGTGATGCGTGGAATAGTTTGTAAAACAAAGTGTGAGACAGAATGAAAATTTGTATTCATCGAATCCAAGATAGTTTTCGATGTTTATTTATATATTTATGGTTGTGAAACCATACGGTATATTGCCTGTCCTGTGCATTCAACGTTTTGACCAGTGTATTGATGTCTGTATATAACCGCATGCCCGTCTTTGTTTTTTGTGTCCGTGTGCTCTGCAGAAGGAAGAGTAAAGTGCGGAACGTGTGTAACATGCGTAACCTTGAATGTATACAACCTTTTTATTGGACATACAATATGATTCAATAAAGAGCATTCTCCAAGCGCAGAACATCTCGTGTCTGTATTTTCACCCGTATATGTATTCCGTGGATGGCACACTATACAAACAATTCTGCACACGCGCACATACACTAATACAGAGAAAGACCCCCTGTGTAGCCTACATAGACTTGGGGGGCAAGGGCTGTTCGTGCGTGCCTATGAAGGCTGGCACAGCACACTACGGGGGTACTCATTTTAAGCCGAGGTGACCTAGGGTAGGCCCAGGAAGGATTCATATATCCTAGATTTGAAGCTTTCGTGACTGCAAGGATTCATATTCTTAGGTTTTTTCGGTAAAGTCACGTAGGTAAAAAATTTAAATTAATAAAAGTAAAATAAAATAAAAATCACGACGTTTCGGAGGCAACACAAGGGTCTGTCTTCAGGTGGAACCGTCACAGCACGTATATATATACAAGGTCGGGCGGGTCTCTTGGGATTTCTCTCACTTGATACAGCTATCGTGCTGTGACCGTTCCACCTGAAGACGGAAGCTTGTGTTGCCTCCGAAACGTCGTGATTTTTATTTTATTTTTATTTTACTTTTATTAATTTTAATTTTTTACCTACGTGACTTTACCTAAAAAACCTAAGAATATGATTCATATATCACTTGCCACTGATGTTGGTCATAGCCAGCAGTCGAACCCAGGTCACTTTGTTTATAGCACAGTGCGCTAAATACTATGACACCTACAATAACACACACGAGACACGAATTGATGCGTGTACACAATGATACATATACACACACATAGACATGTACACACTGATAGATGCACAAACAGCTACTAATGTTCTCAGGTGAGCGGTGGTGACATCACCACATTGTCTGTAACAGGATATGTTCATGCAGAGCAGTGAGGACTGACTGACAACCACCACAAGCCATTCAGAATAATCTTCCACAGTAATAATTAGTTTTATATAGCGTCATGTATGCAAATTACATCTCAAAACGCTTAACAATTTGCCTTATACAAACATTAAAAGAGATCCCACCAACAGCCTCGTTACAAAAACGAACAGTATCATAACTGATTCAGCTTCATTAATTGAACAGACCAAACGGTTTTCCTTAAAACCTTCTGCTGCTAGACCACCCAGATTATAGGGCTTACCAAAAATCCATAAAGAGGGTACACCCCTTCGTCCCATCGTCTTCACCATTGGCTCACCCACCTACAAACTGGCCCGATATACAGTATGTCTGAGACCTTGTAGCCATTCACTGGTAAGACCACCTCTTCTGTACTTAACTCAGCTCACCTGGTATCGTCAATTAAAGACATCTCACTGTCCCCTGGTGATTTTCTCGTTAGTTTCGATGTAGTTTCTTTGTTCACCAAAGTTCCTGTGCCCGATACTATTGCAATCATTGAAGATTTGTCTCTCACTGTTCAAATAAACCTACCATTAAAATTATAGACTGATCATTTCTTTGTCAGTGGGCAAACGTACAAAATCAGCAGGGGATCAAATACTTTTTCCCTTACTGTAGGTGAGAGATGTTCTAGGATGTGTGGGTACGAGTGTCAAAGATAGATGATAGGCAGGAGTTGAGGACATCGGTGCAGGTGAGAATGTACGAATGAATTCCCAGATTGTCGAGAGCTTGGAGCTGGAAAGGGCATCCATGAGGAGGGGTAAATCTTACCAGGGGCAGTAGGAGAGGTTGAGACAAGGAATTGGTCAGAGATCACTTTGTCGAGGAAATGGAGATGGGAGGTATCGAGGCCAAGTGTGATTAGGAGGGCAAGATGGTCATGGGCGTGGGTAGGAAAATCGATATGGAGGGTGAGGCTGCAGTAGGAAAGGAGAGCAGAGAAGTCAATGGGGGTGGAGGAGAAGAGAAGTCGATGTGCAAGTTGAAGTCTTGAGTGGAAAAGTGAAGGGAACATAGGAGAGAGAAAAAAAAGTAATGTCTAGGTGGATGATTGGTGACTTTTAGCAAAAGATGAGAGTGGTGCAAGATGACGAGGTACTGTTCATAGGAGGTGAGAGCACTCGAGGAGTAGGGTATTGGGTAATGTGGTGAGTGGTTTAACCGAAGGGGAAATGAGCCGCCAATGAAGATCCATGTCTCAGTGAGGCCTAGGAATTCGCTGCACTCCTGTCGGATACGATTGTGAATAGTTATGGTCTCATATAAGAGGAAGCATATGTTTTGAAGGGAGATGGGTAGGGAATGGGAGCCAATGAGTTGGGGAGTTGAAGAGGTACGCAGTGAAACACATTCCTGCAGAGAAAGCTGGTAGAAACGTTTGGTTGCTCAGTCAATGGCCAGGGTCAACGGCGGCGTGGTGTATTCCGAAAATATGGCCGACTGTGAGGGCGGGCACAAGCCGGAGTGAGTAGGTTAAACGTTGAGTTTTATAAGGGCACCACGCGGTGATCAGCCCCTCCCCACCCAGCCCCACCCAGCCCCTCCCCACCCTCCCCTCTCCACCCAGCCCCACCCTCCCCACCCAGCCCCTCCCCACCCAGCCCCTCCCTACACTCCCCACTCAGCCTCTCCCCACCCTCCCCACCCAGCCCCTCCCCACCCTCCACTCTCCACCCAGCCCCACCCTCCCCACCCAGCCCCTCCCCACCAGCCCTTCCCTCCCCACCCAGCCCCTCCCTGCACGACGGACACAATAATCCCCTGTGGGCTGGTGTAACCAGGAGGTTCCTACCAGTATAAGTGGTTATAGGGGTCCGAGGTGGAGAGGTGATGAGGATACGAGTTTAGAAAAGTTGAAGCCATGGGAACCAGACGGTTTGGAGAAACGGCAAGAATTGAGGATGGGACAGGAAGGGTGGGAGCTGAGTATAAACTAGTGACGGTGTCCATGGTCCACGTGAAAACCCGGGGAGGAGGAGATGGCAGCTGTAACACACTAAAGTGATACGAACTCTACAGAGGTATAGTACAGACTGTGCGAAGCCTCTATTATATGCCCATATGGACGGGCATAGTATAAGAGCAATTGAGGAGAGGAGAGGGAGAAGGGGAGTTAAAAGCTTGGTCCAGGAAATACTCACTGATGCGTTCCATTCCTTGGCTGCCAGCCACCCTTGTCACTATTATTGACCACTGGCCATCATTCCTTGGAACAATGTGTCCTTCCGTGCCCACTTTATGACTAGTTTATATTGTCTTTAACATGTATATGTTCTCACATCCAGGAATTCATCCTGCTGTATCACACTGCAATAAAAAAAAAATCAATAACTTCATTATTAACACTGCCTTGAAAAATAAATATATGACTAACATTTTAGGTGAAACCTGATCTCACAACTAAGTTTTGAAGGCCCTCATAATTTTAAAGGGCAATCTTCTATTGTAAGCTGCTGAGGTCGCGATGGGTTTTCTCATTCCTCTTGCTGTATGCGTCTGTACCATTCCCGTTCTGCTGTAATGTGCACCGCTGCCTACTTTATTGTGAGCAATGTTGGCACACAAAATAAAGATTGAATCTATCTGCCCTCCCTACGCTGAATAAGGGGCATTGCCTGAAGCATCCACCTACTATGTATTCTTCTTTTATAAGGCAATATTATTCATGAATGCGGTTTTTAGTATTACCTTATATTCTAAAATTCCAAGAAATTTCTCTTACTTGATATAGCTATCGTGCTGTGACGGTTCCACCTGAAGACGGAAGCTTGTGTTGCCTCCGAAACGTCGTAATTTTTATTTTATTTTACTTTCATTAATTACATTTTTTTACCTACGTGACCTTAGAATATGAATCCTTGCAGTCACGAAAGCTTCAAATCTAGAATTGTATTACCTTATTATCTGGCTTTTGTAAGACTGTCTGGAAAGATGCAGCCCAAATGTGCCCAGAGGCAAAAGAGTCGTACAAATCTGTTCACACACACATAGCGCAGTATGCCAACCACTGTGCCAGACAAATACGCCATATAGCCATTCAGGTGTGGAGTGTGCTGTATGAACCTGGAAATTTGTGTTCAATTCTTGGTCATGCCTAACGTGATTTGTGAATATTGTATATAAATTTATACTGGTTGGGTCTCGCCTAGGGTGGCTCAGTTTTAAAGGAGCACCTGGTGCGATGAAATAATGCCAATAATCACGTTGATTATTTATCCAGGAAATCCCCACCGAGTTTCAAGACCTGTTGCACTCATATATATTTGGCGAATTCCATCCATGAGAGTTTAGCTTCATGTCTGAGGAAACTGGAGAACCCAAAGAAAACCCATCAAGCTCCACACAGACTCACTTAATAATTATATTCTCAGGTTTTTTCGGTAAAGTCACGTAGGTAAAACATTAAAAGTAATGAAAGTAAAATAAAACAAAACAAAAATAAAAATAGAATTTTATTTTTATTTTTGTTTTGTTTCATTTTACTT
Source organism: Lampetra fluviatilis (assembly GCF_964198595.1). NCBI lineage: Eukaryota > Metazoa > Chordata > Hyperoartia > Petromyzontiformes > Petromyzontidae > Lampetra > Lampetra fluviatilis. The sequence goes on along the minus strand of NC_136337.1, from coordinate 4,145,329 downwards.
TCATTACTTTTAATGTTTTACCTACGTGACTTTACCGAAAAAACCTGAGAATATGAATCATTGCAGTCACGAAAGCTTCAAATCTAGAATTCACTTAATAATTATCAATTGATGTACAGGCATCTCACAGCCACCGTGCAACCTCATGCCTACAACACTTTGTATTCCAAAGCAGTCTCCCATACAATTGTAGTGGATCACATGGCAGAGATCGGTATGGGAGAGAGATGTGTAATGAGTTGGTAACTGAGTGAGGTGGCAATGTGGACTGTAACTCTAACTCAAGCCATCTGGAGACAGCGGAGGTGTTTTATGGAAAGTTCCAAAGATCTGGTCAATTAGGGATGAGATTGCAAAGGCAGTTCGCAACAACAGGGGTGAGGTAATCCGGCACGAGCCAATCGGATGATAGGTCGGTGATGTATGAGGGCGGAATTGGCACCATCAAGTCTGGTTGCAAACCGGGTAGAGCCAAGCATGTACCACCCATAGGCGTAGCCACTGGGGGGGGGGGGTGGCACGTGTCCCCCCAATGACCGGATCGAAATCCCTAATTTCGATTGGATTATTGGGGTTTATTAGTAATAAACCGGCATTCTGCGACCCCCACTGCCACTTTGTAGCATATTATTACGTGCCAGGGATCCTATGAGATGATAGGACAATAGTCTGAGTCCATAAGTGGCAATAAGTAACGACAAAGCAGTTATATAAGTGACTCAGAATTGTGCGCAGTTGCGTATACAGGACACGACTTCCCTGAAGGCATTCACCTTCATCGAGCGCGATGCCGATCACACACGGTTCGAATTCGACCCTCGATCGATGGCTGCGCCATCGCCGCACACGCGTCGAATAAAAAGCAAGGGACAAGTCCTTACATACTAACAACTCCTATCATTCTTCATTGCTGGAGGGGTTGCCCCCCCTACCTGAAAATCCTGGCTCCACCATTGCATGTACCTGCTTTCAGAGGAAATTACTGAACAAAGACTGTTGCATTTAAAGGCTCACAATTGGAGGTACCTCTGTCGGTTCTACTTCGAGACATCCAGCCGACTGCGGCTGCCGTGGTGGACAATCGGCGTGCCGTCACACAAGCAACTTACTGGGCTCATCCATGCTTAGCTTCCGAAAGATTCCACGGCGATTTGGTTGCAGGCAATGCGTTTGACATGAGGGCCGAGGAGACAAAGGGAGACAAAGGCGTGGTGCTAACTAATATACCACTTGCCCATGGATCACATAGGTCTCGACTATAAAAACACAATGGGCTGGACGGATCATGTGTCAAGCAGCTGATATCTCAAACACACATTCCGTCCTTGGGGGTGGGGCAATAGGGTAGGGGAGCGGTCAGGGTTGGGATAAAGGGGGCCGTGAGGAATGGGGGTGGCAGGGAGAGTTGTGGGAGGGGGGGGCGTCAATAACTCGCGTTCCTCGCCGCTGTCGCCACTCGCTCTGCCCTTTAACGGGAATTGGCTGCGACAATGGAGAGGGGCGCATTATATATTTAATTATAATCATATGAAAACGTTTCCAGTGTCGGGGGAGTGGTGAAGTGGATGGACGACAGGGCATCCCGGGTGAGCAGAAAGTCAAGTATGGGACGGTGAGGGCTGCATGCGGCAGGTTAGGGATGGTGAGAGGTGTACAGGGGTGAGTAATGATTAGGGCTACAGCTGTGAAGGGGGTAGTGGGGGGGGTATGAACGATTTCAGGGGGTGCGAAAATGGTGAGGGATGTTGTTAAGCGTGCAAGGGAGTTAAGGGATGGCGAGAGAGATCTGGCACACATATCTTCAACACAAAGTCTGCATTCCCCCATGCATTAGTCATACACTTTTATTACTATACACCTGCTCCTCCCCTCCCTCCTCATGTTCCACCCTCTGTCTAGCTTGCAGAGAACAATTGCCCACTCACGCTGCCCCTCGACTCACACACACAAACCATCATCCCTCACACAAAGACAACGATTCCCTATGTAGCCCTAACACACTGTTGGGGTAAGTGCTGTTAGCGAGCACCTATGAAGGCCGGCGTGGTAGACGAGAGGGTGGGTGGCGAGCACCGCGCCCGGCCGCCTTTGTCTCCCTCGTGGTGATGATTACACACCGCACCAGTTAGTCATTTGGGGCTGAGTCGACATAGGGAAAACCCAGGACCGGTTCAAATATTCGCTACTGTTATTGGTCGTGAGTGGGAATCAAACTCGGGTCGCTGGGTTTGTAGCAAAACGCGCTAACCATTGCGCCACCCTCCCACATACAGACACACAAGCACATCAAGAAGATAGCCACACACAAAGGTAAAGATCCCCCATATAGCCGACATTGACGATTGAGCACATATGAATGCCAACATTGTGCAGGAGTTTGTTGTGTGGAAAGCACCATGCCCGGCCACCTTTGTCTCAACCTTGCTGATGTTTTACACACAGCATCAGATACTAATTTAAGGCTGAGTTTATCTAGCGGAGGTCCAGTACCAGATCAGATATCACTCACCACTAAAGTTAGCTGTGAATGGAAATTGAACTCTGGCCAACGGATTCACAGCTAAATAAGCTGCTCACTACACTACCGCTCTTCATAACTAGCAGAGACAAAGACATAGGCACACATGCAAACACAAAGACAGACCGCACAAGGCATGCAGGAGTTAAGTGACATGTCTCAGACCGTGTTCGTGAACATAAGGCAGATCTGAAACACGGTAGGACCAATACCTCGGCCGTGGCTGATCATTGTTTTAATGCGGTGGGCTCACACAAAATTGATTTTGCTCAGACGAAGGTACTTTGCAAACCCACTGGCTATCAACAAAGATTCGTTCTGATAATTGTTGTTTAACCCTTTTATCTGGCAACAAAACTGACACCTTTTTTACAAGGAGTTATGTTTGCATTGACCACAATACCTGCGGTCGGAATGCAAACAAAAAAACACAACTCTGATAATGTATGCACTGTCCTTGAAATTGATTGGTCCACACCCGAGACAGCTTTTCTTAGAGCCTAGTCATTATTAGTGTCACTAAGCCCCGTCACATGCAGGTCACTTTTGAGAGTGAACATGGAAATTACCCATTCAAGTCAGCGACTAAAAAGACTTTTGAATGGTCTACCATATATTTCGTGTGAGCCCACAACGTTAAAACAATGATCGGCAATGTGCAGAAGTATTGGTCCTACCGTGTTTCAGATCTGCCTTGTGCTCACGGACGCGGTCCAAGACATGTCGTTTCGAGCACCTCCTCTGTCAGCCAGGGTCTCTGGGGAGGTCTGGACCGTGTACCCAAGCAGCCATTGCAGCTGCATGAGCCACAGTCCTAAACCTCACCCATTTCCCCTCGACATCAGGAGGAGTGGGGGACGATAGCTTCTGCTTAACATGTATACTGCTAACCTGCGGAAGAACCACAGCATCGAAGTACATATACACGACATGACATAGGTCTTGCAACATCCACGAAAAAAGTAGATGGGATCAGTGAAGTTGTCAGCCTAGATATAGCTAGATTTGCTTCAGGAAGTGGTGGTTAAAGCTCAGGGGACCTAAGTGTCAGCACGACCTTCCCTGTCATCCATGAGTGGGCAAATAAACACATTGAAGTGGGAGTAGGCAGATCATTTCTCAATCTCCTTGAGAATAACACATGACAGGCTCACTTACCGCCCTTACCTGGAAAACCTCAAGCGAAAGTTTCATGGCACGTTGTGGGGACAGTTCTCTATCAGGCAGTCCTCATCTGCCTATGCACCAGATAAGAACTGCATAGCTATCTGGTGTCATAGTCACCACCCGCATTTGCTGGGCGTTTTAAATACATTCCTGCGGAGGGAGCTGGTAGGAACGTCGGGTTGCTCGGTCAATGGCCAGGGTCATCGGCGGCGTGGTGTATTCCGCAAATATGCCCGACTGTGAGGGCGGGCACAAGCCGGCGTGAGTAGGTTAAACGTTGAGTTTTATAAGGGCACCACGGGGTGACCAGCCCCTCCCCACCCAGCCCCACGATCCCCACCCAGCCCCTCCCCACCCCACCCAGCCCCTCCCCACCCTCCCCACCCAGCCCCTCCCCACCCTCCCCTCCCCACCCAGCCCCTCGCTGCATGACGGAAGGACGGACACAATAATCCCCTGTGGGCTGGTGTAACCTGGCGGTTCCTACCAGTATTAACGTTCTTATGCATATTACTGATAGTTTCCCTTCTGGCTACATCAGTCTCCAACCTACCCATTTTGTCTGGTGTCTCTCCACCACAGCTGAAGCCCAACTTGTGGTCTGGCAGATGAGAAAGACACAATATCCCTGCACTCAGATGCCCTGCTGTGCCAAGACATCTCTGACTGTCACGATACTCCGAGTGTCAACAATGCTGGATTAAAGGCTTTGTAACAGCAGCTCGTGGTCTTGTGGCTCATGACAGTAGAATTATCACATCAAATGCTAAGTATAGGAAGGAGCTTGCCCAATTGGCATGTTTATCAATAGTGGCAGAAAGCCTGGGACACAGATCACATTACTCCTCCACTACCCACAAGTCACGAGTGGATATGGGCAGCAGATATCCAAATTGTCTTGGGCCGGGCTTAACAAACTGGTGGCTATTGGGAGTTTTCGATTACGTTAATGCACCATCTCGATTTGTGTGCCGCCTTACGTGACTGCAGAGCTGCCCATCAAATGCTGTCCACACTATTGAGGACTCTGTCGAAGTTAGATATGGCAAGCCTCGGTAACCTTGAAGATTGTGCGCGAGTGGTGCACGTGTGGTTGACACTAAACGAAATGCTGCTTAATCCAGAAACATCGGAGGTTCTGCTGATTGGTACTCGGCAAAAAAGATGTTAGAGGATCAGGTGAAGCGGTCGCAGACAACAGGATTAAGTGTTCTACTCATTTAAAGAGCCTCGGCACGATACTCGACCAGAATGTCGTTTGATTACCACGTGCAAAAAATAGCCAGGTCCTGCGATTTTCATATCAGGGCTCTATGACACATTCTGCCACCATTGAGTCGTAACATAGCTAACATGATTTAAAGCTTTCGTGACTGCAGGGATTCATCTTCTTGGTTCTTTCGGTAAAGTCACGTAGAAGGGAAATAATAAAATTATAAAAATAAAACATAATAAAAGCATTTTTATAGAAGGGAAATAATAAAATAATAAAAATAAAACATTATAAAATCATTTTTATTATGTTTTAATAAAATAATTTTTATTATGTTTTATTTTTTTTATTTTACTATTTCCCTTCTACGTGACTTTACCGAAAGAACCAAGAAGATAGCTAACATGGTGGCATGTGGCATAGTATCGACAAGGCTCGATTATTGCAACTCACTACTCTACGGGACGTCTGGGAAAAAAACATTAGCAAGCTGCAGCGTGTACAAAATTATCTGGCACGTGTCGTGACGGGTACTGCAAGATCCGACCAATGCCCGCCGGGCTGCAACGGTTGCCGAACGAATATATTATAAGATCGCACTCATTACACACAAATTGCTTGCCGCAAATGAACCACGATATCTTGCTGATTTCGTCAAGGAACATAAACCACCAAAATGAACTCCGGTCATCCTCGTAAGGGGCTTCTGGCAAGCCATTGAACAAAGGCGGTCACTGCATCGCCCGCTTTCAGATGTGCTTCTGCGGCGGTCTGGAATGCTATTCCTTCGGATATTAGGAAGCCAGATTTGAAGCTTTCGTGACTGCAAGGATTCATACTCTTAGGTTTTTTCGGTAAAGTCACGTAGGTAAAACATAAAATTAATAGAAGTAATAATAGAAATAAAATAAAATAATAAATCACGACGTTTCGGAGGCAACACAAGTCTCCGTCATCAGGTGGGACCGTCACAGATAGATTTGCTGTATCAAGTGAGGCAAAACATTTCAAAATACAAGTTCATAAATACAAGTTAAGGGGGGGAGGAGCTTATCTGAGTGTGGTAGCCAATGAATGGAACGTATTGGGGGGGGGCGGGGCTAAAAGAGAACAACAGGTCACATGCTAAAGGTGCACGTGATGCTAGAAGAGAACGACACTGCACATTTGTGGCAAGCACTGAAGCTATGGACTTTTAAATATAGATCGAAAACTAATTTCTTTAGAACTACTTCATGTGCTTAGTGTGTTGTTCTTCCCCCGCACCTCCGATTAGCACTGTTGGCTACGTATGGTGCAAATGAAGTTCAACATACGTAGATACAAAGATTAACAGGCAGAATGAGAAGGCAGATTGATCTAGATGAAGTAGTGATCAAGTGGCTGGGTGGCTTGGATATTGACTTTTAATCGCAAACACAATACAAAGAAGATGGGCTACATGTTTTCTCCCTCGATTGTTATTACCCAAAACCTACTAAAATAACACTTTTAAACACAACTAAGATATTTAAACAACACATAAATATGAAAAATAATACCTATGTATGTATGTTAAACTTCTTTCGCACTGTATATAGCCAACCGTGATAATCGAAGCTGCGGGGGAAGGACAACAAACTAAACACAAAAAGCAGTTCTATAGAAATTAGTTTTTTTTATCGAGATGACTTAAAAGTGCATAGCTCAAGGGGCTTCCTAACATAGGAAGAACGTTCCAGACGGCCGCAGAAACGCATCTGAAAACGCGACATGCAGTGACCGTCTTTGTTCGATGGTGAGCCAAAAGCTGCCGCGGGGATGACCAGAGTTCTCGTGAAGGTCTAGACAGGCAATTAGGTCATTAGAAACAAACATTTTACACTGCAATGTACTAACCAGAAATTGTGGCGCACTTTGCGTGAGCTGTTGCTGCAGCGAGCTTGCTGAGGGGCCGGAGGGGTTACTGGGAGGGTGAGGGAAGGGCATCTGCTTGGCTTGTAAACAAGTGGTGACGTTACAAAATGCGGCGGGCAGGCAAACGGCCTGCAACCGGACATAATACACGTGCACGGAAAAACGACAACGTACATTTACTGCAAGTAATTGTCTTGATTCTAGATTTGAAGCTTTCGTGACTGCAAGGATTCATACTCTTAGTTTTTTCGGTAAAGTCACGTAGGTAAAAAATATAATTAAAATTAATAAAAATAAAATAATAAAAATCACGACGTTTCGGAGGAAACACAAGTCTCCGTCATCAAGGTGGGACCGTCACAGCCGGATTTGTATACAGCAAATCCGGCAGTGACGGAGACTTGTGTTGCCTCCGAAACGTCGTAATTTTTATTATTTAATTTTTATTAATTTTTATTTCATTTTTTACCTACGTGACTTTACCGTAAAAACTAAGAGTATAATTGTCTTGAGGTTTTTTTTAAGCAAAAAATATTCTTTACTTATAAAAAAAAATAACGAAACAAACGAAAACAGTGTTCATGACCAACGTAATAACGAATCATCTTAAATCGAACGTAAATCAGGGTAGAGTACATCTGAATATGAGCGTTGAGCAGCTAAATGTCATTACTTTCAGCTTGTGGTTTAAATGCGTATGATGCATGAAGTGTACCGTCATCCGTAAATGAGTGGATCACACTGTGAGCTATTAATAAACAGAAAAACACATATAGCTGGAAACTAAACAAAGAGTTGTGGAATGCCAAGATACATTCTGAAAGTATCAGACTGGGTACCTTCAACTTAATGAATACTGTATATTAACCTCTCAAGAAGTTACCAATGACACAGTAGATTCAACATCATATCAGCTTGGCAGGTATTGCACGATGCTAGACATTCTATTTTTTTGAAATGTCAAGGGCTATGGTGGTAGCCTCCAAAATGTTCAAGATTGAGCTCCAAATATGATCATGTTCATGATTATATGGTGAAAGTGATTTTAATTGTAACACAGCTGCTGCTGCTGCTGCTGATGATGATGATGATGAAAGTGGTTCTTGTACTGCTGCTTGTGCTATTTTTGCTGCTAATGCTGTTGATGATGACGTTGATGATGCTGCTAATGCTTTTATGGATGATTATGAAAATGATTGATGTTGCTTCTGATTATGATGATGCAAACACCCTCCCCACAACCCACTCACACAGATTTGGTATCTGCTTCACGCCCCCCTCACTCAGGTCGTCCTCATCATGAATCTTATTTTAAATGAATCACCAATCATTCTCTCCCAGGAGGGCATAGGAGTTGACAGAGGAGGTGACAGAGGAGCTCAGCAGGAGGAGGTTGAGGGACAGGGGTGGGCCCCTCATGAAACACGAAGCCAGGCCACGATGCCAAATCAAGGGTGATTTGATTCACATTTCAAAGGCTGCGCCAAGTGCCAGAGATAAACATGCCACGCTCACAAGCTCATCGGGCAGCATATGGCAGGGTGAACCTCGCCTCCCCTCCCTTTCTCCATGCGTCCACACATAAATCTGCTTGTCCATTCTTCCCTCCTTCCCTCTATCCATCCACCCCTGCGTCCGTCCATTCCCTCGTCCCTCCCACCCGTAACCTCCGCTGTTAGGAGTAGAGGTTAAGATCACTGCCGTAACGGAGAGGAGTCGAATTGCCGAGAACAACTCCTGTCCCGCACCCCGCGAATACCCCCCCCCACCACCAAAAAACGCACCCTGTCCACCCACTACCCAACCCCCCCCCCCAAATAAGCCAATAGAGACAAAGAAAAACCACGCTGGCACATTGATCTCTACCACCCCCTGGCGACAGTAATCAGAGAGGGGGCATTGCGAGGGGGCATGAGGGCACGGGGGAGGTGCATTTGGAGAGAGAATTGCGAGGAGGGGGGCACAAGGGAGCAGCATTGGGAGGGAGGGGGGGGTATTTGGATGAGGGCAAAGGGAGTGGAAGCATCGTGAAGAGGGCACAGGGGAGGGGGAAGGGGGAATTGGGGGGTGGACCCTGGGGATGAGGTTAGGGGGGGGGTAATTGGGAGAGGACGGGTGGGGGACTGGGTATTGTGCTTAAAAGCCATGCCCATAGGGTGGGCCACACACACTCCCTACCCTCTGTTTCTGGGTGAGTGTGGGCGAGTGTCGAGTGTGTGTAAGGTGAATGTCATCTTTGTCAGTCAGCCCGTAAGCACCTGGGTCTGTCTTGTGACCTCCTGCCAGGGAGCCTTCGACACTTCACGTGGCCTCAGAGTGCACCTAGACTGGCACAAGTGTTGTGATGTCACCGCCACTTAAGTGCGAGTGGCAGCTGTAGTTGTTGGAAGCTGGAGTGTGTGTGGGTGTGACTGTGGGCGAGTGTGCGCTGTGTTTATGGTGTGTCAGGTGAGGGTGAGTTTGCAGCGAGTGTGGTAAATGCAAGGGGAATAATGAGTCTGTGGAGAATCTGGTGTGTGGTGGTGAGGGTAAGTTAGTGGCGAGTGTGATGCAAAGGGCGAGTTAGCTGTGCGTGTGGAGGGGTGAGTTAGTGGTGAGTGTCGTGTGTGACGGAACGATTAATTAGTGGTTCGTTTGTGAGATTGATAGAGTGTAATAGGTGCGCGCTCACAGAAATTTCCACACGTCTGCATATATATTTGTATGCGTATCTATTTTTTATATGTATCATCGTGTGACCATGAGTGATGGCGACGGTTGGGGGAGACCTTCATCCAGTTGTGGATCGAGCGTGGCTGACAATGATGTGCGTGTGTGTCCGTGTGTGCGCAGGCTGTACTTGCCGCCTGCCTCTTGTTACACATCACCTGTGACCTCGTCACCAAGGAGCAAGGTAAGACCGGCCAGTGCTATTCTCGGACCAGGGTGTATTCTCACGCTCACGCTCCCTGCTTCACAATCGCCACTAAGTCTAACGATGATTTTGTGATGCTGCTGATGATATTGATTATGCTGATGGTCGTAGACACGATGATGCTTTTGTATTTCTTAAAATATTTCACCTAAAAATTTACTACCCCTTTGGATGGAATTTTTTGTTTGCAACGGTGTACAGGTGTGTCAATTTATACAGATATTGGTGATGATTCTGCCGCTGCTAGTAATTATTTTAATAACGCTGTTAATCTTAATGATTTTGCTGCTGATAATTCGCTTTTAATATAGTGCCCTTTATGTAGGGGCATCTCAAGACGCTCATAATAACTTTGATGATTAATAGTCTGCTGCTATTCCTGCTCTGCAGTTGCCTGCAGCTGTTAACAATGATGCTGCGTGTAGACATAGCTTTCAATAATGTTTAACACTTTGTCAATCCAAGCCGTATCGGTTATGGGGGTTGTATGACTCGTACGCTGGTCCAACGCCAGTTGGCAGAGGTGTGGACTCGAGTCATGTGACTTGGACTCGAGTCAGACTCGAGTCATGAATTTGATGACTTGCGACTCGACTTGGACTTGCATAACAATGACTTTGTCCCACCTATGAGATGTGGACTCGAGTCATGTGACTTGGACTCGAGTCAGACTCGAGTCATGAATTTGATGACTTGCGACTCGACTTGGACTTGCATAACAATGACTTTGTCCCACCTATGAGATGTGGACTCGAGTCATGTGACTTGGACTCGAGTCAGACTCGAGTCATGAATTTGATGACTTGCGACTCGACTTGGACTTGCATAACAATGACTTTGTCCCACCTATGAGATGTGGACTCGAGTCATGTGACTTGGACTCGAGTCAGACTCGAGTCATGAATTTGATGACTTGCGACTCGACTTGGACTTGCATAACAATGACTTTGTCCCACCTATGAGATGTGGACTCGAGTCATGTGACTTGGACTCGAGTCAGACTCGAGTCATGAATTTGATGACTTGCGACTCGACTTGGACTTGCATAACAATGACTTTGTCCCACCTATGAGATGTGGACTCGAGTCATGTGACTTGGACTCGAGTCAGACTCGAGTCATGAATTTGATGACTTGCGACTCGACTTGGACTTGCATAACAATGACTTTGTCCCACCTATGAGATGTGGACTCGAGTCATGTGACTTGGACTCGAGTCAGACTCGAGTCATGAATTTGATGACTTGCGACTCGACTTGGACTTGCATAACAATGACTTTGTCCCACCTATGAGATGTGGACTCGAGTCATGTGACTTGGACTCGAGTCAGACTCGAGTCATGAATTTGATGACTTGCGACTCGACTTGGACTTGCATAACAATGACTTTGTCCCACCTCTGCCAGTTGGTAAAGTGATGGGGAAGAGTCCCAGGATCGGTGCAGATATCACGTGCCATTGTTGCAGCCGTGGCAGGGAATCGAACTTGGGTCCAGAGCACAATGCGCACACCACTGCATCACCGCTCTGCCCGATGCTGATTTTTAAGCTGTTTACAATGACGATGACGATAAGGCTGCTGCTGCTGCTGCTGCCGATAATGGTGATCACGATGATGATCATAATGCATCTGCTGCTGATGATTACGATGCCAATGCTGATAATGCTAATGACGACATTGATGCTTTTACTTGTGAAACCGCTGCTTATTATGATACTGATTAAGCTTATGAGTGTGATGTATCTGCTTTTAATTGAGGCTTCTGCTTTTGATGATGCTTCTGCTGATGGCGATGCTGCAGCATATTGTTACGATTGGAATTTAGCTGATTTTGATAATGCGTCTGCTGATGATGCTGATGATGTTGCTGATAGTGATGCTCATAATGCTGCTGCTGGCAATACTTAAGCTTATAATGCTGTATTATGAGACCTCCTTTACCAGTAGCAAAATATAGTATCTTCTTGGTTCTTTCGGTAAAGTCACGTAGAAGGGAAGTGATAAAATAATAAAAATAAAACATAATAAAATCAAATAATTCTCACGACGTTTCGGCTACAACGCAAGCAGCCGTCTTCTTCACCTGAAGACGGCTGCTTGCGTTGTAGCCGAAACGTCGTGAGAATTATTTGATTTTATTATGTTTTATTTTTATTATTTTATCACTTCCCTTCTACGTGACTTTACCGAAAGAACCAAGAAGATGAATCCCTGCAGTCACGAAAGCTTTAAATCGAAACAAAATATAGTAGTTGGTTTTTACCCTTTCAACTGGTACAAAAACTGACACCTTTATACAGAAAAAGCTGTCTCGGGTGTGGACCAATCACCTTCAAGGACAGTGCATATCATTATCAGAGTTGTTTCTTTTTGTTTGCATTTTGACTGCTTGTGTTGTGGTTATTGCAAACATGATGCCTTGTATAAAGGTGTCAGTTTTTGTACCAGTTGAAAGGGTAAAAACCTACTACTACTTATAATGCTGGTTATGATAGAAAAAATGCTGCTGCTGCTGCTTGTGATGATGCGGCTGATGATGCTGCTACACCCTCTAGGATGGCTGACCTGTCGGAGTTTGGGGAGGCGGCGCCCTTCCTGCGCAAGTCGGATATTGAGCGCCTGGAGGCCCAAACGCGGCCCTTCGACATGAAGAAGAACGTCTACGTTAATCACCCCAAGGTCGAGTTCATCAAGGCCCTCGTGCAGAGCGTGGACGGCGGCAAGTACACCGTGGAGACAGCGGATGGCCAAGTGAGCTGCACGCACGCACACAGACACACACACCCCCATAGATGTCCACAAAAGCTCACAAAAAGATTCCCCGTAAAGCCTTCAAAGAGGCAAGTGCTGTTAGGGAGCACACGTATGAAGGCTGGCACGGCACACGAGGAGGCAGGTGGCTCGCACTACGCCCAACCGCCTTTGTCTCCCCAGTGCCAATGTTTACACACCGCACCAGATGTCTACACACACTCAGACAAAGACCCCCCGTGTAGCCTTAACCGACTGTAGGGGCAAGTGCTGTTAGCGAGCACCTACGAAGGCCAGAACGGTACACGAGGGAAGTGGGTGGCCAGCACCACGCCCGACCGCCTTTGTCTCCCTAGTAGCAATGTTTACACACCGCACCAGGTACTCATTTGAGGCTGAGTCGACCTATGGGAGGCCCGGGACCGGTTCAGATAATCGTCACCGGTGTTGGCCGGGTCGCCGGGTTCATAGCGCAGCGCGCTCACCGCTATGCTATCGCTCCCCACACTCAGACACACTTAGGTACATGCGTAGATACATACATACTCTATATAGACACAAGCGTTGATGCATAGCCAGGGACAAGTAATCCCTCATCAATTCACGTCATACACCCAACCCTAATTATTCTGACCCTCTATTTTAATTCAGAACATTCTTTACCCCTAAAATACTGCCAGACCAGACTGCATTGCTCCAATGTCTAAAAATAGATGCCAATGCTCTCAGCACCTCCAATACCAAATCTGTTTCTTATCTTATCTTCTTATTTTATATTTATAGAATGCCATTAGCTCAGGGTGCGTTTCATTTGTCAAAACGTTCCACCTCAATACCCATTGATTTTAAATTGGCACGTTTGGTCTTTACATAAATTAAAATAACCCGTCCAATTACTGGTCCATCTCTAACCTCTGTATGTTGTCTAAACCTGGTTCAGAAACAGTTAATCAACGGTCTAGTGTTATGGAAAACTCAATTTCTATCTATGTTTAGACCCAAGTGTATTCCAACATATATGTATACACACCTTGATAATAGGCACATCTGCTCAACAATCTTCATAGCCTTGGTTAAGACATATCATTCATCATCACATCCTCTGTACCAGGTGATTGGATTCTGGCCTTTGTGAAAACGTAACAGATTGGCACTTAATTTACTTAGATGGCAGAACACTATGTGCAACACTGGGCAATCTTATTCCAACGTCACTCCACTCTGCAAAGGTGTTGCACATGATTATGTGCCAAGTCCTATTCCATTCCCAATCGATATAAATAGTACAGCATCAAACCATCTCGTAAAATTCACCTTCATGCCGATGCTCTATGCCCCAGGATCTTCATTAGATAATATAAAACTAACATTAAAAGATTACTTTACAGCCATTCAAAATAGCGTAATGGCCTTCAAACTCCAGCTGAATGCAAACACCCGACCAAGAGTGTTAGTTTCTGAGCCACAATTCTACAGCAGCTCAGAGCCATTTTACTATGTCCATAACCACACTACAGTGCAATGATTGAAAACGCTTTCCTCATACAATACCTGGACATCTGGCTCGATTCTCATCTCAACTTCCATCCAATAAAAAAAAATAAAGAATAATAAAGAACAATGGCCATAGAGACTTTGTATAAAAACAATTTTTTTTTTTATGCAACCCATCAGCCGCGTGGCCTTCTGGGAGTGCATCATTTCAGCAGCATTGCTTCAAGACGAGCAAACTCTGGACCGGTTTCAACATTCAGCAGCACAGTTAGGCTTGATTGAATCAATGCTGAACTGCTGATCTTTCAAGAAAGGACCCCTCTCTTTACGCTATGGGTCCTAGTTCGACGCAAAATCATATAGTGATGCATAACACAAAGTAATCATAAGCGTTGTTGTGTAGAATACACATAGAACATAACACATGACCAGCGTCTTCTTCACAGACAATATGTCTTTACATGTTAGTATGACGGTCGCCTTTTGTCTGATTAGACTTTCTGTAACTTAATTGTAATTGGGCTATAATCAGTCTATAAATAATCTGCACAAGCCGACTTCTGCAAAAGGCAATTTATCAATCAGCATGAATTTGTGCTTGTCCAGTATTTTAGATTTCTGATGTGGCAACACTTTTGGCTTTTCACCGATTTCTATTTCCTTCATTGAGGTACTTTCTTTTATTTTACTTTTGCCATTATGTCCTGATCTCTTGAGTTCTCACCTGGTTTAAATGAAATAAACTTGAATGGCCATAAATGCATGCACACACATGTTAGACACACATACAAAGACAGAGATCTCCTGTAAAGGCTTAACATACTGTAGGGGCAAGTGCTGTTAGCGAGCACCTATGAAGGCCGGCACGGCACGCGAGGGGGGTGGGTGGCCAACACCACGCCCGGCCGCCTGTGTCTCCCCAGGGGCGATATTGACACACTGCACCAGGTACTCCTTTGAGGCTGAGCTGACCTAGGGGAGGCTCAGGACCGTTTCAGATAATCATCACTGGTGTTGGTCGTGTCCTTCACGAGCCTCCTCCATAATGCACACACCTCCGATGAGCACGGTTGGTTAGGTACGGTGCGAAAGAATTTCAACATAGAAGGGAAGTAATAAAATAAAATAATAATAATAAAAAAAGAATAATAATTCTCACGACGTTTCGGCCACAACGCAAGCAGCCGTCCTGCTTGCGTTGTGGCCGAAACGTCGTGAGAATTTGTTTTTAATTACTTCCCTTCTACGTGACTTTACCAAAAGAACCAAGATGAATCCCTGCAGTCACGAAAGCTTTAAATCGAAATTTCAACATACATCCATAGACGTAAACATTCGTTTCTTCCATGACTTTGCACGCAGACGGTCGTCGTGAAGGATGTGGACGTGATGCAAATGAATCCGCCCAAGTTCGACAAGATCGAGGACATGGCCATGCTGACCTTCCTCAACGAGCCGTCCGTGCTGTTCAACCTCAAAGAGCGTTACGCGGCATGGATGATCTACGTGAGTGCCTCGATATTACCATTTCGTCCGAACTAGGAGAGGCACCGGAAAGATGTACCCCAAACTTGTGCTCGGTGTCAGTAAATGTATACGAATCTGGTAACACACACATCAATTGGATCATGTGATGCACCTCCAACTTATGCTTTAAAATACTGGAAAAAACGTGCCATACATCCAAAATATAAGGTACAGTGTTACATATTTGAACGCCGCCCTCTTAAAAATATGGTATCATCACTTTCACAACTTTTAATGACCTGTTGAGAAGTAAAAGAGTCATAGACATCAGTGGGGTATTTATAAATAGATCACCCCACTGAGGTTTCATGAGCCTCTATGGGGTGATCCATGTATAGATTCCCCACGGAGAATCATTCGACTTCAGCGGGAAGTCTGATCTCCAGGAACAGGTTTCAAAATTTGCTGAGCATTTCTGTGAAATCTTGGGGAGGGCAAACCCCTTACCAACAATACCATCACGAGACAGTGTGGGATTGAGCCTGCTAGGGCTGTGCAGCCTCAAATATTGGAGCAAGTAGCCACTCTCTGTAAGCGATGTGTCATCTACCGAGGAAGTGTAAAGGAGAGCCGACACAAGGTTGCAGGGGGTTCGTCTTTTAATCCTTTTCTCCCATCCACACCTGTCCCCAACCGTCTCGATCTCGTTCCCGCCAAAGCTCTCCTTCTTCCCGCCCGTTCTCCCCTTATATCTCCTCGCTTACTCCTCCCCCTTCTTCTGTCACCCTTCCACTAACCCTCCTATTGGTGGGAATCCTTCCTCTGACACCCCTACATCGGTATGAAGAACAATCCAGAACCTGAGACCAGGTAAAGCACCAGGCATAATGGACATCCCAAGTGACCGACTGAGGAAGGGTTCCGGTTAGGCTGCCCAATATGGCATAATTGCAACCATCTGGACAATGGTATGGGTATCGCAGGATTGCAAGGATATCCTGGTGGCACCCATTTTTAAGAAGAGGGACCTCATTTGATTGTGTGTCGGGGAAGGCCCTGGCAAGGATTATTCAACATCACCTTGTCAGGCACACTTAAGAGAGGCTTGCAGAGCTTCAATGTAATTTCAGACCAGACCGATTCTGCACAAGCTTCCAAATTTTATGTTCAAATGCTGCAACATGAGTGGGGATTTTGAAGACTACCTACATCTCTGCTTTTCTGACCTATTCAAGGCCAAATCTTTGGGTTATTCATGCTTTCCGAGTCCCTGACCCTCAGCTCATGATCATTAAAGGCATTCATGATGGTGGGCAGGCTCATGCAAAGTTGCATGGCCAGGAGTCAAAAGGCATTTCCTGTTCAACTTGGGGCTAAATTGTTGTGACACGGGCTAGAGAATAAATGGGAAAATGTGTCATGGAAGTATTTGGAGCTGAGTAGTACCAGCAGTGTCAAGATCGGCCTCTTCGGAGGAGGCTCGTGAAGGATACTGGGCGGTTGGAGGCATCTTCCCTCCAACAACAATTGGAGGTGGAGGAATGATGCTCACGAGCAGAGCGCGAGGTGGCTAAAACCCATCAAATCGGCACGGTGGAGAACACAAGTGGTGCAAGTTCCAGCCATTTCAGTCAGCTAACTCATAACACCTGGGTGTGTTCGGTGACCTCCTGCCAGCTATCTTTCCACACTTAACGCTGCTCAAAGTTCACCTAGCCTGGCACAAGTGCTGTGGTTACATCACCGTCACTTAGTCGCGAAATGATGCCTCTTTTTGTTGTGTGTGTAACCATCTGTAGACGTACTCGGGGCTGTTCTGTGTCACGGTGAACCCCTACAAGTGGCTGCCCGTGTACAGCTCGCAGTGCGTAAACGCGTACCGGGGCAAGAAACGGCAGGAGGCCCCTCCACACATCTTCTCCATCTCCGACAACGCGTACCAGTACATGCTCACGGGTGCGTGTGCGCACGCATGTACACAAAAACACGCGCATACACGTTAACATCAGAACATGCTCACTGGCACATGTACACACACACTCCAGTACACATACACATGCACGTTGATGGCTCACTACAGAACGTCTATCTCTCTGCCAGTCTATATCTTTGTGTTTATCTGTGCGCTCTCCACGTGTCTGCCTCTGTCCATTTTCCTAATGGCCTGCCCGCTTACCTGTCTCCCTGTCTCTCTGATTTACATTCCACAGACAGAGAAAATCAGTCCATTCTCATCACGTGAGTCTAAATGCATTCAAGAGCATGATTTTGAGTTGTAGGCAAATCTTGGGTGGAATGCCTGTGATTGCCTGTCAGTCTGCCTGCTTGCGTGTCTGAGTGCGTAACTGACCGTCTGTGTCCATTTCCCTGTGTCCGTCTCTGTGATGGACAGTGGCGAGTCCGGCGCGGGGAAAACGGTGAACACGAAACGTGTCATCCAGTACTTCGCGTCCATCGCCGCGGCGGGAACCAAGCGCGACGCCAGCAAGGTGGGGGGACGCGAGGAGAAACGGAGAGACAGAGAGACACAAAGAGACATTGGGATGTTTGGCCAATTCCACTCAGGAGAGTTTAGCTTCTTGTAGGAGATAACTAGAGAAGCCGGAGAAAAGCCCACTAGACATACAAACAGAGCCGGCCCCACACTAAGCGACCCTTGCAATTGCAAAGGGCCCCGTGGCCAGCAGAGGGCCCCCTAGAGTCACTGCTAGCTAGTGGGTGAAAAAAATCATACATCAAAGGGGCCTCCAACCAAATTTTGCTTAGGGCCCCCAAAGGTCTAGGGCCGGTTCTGCATACAAAGGAGCAATATACTGCTGATGAAACTGATCCAGTTTTCATGCTCAAACAATATTGGCCTTGAAAGCCAATAGGCCGATGGAGTAAGATGTATTTTATTTACAAGTGCTTTTTACCACAGTAACACGTGCTTTTGTGTACGTCAAAATTCCACACAGATGGATTCAATCACCCATTGTATTGAGTGCGTGAACTCGTGTGATCTTCACAGGGGACCCTAGAGGATCAAATCGTCTCGGCCAATCCCGCGCTGGAAGCCTTCGGCAACGCGAAGACACTCAGGAACGACAACTCCTCGCGCTTCGTGAGTCTCTCCGATAGGGTTGCCACTTATCGTGACCCTTGAGTCTGACCTTGATAACCTTTACTCTGACACCCGACCCCTTCCAGTCCCCGTGTGTCACTGTGTAACGTATGCATGCATGCATGCGTGCATTGGGATGCGTGTGGGCGTGCTGCCGGCTACATCGCTCCCTCGTGTGCCGTGCTGGCCTTCAAAGATGCTCGCTAACAGCACTTGCCCCAACAGTCTGTGAAAGGCTATACGGGAGTTCTTTATCTTTGTCTTCGTGTGTGCGTGTCCAGGGCAAATTTATCCGCATTCACTTCGGAACGACCGGAAAACTGGCGTCCGCCGACATTGAAACCTGTGAGTTCACGCAGTTCCGTTGATCGTTCTCATATTGGGTCGGGCTCAGAACTATTGATGGTGCCCAGCCATTAGGGGCATCGTTTATACCCGTTTGCCTTCCTATTTACTTATCTGTATACCAAGTCTGCCTGTCTGTCTAAGCATCTGTATATCTGCCTGTTTACCTATCTGTATATCTACTTGTCTGTCTTTCCATCCATCAGATCTGTTGGAGAAGTCTCGGGTTACGTTCCAGCTGAAGGCTGAACGCAACTACCACATCTTCTACCAGATCCTGAGCCAGAGGAAACCTGAGCTCCTGGGTACAAACAACAACACGACCACTACCACTATCATTCTCACCACCACCATTGTCATCATTATTCACTCTTTCTGCTCGATCACTCTCTCCTCACTTGCCTCTCCCCCTCTCCACTCTCTCTCCCTGCTCTCCTCTCCCCAGACATGCTGCTGGTGACCACCAACCCGTATGATTACTCCTTCATCAGCCAGGGCCAGGTCACCGTTGCTGGATTGGATGACGGGGACGAGCTCATGGCTACGGATGTGAGCTTCCTCCTCTGCATGTTATCCACTTGAGAGAGCATGATGAGTTGCTCTGTCAGTTCATATGTCAATTCTGCTCCTCATCATATGCTCTGCAACTACAGGTAGTCCTCGACTTACGATGGAGATGCGTTACGACGATCCCATCGTAAGTCGAAAATATCGTAAGTAGAAGATGGCCTAGCCTACCCAGGAGTCTTAAAGAATGGTGATAATTTAGCAAAACAGAGCAATTTACAGTACCGTACTGTATAAACTATATACTGTTTGTATTTATTAATTACAATACTGTATTGCACAGTAACATTTAAAGTAAAAAACAAGGTAAATTCTTAGCCTACCTATATGAACTTTAATTTCATAGAAAGTTTTTTCAGGAAACAATCCTATCTGCTATATAAACTTTTAACATGCATTGAACACCGAGACAACTTAACTCCGTCGACCGCTGGTGAGAGTGAGGCATCGCACAAGGCAGGAGATGCGTACAGTACATCCCGCCAGCGTCCCAACGTACAGTATTGTACCTCGTACGCTGCTGCGTTTGCCTGCCGCGCGAAATGTAAAATATTCTACAATTTTGTCATATCGCTAATCGCCATCGTAAGATCGAAATACCGTAAGTCGGACCATCGTAAGTCGGGGACTACCTGTACTCACTTCTGCTCCTAATCTCTTGATGTCTAGCCAGTGATTGTGTTCACAGATGTGATAGCAGTGTTGATGGTGGCGATGGTTGCGCCTCTCCGCAGAGTGCCTACGACATCCTGGGCTTCACAGCGGAGGAGAAAGCGAGCGTGTACAAGCTGACGGGCGCCATCATGCACTTCGGCAACATGCACTTCAAGCAGAAGCAGCGAGAGGAGCAGGCGGAGGCAGACGGCACTGAGGGTACGGCGACGCACAGGGACACATGAAGACTTGCCGAGACATGCACACATTGGTAGCCACTGGAACGGGGGCGTGCGCGGACAAGCGGAGACATGTGGGGACATATGAACATGGAGGGACGCCAGGGAGGACAAACAGGGCCACTCGGGAACAACGGAGAAGAGTAGACTTGTTGACGTTTTATGAAAGTTATCAGAATGAGAAATTACACACGTCCAGTTTGGAACACTCAAGCTGCCAAGTCGTGAGATGACGTAAAACATTATGAAGTCTTCACCTTGGCAAGAAACTTAAATGGTTTCAGTTTATCTGCAAGCTTTCGAGGACCGTTTCATTATTTTAGCCGTGTTTTCTTTAAGGTACCTCCCAAAACACAATAAAAATTTACAATAGAATTTTTTTCGTATGGCATCATCTTTACTTAAGTTATCACGATCATCTGTTAAGACAGATATGATGCCAATAGGACAATTTGGATTAAAATGAGAAAGAGGAACACGTAGGACTGTCCATTTCCCAACCCTCATAGTCCAAACAACATTGACTATAGACAGTATTGGCACAGATGGACAGAGCTAATGCATGAACATTGTTTATTTGTATTATTTGGTTCTTTCGGTAAAGTCACATCAATAGGATCAAATTAATAAAAAATTAAACAAACAAAAAACTACGACGTTTCGATCACAACACAAGCAATCGATGACGATCACAACACAAGCAATCGATGACGATCGCTTGTGTTGTGATCGAAACGTCGTAGTTTTTTTTATTTGATCCTATTTACGTGACTTTACCGAAATAACCAAAGAATATTAATTTCTGCATTCACAAAAGCTTTAAGTCAAGATTTAGTTGTTTATGTTTACGTCTTTACTTGCTATCCTTGTTCACGAGTTTCTTCTTTGAGGACTAGCCCTTTCTTTGATGTAATTGCGTTTTGAAGTGCAATTGTACAAGTGTTGGTACAGTATGTACAATTCCATGATTATTATTTCATCTTCATTGAAAATGATCGAATACAAAGACTCACGGGGGGGGGGGGTCTTTGCCTTTGACAGACGCCGACAAAGCATCGTACCTCATGGGCCTCAACTCGGCCGACCTCATCAAGGGCCTGTGCCACCCCAGGGTCAAGGTCGGCAACGAGTACGTGACCAAGGGTCAGAACGTGCAACAGGTGGGTGGCTCCTGGTGGCGACTTCCAAAGAGAGCGAAACCCCCATTCACTGTACACACCGACTGTGCCATCGCCATTGTCACAAGCATCATCAGTTATCATAAAGATCATATCCATCAACAGACATGTGTTTAGAGTATTTGGCTGCGATAAATGTTCACTTCGTTGAGCGATCATTTGTGGCCAAATTGCTTCTGAAAACGAGCTAGACAGCTCAGTGGGCCTTGCCTGGTAAAATAAGTTTTAGTTTTTAAATGGTTAAGTTTATTCATTCGTTTATGACAATAATTTTTTTTATCATTTGCTTGACATCATTATGAGCATCACATTTGTATTTTTATTGTTTGATGTACTGTGAATTGTTTGCACTATGGAATATTTCCCCATGTCTCCTCTGGTTAAAACGTAATTTAAATAAAGGCAACAAATCATTCAGGGGTGTAATAGACAGCCTGGGCCCCTCTCTCCCCTACCACAAGTATTCACTGCTCAGTCACTACACCACCCTGGCAACCCCTGCCTTCCCCCCTCCCCCTAACTAATCTTCCCCCCACCCACCGACCACCACGGACTTCCATGCCCCACCAATATATTTACCCACCGGCCACCGCTGCGTCTGCCAGGTGTCCTATTCCATCGGTGCACTGGCAAAGTCCGTGTACGAGAAGATGTTCAACTGGATGGTCGTGCGCATCAACCAGTCGCTGGAGACCAAGGCCCCGCGACAGCACTTCATCGGTGTGCTGGACATCGCTGGCTTCGAGATCTTCGACGTGAGGACACCACCACCACC
Organism: Lampetra fluviatilis; assembly: GCF_964198595.1. Lineage (NCBI taxonomy): Eukaryota > Metazoa > Chordata > Hyperoartia > Petromyzontiformes > Petromyzontidae > Lampetra > Lampetra fluviatilis. The sequence goes on along the minus strand of NC_136337.1, from coordinate 4,123,048 downwards.
ACCACCGCCACCTGCCAGCACCGCATTCATCAAAGACAAAGATCCCCCGTATAGCCTTAACAGACTGTTTGGGCAAGTGCTGTTAGTGGGCACCAATGAGGGCCGGAGATGCACACGAGGGGGTGGGTGGCCAGCACCACGCCCGGCCTCCTTTGTCTCCCGAGTGGCAATAGTTTTACACATTGCACTAGGTACTCAAATGAGGCTAAGTCGACCTAGGGGAGGCCCAGGAATGGTTAAGATAAGCGGGAATCGAACTCGGGTTGCTGGGTTCGTAGCACAGCGTGCTAACCGTTGCACTACCTCTCCCCACCATCTCCATCATCACCACTACTACCACTACCAACATTGCCACCACCCTGACCATCCACAACCTGCCAGCATCACTCACCACCGCCACTGCAAATGCCATCGCCATCGCTACCACCGCCACTGCAAATACCATCGCCATCGCCTCAACCATCACCACCACCATCATCACCGTGTTTAGCATTGCCACCACCAACACTACTACCATCGCCAATACCACCATCTGCCTGTCTGTCCATGCGTGCACTCACCCATCCATCTGTCCCTCCGTACGTGTGTCCTTCTGCCGGTTTGCGCAGTTCAACTCATTTGAGCAGCTCTGCATCAACTTCACCAACGAGAAGTTGCAGCAGTTCTTCAACCACCACATGTTCGTGCTGGAGCAGGAGGAGTACAAGAAGGAGGGCATCGAGTGGACCTTCATCGACTTTGGCATGGACCTGCAGGCCTGCATCGAGCTCATCGAGAAGGTTGCTACTGCTGATGATAACTGATGAAGCTATTCATGATAGCAGTGGTGGTGATGATGATGCTGATGATAAAGCTACTGCTACAAAAGCTGCTGTTGCTGCTGCTGCTGTTCTGCTGACAATGATGATAATGGCGGTGATGATGCCTCTGCTTCTTTTACTGCTGATGATAGCAATTGGCGACAATAACGATGACCACACCTTTTGCCTGCGTGCTCCGTAGCCCATGGGCATCATGTCCATCCTGGAAGAGGAGTGCATGTTCCCCAAGGCGTCCGACCAGAGCTTCAAGGCAAAGCTGTATGACAACCACCTGGGCAAGTCCGCCAACTTCCAGAAGCCGCGCATCGTCAAGGGAAAGCTGGAGGCGGACTTTGCGTTGATGCACTACGCCGGCGTGGTGGACTACAACATCTCGGGTTGGCTCGTGAAGAACAAGGACCCGCTCAACGAGACCGTGGTGGGGCTCTATCAGAAGTCCTCGCTCAAGCTGCTCTCCTTGCTGTTTGTGAACTACGCCGCTGCAGATGCTGGTGAGCGAGTCACGACACAAATTTCTCACCCACTTGTTCTGTGACCAACTCATTCGCTCACTCATTTGGACGCTGACTTCCTGATTTACTCAATCGATCGCTTACTTATTTAGTCCCTTGCACACTCGCTGACCTGCTCAATCTTTGGCTCATTTACCTGCTTACCGACTCAATCACACTCATGGTTACTCACTCTCCCACACACTAACACTCACCCAACCACTCGCTCTCTCATTTTGTCTCAATGTGCTGCTCCCAACATATCATCCATAACACGGTTTATTCCCAATTGATCAGCCATAAGTCAGCTCTGAGGATAATGTATCGGAGTTGTACTTCAACAAAGCAACAGAAAAATCAACTTCTGGCCTTTGAGTATAGGGCATGTAGAGAATGTTAACAAGTTCACGACAGAATAGGGGAACCAACTGGGAAGACAGTGATAGAATGTAGCAATGTAATCAGGAAGTAGACATTGTAATGGGTGAGAAACGTGTGCGCAGGATGGAGGAGGGCAGGTTACCGTGACAAAGACCAGCAGCAGCTTGAAGGCCGGGTGTCGACTTTACAACTACTACAGGACGTAAAGGGGGGAAGTAGGGGAGTGATGAGACATCATGATGACCTCTTGCCCTTGACCTGGATCTGTGTGCACTTCCCTCCACCAGACACTACCAAGAAGGGCACCAAGAAGAAGGGTTCCTCCTTCCAGACGGTGTCAGCTCTGCACAGGGTGAGCAATAGCAGAAGGGGTTTTAATTACATTTAAAATCTTTACAATTATTTTACAGTTTGTATACTTTTGATTTAAAGCTTTCGTGACTGCAGGGATTCATATTCTTGGTTCTTTCGGTAAAGGCACGTGGAAGGGAAATAATAAAATAATAAAATAAAACTATTAAATGTATCACGAAGTTTCGACTGCAACACAAGCAATCATCATCAGGTGTGAAATGCACAGCAAGAAAATTTGAAAAAACCGCCACTTTTTTCAAATTCTCTTGCTGTGGATTTCACACCTGGTGATGATTGCTTGTGTTTTATTATTTCTCTTCTACGTGACTTTACCGAAAGAACCAAGAATAGTTTGTATACTGTTATGATAATTATGACCTTTTTAATTTTACGGGTGTACGTCGATATACGATTATCAAAATATATTTCCCGATTAGATAACCTAAGATATGTAAATAACAAAATATTTTCTGACCCAAAACCTACTCAAATATTTGTTTTCAACACAACTAACATTCTCATGCATAAATACGGAGAACAATAACTAGACAAGCAATTAGAAACAACTACTGTACACTGTAATTTACTCATAACAAACTGTGGTGCATGCCGTGTGAAGTGTTGAGGGGTGGAGGGGTTTACTGGGAGGGTGACGGAGGGGCAGTAGGACATCTGTGAAAAAAAGCTTGATAGCTCATCGGATTCCTTCAGTATGAATACATATTCTGACTCAGTGGAAACGTCTGCACGGTCGTTTTAACTACGCATCTTGGCTTGTAAACAAGCAGTGAGGCTACGAAATTTAGTATAAAAAACGCAATAATGAACCAAACGAGATGTAAACCGAAAAAAGTGTGAACTTATGACGAAATTAATAACGAATCATCATAAATCGAGTTAACGTATAGCGGCCAGGAAAATGGCCTGGGACCATATATTTACGATAAGTATTATGATTTTTTTCCACCAAAAATATCATTTAGTATAAAAAACGCAATAATGAACCAAACGAGATGTTAACCGAAAAAAGTGTTAGCTTATGACGAAAGTAATAACGAATCATCATAAATCGCGTTAATGTATATCGGGGTACACCTATATAATGATCAGAATTCAATCTAATATTTGGTGATGCCCTACTTTGTTCATTAATCTGGTTTCCCCTTACACATTCTTTGATGGACGCTAAGGTTTTACTTAGTTCGCTGATGCCTAGCGCCACCACTGACCTGTCGATCTTACGCTGTGAATAGTGATGGACTTACGCACCCTCGTTCTCACCCTCGCAGGAGAACCTGAACAAGCTGATGACCAACTTGAGGTCCACGCATCCTCACTTTGTGCGCTGCATCATCCCCAACGAGGAGAAGAAACCAGGTGAGCACACACACCTGTACAGAGATTACCGGTGTAGCCTACGTAGACTTGCCGGGGCAAGTGCTGTTGCGAGCACCTATTACACACACTGCCTTGCTGTGCACACCTGGGCTCTCCCAGTCACTCACCTGCATCCCATCCCCGCCCTCTGCGCCCCCCCCCCCCATTGCCGTGCCCCCCAGGTGAGATGGACAACGCCCTGGTGATGCACCAGCTGCGTTGTAACGGCGTGCTGGAGGGAATCCGTATCTGCAGGAAGGGATTTCCCAACAGGATCCTCTACGGCGACTTCAAGCAGCGGCAAGTCATCATTAGATGCATCATCATCACCATTGTTGTCATATGTACTATGATTGTCACGATTGTCATTATCAGCTGAAGTATCATAATCATCATCGTCATCTTGTTCAGATGAAGTATCATCATAATTATCACCATCGCTAGCAGAAAGAGCACCGTCATTACATTCACAACTACTACAACATCCCCACTACCACCATCGCTGTCATGACCATTCATTGCAATGACGATGATGTCTCTGACCCAATCACCCCCCCACCCCGCACCCCATACCCCACCCCCTCCACCACCACACAGGTACCGTATCCTGAATCCGAATGCCGTGCCTGAGGGACAGTTCATGGACAGCCGAAAATCGGCTGAGAAGCTCCTGTCCACCCTCGACATCGACCACACGCAGTACAAGTTCGGACACACCAAGGTGCAAGAGGAGGCCCTCCTCAAATTATTATTATCACGATGATAATGATCACAACGATGATCATGAACCTGTGCCTGATTAAGCGAGTCAGTGAGTGAGTAAACGAGTGAGAAATTTCTCGCAAAATTCATTAACAGTCTTTCCGGTTTCAAGAAAAAATATATATTTTGAATATTTATTTAACTGGTGCCACTTCAAATGATAATCCAAGGAAACATTCCACTATGCCAGGCTGTTTAACCAAAGCTCAACCCGAACCATGAAGCTGGCACCACATATTCACGTATACTAATACTGTTTATACTAATATGACAAAATATATTCGCTCTCCTTCTTGGTTCTTTCGGTAAAATCACGTAGAAGGGAAGTAATAAAATAATAAAAATAAAGCATAATAAAATGATTATTTTATTAATAAAATAATAAAAATACAACATAATAAAATATTTATTTTATTATGTTTTATTTTTATTATTTTATTACTTCCCTTCTACGTGACTTTACCGAAAGAACCAAGAAGATGAATCCCTGCAGTCACGAAAGCTTTAAATCGAAAGATTTCACACATGATGATTATTGTGGATTTCACACCTGATGATGATTGCTTGTGTTGCAGTCGAAACGTCGTGAGAATTTTATTGTTTAATGTTTTTTATTATTTTATTATTTCCCTTCTACGTGACTTTACCGAAAGAACCAAGAAGATGAATCCCTGCAGTCACGAAAGCTTTAAATCGAAATATATTCACTCTGCCAATGACCCTGCTTGGCCCCAACGCACAATCAGACGTCTTGTAAGGCCAGCATATTACAGTTTGGTTACAGCTCAGGTCGGGAAACGGATAGTAGATAACCACACACACAACGAGGGCTCCACAATGGCTCAGCTCGGATGTGCCAGTGGAAACGGGAGTACAAGAATCCACCGCACAACTGGCGTGAGATCTGGCAGAAGGAAGCGATGACTACGTGTGGAATCGGAAGTTGAGTGCTTCCCTTACCTGACCCTTGGAAGGGACGCCATGTTCCTAGGTTGCCACGACGATGACCCCTCACCACTGGGCAATGCTACGGTTGAACGACGTTACGTGTGCCACTCGTTGCAGGGCGTTTGTGTGTTGAGCCCAGGGTCCACCATGGTTAATACCGCGGGATGCGCTCACCAAAAGACACGGATCGCCCGCTTCACATGTTGACCATGGCGTCATGGTCAACATTTTATAATATTGCTAATAAATTACTTAATTGGGATACTCACGTACCAACATCACCCCTGGCACAGTAGTGCCCACTTGCAGGCGGGTGCTACGTACACCTTGTGCCGCACAGGGACAACAGCTACCACCGGGGACTTCCCCTGTCGCAGGACACTTTCCTGGGAGGTGTATCATAAATAGCTAGTGCAAATCATGACCCCCCACCCCATCACGTTTAACCCCGTGCAGGTGTTCTTCAAAGCCGGTCTGCTGGGCACGCTGGAAGAGATGCGAGACGACCGCCTCTCAAAGATCATCACCCTCCTGCAGGCGCGACTGCGTGGGTTACTGTCACGCAAAGAGTTCGCTAAGATCATTGAGCGCAGGTGAGGGGTGTGGGGGCAGGGTGTGGGGGAGTGGCATTATACAGGGTCACTCAGGGGTCACTAGAGGGTAGATGATTGATGCAAGTGTGGTGGATGGCTGATAATGGTGGTGGATGATGTATAATATGACAATGGTGGTAGAAGATAAATGGATGAGGATGATGATGATGATGATGACGACGATGGTGAGTCACCTACTCGTATCCGTCGCCACAGGGACGCGCTGCTCGTCATCCAGTACAACATCCGCGCATTCATGGGCGTCAAGAACTGGCCGTGGATGAAGCTCTTCTTCAAGATCAAGCCGCTGCTCAAGAGCGCCGAGACCGAGAAGGAGATGCAGAATATGAAGGAGGACTTCCTGAAGCTGAAGGAGGCCTACGCCAAGTCGGAGGCACGCCGCAAGGAGCTGGAGGAGAAGTCGGTGTCGCTCCTGCAGGAGAAGAACGACCTCGCCATGCAAGTGCAGGCGGTAAGTGAGACCGGCCGGCCTGACCAGAACAATGACGATTGACAATAACCACGATGACGATGTACATTGTACGCTCGCTGTTGAACTCAAAATCCTTCCTCCTTCCATCTCTTCACCCGCCCCCCACTATCCCTGTGCCCACACCCCCCCACTTACCACCATGACATTCATCTCCGCCTTCCACCCCCCTCCCACCACACACACACAGGAGCAAGATAACATCGCGGACGCCGAGGAGCGCTGCGAGCAGCTCATCAAGAGCAAGATCTCTCAAGAGGGGAAGATCAAGGAGCTGACGGAGCGACTGGAGGAGGAAGAGGAGATGAACGCCGAGGTGACGGCCAAGAAGCGCAAGCTGGAGGACGAGTGCAGCGAGCTCAAGAAGGACATTGACGACCTGGAGCTCACGCTCGCCAAGGTGGAGAAGGAGAAGCACGCCACGGAGAACAAGGTGAGTGGCGAACCGTGCGTTTGACATTATATCAATGGACACTGGAAGTTATAGATTTGATGCTGGCCAGGTGGCTCAGCGGTAGTGGGAGCGGCTCTCAATCGGAAGGTTGCAAGTTCAAAGCATGGTTGGAGGGGGGGTTTACTCAAACCATCATCATGTCTCCGGGGTCGCTAAAAACAAGTACCACTTTGTGGGAAAAGCGAGAGTGGTTGTCCTATGGATAGGATCGGCAATTCCCACCATTGGCTCAGGGCTGTAAACAGGAAACACCACATCAATTATCATTTATAATTTTGTTTACATTACAAGTTTGCTATGTATGTGTCACTCGAAACCCTGAAGACCCTTAAAAATGGAATGTTCCATTTCAGGCGATTATCCAAGTAAAATATTTAAATAAAAAAACACGACTGACATACGATTGATAAATGAAAACACGCCAAGCCATTGTGTGAACGGCATTGGTTTCCCTACGTATATTTATTTCCCCTTTTGGGAAACAAATATCCAGCATACGTTTGTTCCCGCCAGTTAACAAACTCTCGTTCCACAACTACAGACTTGTGGTGTAATGGTTAGCACATTGGACTTGGAATACGGAGGTCACCGGTTCGATTCTGTTTCCCGGCACAGCCGTTGTAGCAATTGGCAAGTTCCTTAAAGCCCCCTGCCTGGAGTCTACACCAGAGTCAGATGATTGGTGAGGTCACACGTGGTTGAGTAAATTGTGGGTACCCCCAACTCTTCCAAGACATCTCAAAGGGCTCTCTGGAATCTCTTCAAGTGGAGTTATTTCTGCCAGTAGTGGAATTCAGAATCAGAATCTTTATATAGACTGGAGGAATCCGATGAGCTATGAAGCTGTCCAGTAGGGGCGGGTCAGAAAATATTATCAAGAATTTGCAGAGCTGCACCTTTACATTTTATATTTCTTTCATTCGAATTTATATCCCCAGTAAAAAAATATTTTTCTCAAAAGGATAATTTGTTAAATCAATGATACTGGCTCACCACATGTTTTTGGCAAGAGCAATCCATATACAATATGGGGCCCTGTACAAATCTGACTCCATTAATATCTCCACGCCGTCCACCCGAGCGAGCCTGCTCACCCACGACCTGCTCACCCACCCACCCGCTCACCCACCCACCCTCCCTCTCACCGACCCACAGGTGAAGAACCTGACGGAGGAGATGGCCGCTCTGGATGACATCATCGCGAAGCTGACCAAGGAGAAGAAGGCCCTCCAGGAGGCTCACCAGCAAACGCTGGACGACCTGCAGGCTGAGGAGGACAAGGTCAACTCGCTCACCAAGAGCAAGGCCAAGCTGGAGCAGCAAGTGGACGACGTGAGTGGTCCACCAGTATGATCCTCTAGTTGCCCAAAGTGCCGACCAGTCACACTGACCCACCAGGTCCACCAATCTTGGTTTGAGTTTTTATACCAAATCCTTCTTTAGCACTGAACTATTACGACTGTACAAGACAGAAATTCGGCCGAAGTTTGAATTCTGTTGTCGTACCAGTGGTGGAACCCCCATTTCCTACATCACTGCAATTGAAAGAATTCAACATAAATCTTGGAGGTTGATGGATGGTCCAGCACTCGGCAATTTGCTGCAGTTAATAATTTTGTATCTGCTATGACCATGGTCACTTTTCCCATGGAATTCCCTCATTGATTCCTCCACCAACCATGGGGTGTAGATCTACCAGACTGTTTCATCAGATCCATACCGTGTTCAACCACCACCACACTGCAGATCACAGTGCTTCTCTTTCTGCTTCCTGCTAATCGTTAATTTCTCAAGCTCTGATAAGCCTACTCAATGCAACATGTGCGTCACCTCATCCATTATCATTTTAATAGTGATGCTTGTTGCTGACCACGTCACATTTTGGACCTTTGCTCATCAACCATGGTTATTTTAAAAAAAGCTCCCACCATCAGACCAGTTTCATTGAGACCCCAGAGTCTATGGTTGTTGCTGTAAGCACGCGTGTCTGCACGTACATTCCACAGCTGGAGGGCTCACTGGAACAGGAGAAGAAGGTGCGCATGGATCTGGAGCGCGCCAAGAGGAAGCTGGAGGGAGACCTCAAGCTGACCCAGGAGACCATCATGGACCTGGAGAACGACAAGCAGCAGCTGGAGGAGAAGTCCAAGAAGTAGGGTGCTCGTCATCATTGTCAATATCGTCATCATTGTCCATGACCTGTGATTGGTTGACACATGGCTAGGTGGTTCTAGGTTTGATGGAAATTACTTAATAACCATGTGTGCGTACGCGTGTGCTAACGTCTGTGCACGTTTGTTTATACGTGAGCGCTTGCGTATGTGTATGCACGTTTGTGTTTGTACGCATGTGTGAGGTGAGTGTGTGTGTTTATACATGCGTGTGTGTGTGTACACGTGCGTGTGTGCAGGAGGGAGTTTGAGATGAACACCCTGAACAGCCGAATTGAGGATGAACAGGCACTGGCTGCTCAGCTCCAGAAGAAGATCAAGGAACTGCAGGTGATGCACACATCAATGAGCCTAAAGACTCACTTTCAGGAGGGTCCTGCAAAATTGGGATGTTTGGCCAATTTTATTAATGAGTGTTTAGCGTTCATGTGGAAGTAAACTGGAGAGCCCAGAGAAAACTCACCACCCATGAGGGAAAACATATTAAAGCTCTCCAGACATAATTATCGATTAAAGATAATGGTGGAAGTGTTAAAAGATAACTGTTATTGTAATGATGATGATGCTGCTGCTGTTGCTGCTGCTGCTGCTTGACAGTGACCCTGATGATAATGCCAATGATGCTGATAATCATGACAATGATCACAGCAACGATTATGTCAATGACGATGATCATGTTGATCATAATTTCAATAAAAATTAAGAGGACAATGCTGCTCTTTCTGCTGCTGATTATGACGATGATGATCACGGCAATGATCATTTAGATTTAAAGCTTTCGTGACTGCAGAGGCAATGATCATGACAATGACGTTGCCGCTAATTTTGTTTCTGCTGCATACGACAATGATGATGATCGCAGCCACGTCAAAGCTGCTGATGGTGAAGATGCTGATGATGATCTCGCTCCTCCCCAGGCGCGCATTGAGGAGCTGGAGGAGGAGCTGGAGGCTGAGCGCGCGGCGCGCGCCAAGGTGGAGAAGCAGCGAGCGGACGTGGCGCGCGAGCTGGAGGAGATCAGCGAGAGGCTGGAGGAGGCGGGAGGAGCCACGGCGGCGCAGGTGACTCCCACCCCAGCACCACACGCAGAGAAAGACAAAGGTCACCCGTGTAGTCTACACAGACAGTTGGAGCAAGTGCTTGTTAGCACGTTTAACTGCGTAATTAGAGTTTTACCGTAAAACCTTTCTTTTAGGAAAAGTTTATGAGCAGCATACATCGTGTGTGTTGTTGTGGGTTGAATTGACAAAGTAGGTTTAAGCTAACAGTGTGCAGGAACATTTAAGAGAAACAAGAACGATCATACAAGTAGTATCAATTAGAATTAGTATTTTTTTATGTTAGGAATAAAGTCTTTTAATGGGAGTGGGAGAAACCATTAGGAACACCTGGGGGGTGCGTTCATATTACAAATGTGCAGAGCACTCTAGCCTCGTGGCACTAGCTCTTATTGAATGGTCGCCGAGCGTGAGGTGGGCAACAATCAGATATTTAAATGATCTGACACGTGACCACCTAACACTCAACGGGGCAGCTCCTCAACAGACCGTTAGCCGATGTGCTCTGGCCTAACAGGTCGTCCAAAAGAAATGCACTCTGGAGCGCTCTGGAACAATCTGTTCATTTAGCGCACCGCTGGCCTAGAATGAAAATTTAAGCTACAGGCGTACTGTGAGACAAGAAAGGTTTCAAAAGGTAGAGAGGTACTGCAGCAGTGAGTCCGTGCAAGGAAGAGCCGACATCGACCTCCTTCAACCCCGTGCACCATCGGCAACTTCCCCTGCCTCCATATCTCATTCCTCTTCTAAACCCGATTACTGACAGCCGTACTACCCCAACCATCCTTCCCTTATACTCTTAGTTCTTTCGGTAAAGTCACTTTACCGAAAGAACTAAGAGTATGAATCCTTGCAGTCACGAAAGCTTCAAATCTAGAATTAACATCCTTCCCTTGTTTTTCCATTTTGTACCGTAGTCAGTAAGCATTGTCAAGCGCCTTAACGAAAGGCGCTTTATAAATCCAATGTAGAATAGAATAGTGAGATAGAATAAAGTTGTGTATAAGGTAAATATGTACAGAGGAGACTTTGTAAAAGGGAGTTAAAGTATAGTGATGATAAAACACATTAAATAAAATATAAGCACTAAATAAAAGTAATGTATTACCTATAAAACAGAAAGTATATCATACTTAATTTGGAGCTTTCGTGACTGCAGGAATTACTCTTTGGTTCTTTCGGTAAAGTCACGTATAAAGAGAAAATAATCAATTAAATACTAGCATACCATATAAAGAGAAAATAATAAATTAAATACTAGCATATGCTAGTTTTTTATTTTGTATTTTCTCTTTATACGTGACTTTACCGAAAGAACCAAAGAGAAAGAATATCGACGAGAGAAGTTGTACATAGCTCATCGAGTACATAGCTCAAAATAATATCTTGAAGAGAGAGTCCTTGCCTATAAAAGTTGGCAGTTCAGCATTGGTGCAAGTGTAGTGACATAGAACGGTCACTACTGTGTCGGCCTGTAAGAAGGCTGGGGGTGCCTGGGGGGTCACGTGCTGGAGGGATCCGGACCTTCCCAGAGGTGGGGGAAGTGAGGCGTGTCCTGGGAAGGGAGGCGTGGCCTGGAGAGAGCCAGCCACGCCGGGGCGGAGCCAGCCACGCCAAAGCAGATACAAGCGTGGTGTGAACGCAGAGCGAGGCTGTTGTACTGTACTCCGAAGTGAAGACATCATGGGTCGTCGTCCTGGGCCAGGCAGGCCGTTGCCTGCCTGGTCCAGTCTGTGTCGCGTTCCAGAGTGTTAGTGAGTTGAGGAAGGTGGTCACCACCTCATGTACAGCGTTATGTTACTTACCGTTTAATAAATAGTGTTGCCTCCAAGCTGCGTGTGTGTGCACCTAATTCGAACCCACTACACAAGGAAGCTTGGCTCTGCTGATGAGGCACACAGAATTCAAGTTGGACTTTTGGGCCTGTGCTCAGCAACCGTTATGTAAACATGAACCTTCGATAGTGCTGTTTGTTCCTGTCCACTTGGAGTTTAAGGCCTGTGCTCAGCAACCATGATGATAAAAACAATAGGAGACGCTGTGTGTTTGTGCATCTCTATGTTTAAGGTGCACATGGCCTGGCACAAGCGTCGTGGTGACGTCACCGCCACTTAGTGGCGTATGGCGGTTGTTGTTGTGGTCTCTATGCTTATCTGTTGCATGGAATCAAGTGAACCCGCGACCTTGGATTTAGTCTGCCAGGGCGCTCTCTTGTGTTTTAGATAAATTTGTACATGTTTTTATTTTACCAGGTAAGGCCCACTGAGCTGTATAGCTATCTTTCAGAAGCAACCTAGCCCCAAATGATAGCTCAACGATGTGGCTTTTCACGTGCAAACTTATAGCAGCCAAATACTCTAAATGCACGTTACTAAATATGGAGGGAAAAACTGGAGGACCCGGAAAAAAAACAACACACGGCTACAGAGATAACATGTAAACTCCAAATATACAGGCATCAGGGTCAGGATCGAACCCACGACATCCTGTATATCTGGTCCAACACCATGTGAGACTAGGCTCTAAGGAAAGCTGTCTCGGGTGTGGACCAATCAACTTCAAGGACAGTGCATACATTTTCAGAATTATGTTTTTTGTTTGCATTATGACTGCAGGTATTGTGGTCTATGCAAACATGACACCTTGTAACAAAAGGTGTCAGATTTGTTGCCATATGAAAAGGGTAGAAAAACAATTATCATATTTTTTCTTCTGGCAAATGAGGTTCCAATGGTCTGGCAAGGTAGTTAACATCTCGCCACCGCGACACCCCTACTTCTCCCCGCAACGCAGATCGAGTTCAACAAGAAGCGGGAGGCCGAGTTTCAGAAGCTGCGTCGCGACCTGGAGGAGTCGACGCTGCAGCACGAGGCCACGGCGTCGGCGCTGCGCAAGAAGCACGCGGACAGCGTCGCCGAGCTGGGCGAGCAGCTGGACAACCTCCAGCGCGTCAAGCAGAAGCTGGAGAAGGAGAAGAGCGAGCTCAAGATGGAACTGGACGACATCGTCTCCAACATGGAGTCTGTCGTCAAGACCAAGGTGAGCGCGTGGCGGGAGGCGTCGGATGAGGCCCGGGCTCATAGGCGTTTCCACTTGTCCTGATTTTCCCAGCACAAATAATAACTCAGCACCTTCGTCGATAACACTGTGCCCTGAAGAGGAACAATAATATAGCAGGCGACAAAGTCACGTCGAAGGGAAATAAAATAATAAAAATAAAACATAATAAAATACAATTCTCACGACGTTTCGGCCACGAAACGTCGTGAGAATTGTATTTTATTATGTTTTATTTTTATAATTTTATTATTTCCCTTCGACGTGACTTTACGGAAAGAACCAAGAAGATGAATTCCTGCAGTCACGAAAGCTTTAAATCGAAAAATATAGCAGGCGACGTTTCAAGCAACGGCCCTTATTCCATAGCAGAGAGATCTCTGAGAAACAATTGAGTTCAGTGCGTGTGTCTCGTGAGTGCCTAGAGTTGATGACTTGAGGTTCGTTGAATTCAGGACCCGTTTCTCATTGAGTCCTGGATTTTTGTGTCACCGAGTCCAGGATGTCTCTCATTGAGCCCCAGGAATTCAGTCCAGCACCTGTGTCTCATTGAGTCCCAAGAGTCCGCTGATTCCTGGAATCGTGTTGCATTGGTACATTTCCCAATGTGGTGCTCAGGCTTTTGACATGTAACCAGCTATCACTGCTACTCATGTAGCTGTTGATGATGATTGTCATATTGATAACTATGATGATTTTTGACAATATCAATGTTAGTAAAAAAAAAATGAAAACTAAATTAAATCACGACGTTTCGTGCGCAGCACAAGCGTCCTTTTTTATTTTTTTATTTTTTTTACCTACGTGACTTTACCGAAAAAACCCAAAGAGTATGAATCCTTGCAGTCACGAAAGCTTCGAATCTAGAATTATCAATGTTGTCGTCACTAACCTCGTTGATTTTCTCCCACGTCGCGGATGCCAGTCGAACCTGGAGAAGATGTGCCGCAGCTATGAGGATCAGCTCAACGAGCTCAAGGTGTCATCGGAGGAGAACCTACGGGCACTCAACGACTTCACGGCGCAGAAAGCCAAACTGCAAACCGAGAACGGTGCTTCTTCTAGCATACACGCACACCACATCATCAACATCATCGGCCATGGTCAATCCACTGCTGGATGATGGCCTCCCCAAGCCGCCACCAACGCTCATGATCCTGCCATCTAATAACCCACCTCGCACCCGCTTCACCGCATTGCTATAGCAACAATAATAATGACGATGGATGGATACAAGCACATTAATACAACAAAGGCACATTAAAAATAATGAACAATTTGCGCACCTCCCTCACCCCGTGTAGGCGAGCTGTCCCGGCAGATGGAGGAGAAGCAGGCACTCATCACGCAGCTGACGCGCGGGAAGCAGTCGTTCACTCAGCAGGTGGAGGAGCTGCGACGACAGCTTGATGAGGAGCTCAAGGTAAGAGAATAGAGAAGATGAACCTTGCACCGTCCGACTGGTGTTGGCCCGGTGGCTCTGAGGCCAGAGTGCCGAGCCAGTACTGTTGAGAACTTGGGTTCAATGTGGGTTTCAGCCGTGCTAAATGTATTAAAAAAAACTCACATTCGTCAATAACACTGCCCTAAAGAGGAAAAATTATTATAATATGCGATGTTTTGGGTAATGACCCTTCTTCATAACAGAACAAAGGCCCATTGTTACGTGCTTGTGCATGAAAGCCAACACAGTCTCAGTCTTGTTTAGAGTAATTGTCATATGTAATGAACAATTTTTTACGCGTAAAACACCTAATACGAAGAACAAATTCTCACTAGGCACCAAGTTTTTGTGTATTTGTTAAAGTAGGTGAGACATCAATAGACCAGGATGAGTGTTATTTGCAAGCATGATCTACATCACCATGATGACCAAAGAAGATAATCAAAAGTCCTACAATCAAGTAAATGGACTTAAAGGCAAAAACAAACCAATAGAACTAAGAGCAAAAACAACGCGAGTTACAGGAGGAATTGAACTCCACCGCGACCACCACATGCCCCCCACTGCACGACTGACCTGGAGCACTTCCCCCACACCCCCACCACCACCCCCCACCCCCCCCAGGCGAAGAGCGCGCTGGCGCACGCGGTGCAGGCGGCGCGGCACGACTGCGACCTGCTGCGCGAGCAGTACGAGGAGGAGCAGGAGGCCAAGGCGGAGCTCCAGCGAGCGCTGTCTCGCGCCAACGCCGAGGTGGCGCAGTGGAGGACCAAGTACGAGACGGACGCCATCCAGAGGACCGAGGAGCTGGAGGAGGCCAAGTACGGACGGCGCTTTCCACCACCACTATGACCACCACCATGACCACCACCATGACCACCACCATCACCACCACCATCACCACCACCACCACCATCACCACCACAATCACCACCATCACCACCATCACCACCACCACCACCATCATCACCACCATCACCACCACCACCACCACCATCATCACCACCATCATCACCACCATCATCACCACCATCATCATCACCACCACCACCACCACCATCACCACCACCATCACCACCACCATCACCACCACCACCATCATCACCATCACCACCATCACCACCACCATCACCACCACCACCACCATCATCACAACCACCACCACCACCATCACCACCACCATCACCATGACCACCATCACCACCACCATCATCACCACCACCACCACCACCATCATCATCACCACCACCATCACCATCATCATCACCATCATCACCACCATCACCACCACCATCATCACCACCATCACCACCACCATCACCACATCCACCATCATCACCACCACCATCACCACCACCACCATCACCACCACCACCATCACCACCATCACCACCACAATCACCACCATCACCACCACCACCACCATCACCACCATCACCATCACCACCACCATCACCACCATCACCACCATCACCACCACCATCCTTTCCATTGTCCTCGTGCAATCAATCAAGAATTGTGAAGGCCGTGGTAATCAACTCGGGGTGATTTTTTTTCATAACGACTGCTGAGCACAACCACAGAGGTCCAAAAGAGTTCGGTTTTTTAATTTGGATAAGTTATAAGAATTTGGGACAACAGATGGATGGAATCCTAAGTTGAGCAGTGCGAGAACAGGAGCAGTAAGCAAAGTCTTTCAATCTGCAGTGTGGTGGTTTAAAAACGTATGGATGAGACAAAACAGAGTGGTCCTCAACATGGGCAGAGGAGGCAATAAGTGAAGTCCATGGGAACAGTAACCATGGTAGTAGCGGTAGAAGAGTGATTAACCAGGAGAGTTTTCAGCAGTGTGATTCGTGGGTGAGAGCGTTGCCCTCGGAGGCGAGGTGGTGGACCTCTTGCAGAGGTCGCAACCAAGTACCCGATACCCGTACCCTACCCGATACCCGGCTACCCGTACCCGGCCGGGTACGGGTGTACGGGTACCCGTTTGCGACCCTGGTGCGGCCGGGTACGGGTACGGGTAGGCCGTGAGTCACTGGTGAGTAACCGTTTGTCACTCATTTCCCAACGTCTTGTCTCTTCTCACAATTCAAGTTCCTAGAATCAATCCACCCGCGCCTGCAACATGGCTTAATCCCAGAGGTCGCAATCAGGTACCCGATACCCGTAATCTACGCGTACCCGGCCGGGTACGGGTAGGGTACGGGTATGGCCGGGTACGGGTACGGGTACCCATTTGCAACCCTGGTGCGGCCAGGTACGGGTACCCGTTTGCGACCCTGGTGCGGCCGGGTACGGGTACGGGTAAGGAATCAAAGCCCGTTTGCGACCTCTGACCTCTTGGCGTTTGACGTGGCACGGCTCCCGCTGGGAAGTGGCGCACGGGCGTGCTCCTCGCTCGTTTTATTTTGGAATCAAAAGTTAAAGATAAGACGAGCAAGTAGTGGGTCCGAGCACCGCACGCACTTGCAACGCGCATACAGGTAGACACATGGGCGCGGCGGACACATGGTGGATGAGAGGATGCACTCACAGACACACACACACACAGAGGCGGCCACCGCCACACTCCGTTTCCCCTATCTTCAACCATACGTTAGATAGAGCTTGGGAGGTGAGCACCGCCCCTTCACGGGAGAAGGGGCAGGTGGGCCCCCTTGTCACGTGTTTGCCTGCCAGCCGATGTACAGTGCTGAAGGAGTTCAAAACATACACAATACATAGACCCGGAAATGAATGTTTTTAGATTTCTGGGCGACTAGTGAGTGTGGTTTGCATTGTTTGGACCCAGTTAGGGATATTTATTTGTATCCTAAATGTTATTTTGAGTGGGTACAAGTCTGACCGGCACTTTATTCTTTATGGTGGGCAATATTGGATGAGGTGGCTTCTATGTAGCGAGTTGTGGCTTTGGTTTGTCAATGTATTCAGGCTTACAATATCAGGGGTCAGGGTTTGGCTCTCAGATGTAATGCCCACTCCACATGAGCCATGGACATCTCTTGGGCCAGTAGGGTGGGTGACCCTCTGGCAAAAATTTGTTGAGAGGTAGTTTAGAGCTCTCCAAATACGTTCACCAAGTATTAAGTTCAAAACACTGGTTTCACATGAGATGGTGCTCTAAGGCAGACCCACATAATTTTGTCAAATATCCAAAATACTCCCAATGTACAAAGAAGAGTCTGAGTAGCATAACCTCCAGTGCTTCTCATTCTCGCTTGGTAAACACCAAAGCATTTTGAACTAGCTACGACTGTTCGCCAATTGATTAGGATGTCACCAGTTGTTGGGTATGTCACACATTCGACGCCATTGGCCGAGTTATGATGCTTACAATATTGACACATCCACAACAAGTCACCAAATATCATTCATTGATAATTCGAAGAAATGTGTTTATTTGTTCTCCGTATGGGCCGTGTTAATATAAAAGCATCTTGTATTAAATTTGTGGTTTTCCCAGGAATTCTCTAATACAAGTGCTAGCCAATCTCACATGTGCTTAGGTGCCAAAATCTGATGACATCGGACGCATTCAGGGTGATTCTGCTTGGAGCAAACTAGAAAATCTTCCTTCTCCCCCTCGTCCGTGGCTTACACCTCCTCCTCTACCTCCCCTTCCTCTGCTCCTATATCCTTCCCTTCATCCCACTTTCATCTCCTCCACGCTCCCACCCCCTCATGCTCCTCCATCTCCGACTCTCACCTCATCTTCCTCCACTTCTCCCACCTCCTCCATGTCATCCTCGTGACCACGCAGGAAGAAGCTGGTGCAGAGGCTGCAGGATGCGGAGGAGTCTGTGGAGGCCGCCAATGCCAAGTGCTCCTCGCTGGAGAAGACCAAGCAGCGTCTGCAGAACGAGCTCGAGGACATGATGGTGGACGTGGAGCGTGCCAACGCCGCGGCCGCCGCCCTCGACAAGAAGCAGAGGACATTCGACAAGGCACGGGTCACACGGGGAGACACGGGTCACAGAGATCAGAGATAACACAAGCACGCTGCATGTGTCTGTGCATGTGCCTATACACCTACCCACATACACCTCAAGTGGGGTAACGTGTTAGTACAAAAACTTCTTCCCAAAATGTCTGGTCAGTGAAGAAGAGTGCCCTGTTGACGGGGTCGAGATCTTCCACACGTGGAGGTCCTTCAACCAAAAGTGGCATGATCAATTCATTGCTGGGCTGCACCAATACCTTTCACCATCTCACTCTGCTTATGTCACCCACTCGTTGAGCAACCAAGGTCAAAGCCCTCCCAGCACTACTCTGTTAGAGGCCACTCATTTTCTTCCCCAGCCATCCATGCTGACAACTCCCTGCCTATGTTCCATGTATCCCCTGCCTATGACTACCAGCCATGCCCACTGGTTTGGTACAGCTTCGAATCTGGGTTCACTATCATCCTTTTCTCCGTTGCCATCTCTCCTCCCAAGCAATTGGAGGGCTGCACCTTTCCGCCTTTCAACGCGATCACCCTGCGGGTTTTGCCATTCCGTGAGTTTGATCTCGGCGTCGTCGTATCCGCAGGTCCTGGCCGAGTGGAAGCAGAAATACGAGGAGTCGCAGGCGGAGCTGGAGGGGGCGCAGAAGGAGGCGCGCTCACTCAGCACGGAGCTCTTCAAGCTGAAGAACGCGTACGAGGAGAGCCTCGACCACCTGGAGACCATGAAGAGGGAGAACAAGAACCTGCAGGGTGAGTAGTGAGTGTGTGTGCGTCAGAGAGTGGGTGTATGTGAAATTGGCACAGTAGGGGGCACAGGTGATGCATCAGCCAGTCATCTCGGTCATCTCAGTCAGTCGACCCGTGGCACCTGCTGGGTCTGCCCCGTGACCTCCTGCCAGCGGGCGTTCAACACTTCACGTGGTAGCCTCAAGGTGCACATGGCCTGGCACAAGCGTCGTGGTGACGTCACCGCCACTTAGTGGCGAATGGCGGTTGTTGTTGTTGTATGTGAAGAGCGATAGCATAGATTATGATGATGATAACGAGGTGTGATTTTCTGCGTGCACAGAGGAGATCTCCGATCTGACGGAGCAGATGAGCGAGGGAGCCAAGACGGTGCACGAGCTGGAGAAGCTGCGCAAGCAGCTGGAGCAGGAGAAGGTCGACCTGCAGGCGGCGCTGGAGGAGGCAGAGGTGACGTGGGGCAGGGGACAAACACAAAGATCCCCCGTGTAGCCTACACAGACCGTTGGGGCAATCAGAGATAGGCAAGCACAAATGAAAAATTCAGCCACCCCGATGGAGACACAAAATCAGTGGTTCGTCCTGTCACCGTGACTGACAAAGACAAAAAAATCCCAGAGTATGAATTGATACACGTTGATCCAATCGCCAAGTCGGCTTGAACTGAGAAAATAAAATGTTGCTGCCATCTGACCGCAACCCATTTTTTATTTAGTCAGCGTTTTTAATTGAAGTCATTGTCTTAGGCTAGTCAACGACTTTGTGGAATTCTGGTCACGTATTATTCTGTGGATTTAATTCGGTATTTCTCTTAGCCTAGATTACTATGTTGGTGTGTGAGGGTGTGCTATTTCCTCCCCCCTCCCAATATTACTAGGTTAGCCAATAAGTAAAAACAGTTACTTCGAATATATATATTCTTGGTTCTTTCGGTAAAGTCACGTAGAAGGGAAACAATAAAATACAAATATAAAACAATAAAATTCTCACGACGTTTCGATTGCAACACGAGCAATCATCATCAGGTGTGAAACCCACAGCAAGAAAATTTGAAAAAAGTGGCGATTTTTTATATTTTTATTCTTTTATTGTTTCCCTTCTACGTGACTTTACCGAAAGGACCAAGAATATGAATCCCTGCAGTCACGAAAGCTTTAAATCGATACTTCGAATATGTTTATGCAGCCAATAATGTGTGGTCTTCCTCAGTGGACTGCAGGCTCTAAGAATGTGACTAAACTATCCTAGTCTGCCTTTTGATTCAGACTCGTACCATCTCATCATAGGTGGTTTGTTCTTATGCAGGCAGTCACCGTCATCATCATACTTGATACTTTTCCTCCACTCAATCACAGTTGTGTGAACTAAAATAAAATTAATTTGGTTGATGAATAGTTCTGTCGCTAATTTCGCTCCCGAAACGTCTCGCTGTCCCAACGCAGGCCTCCCTGGAGCACGAAGAAAGCAAGATCCTCCGCGCTCAGCTCGAGCTCAACCAGATGAAGGCCGACATCGAACGCAAGCTCTCCGAGAAAGACGAGGAGCTGGAGCAGTCCAAACGGAACAACCAGCGCGCCGTCGAGACGCTGCAGACCGCCCTGGAGGCCGAGACGCGCTCAAGGAACGAGGCGCTGCGCATCAAGAAGAAGATGGAGGGCGACCTCAACGAGATGGAGATCCAGCTGAGCCACGCCAACCGCTCAGCCTCAGAGGCGCAGAAGCAGCTCAAGATGGTGCAGTCACAGTTCAAGGTGCGTGGACGGCCAAGTACAGAAATGCTCTAAAGATTTGTCTTAAATCTGGCATGATGGAATTGTAGTACGATAAATGTCATCAATAAAAATGGATCGTCATTCAAAGTAAATGGGGGGAGTCATCATCATCATTGTCAACGATGATAAATCTACTGAGGTAGGCTTCCTCGGTCATTATTCTATGCGCATGCATGCAATTATGCCTCTCTTGCAAATAATAATAATTACGTCATTTGTTTATCTTTCTGTACCTCCCTCTGTATCCCCCTCTGTCCGTGTCTCTCTTTGTCCCTCCATCTGCCTCTGCCTCTACCTCTGACCATGTACCACCACCACCACCGTACACACACAGGAGGCCCAGCTGCAGCTGGACGACGCCCTGCGGCTGGGAGACGAGTACAAGGAGCAGGCGGCCATGGCGGAGCGGCGTAGCACGCTCATGCTGGCCGAGGTGGAGGAGCTGCGCTCGGCGCTCGAGCAGACGGAGCGCGCGCGCAAGCTCGCCGAGCAGGAGCTCATCGATGCCAGCGAGCGCGTGCAGCTGCTGCACTCGCAGGTGCGTCCTCATCGGTGCCAGAGTCGTCATTATCACAACCATCGTTGTTGTTGTTGTTGTCATCTTGAGTTGTTCCACGTGAATTCTACGATCCAGGTGTTCAATATTTGTATTCCTTCCTCCCTCCTGCTCCCTCATTCATCTTGCTCCTGCGTCCTCATCGCCATCGGTGCCAGAGTCGTCATTATCACAACCATCGTTGTTGTTGTCATCTTGAGTTGTTCCACGTGAATTATACGATCCAGGTGCTCAATATTTGTATTGCTTCCTCCCTCCTGCTCCCTCCTCCCATCTCCATCTTTCTCCCTCCCTATCACACATCCACCTCCTGATCCTCTCTGCTCCATCGTGCTCTGCAGAACACCAGCCTGATCAACCAGAAGAAGAAGCTGGAGGGAGACATGGGGTCGCTGCAGAGCGAGGTGGAGGAGGCAGTGCAGGAGTGCCGCAACGCCGAGGAAAAGGCCAAGAAGGCCATCACAGACGTGAGAAACCCCATGAGACACGGTCCATCCACTGCTGATGAGCGAATCCCCACATCATCATTCACCATTATCTACTCAATGGTGGATGAAGGATTCTTCATTCCACTACCATTATCATCGTCATCAGCCATGGTCCATCCACTGCTGGATGAGCGAATCCCCACATTGTTGTTAGCCATGATCTACTGAATGGTGGATGAAGGCCTCCTCATGCCACCACCGTTATCACCATCATCATCGGCCGTGCTATATCCGCTGCTGGATGAGGGAATCCCCACATTGTTGTTAGCCATGCTGTACTCAATGGTGGATTAAGGCCTCTTCATGCCCCCACCATTATCATCATTATCAGCCGTGGTCTATCAACTGCTGGAATAGGGGATCCAATCGCCATCATCAACCATGGCCTATCCACTGCTGGATAAAGGCCTCTTGGTAGCATCACCATTATCATCATCATCTTGAACCATGATCTATCCACTGCCAGCTGAAGGCCTCCCCATGCCACCACCCGTCAGTCCGACCTCCTCGGGCGAGAGTCTAACCGAGGTGTCGTGACCTGGCAGGCGGCCATGATGGCCGAGGAGCTGAAGAAGGAGCAGGACACGAGCGCTCACCTGGAGCGCATGAAGAAGAACATGGAGCAGACGGTGAAGGACCTGCAGCACCGGCTGGATGAGGCCGAGCAGATCGCGCTCAAGGGCGGCAAGAAGCAGCTCCAGAAGCTGGAGGCCAGGGTGAGAAGGGAGTGAAGGTTGGGGTCAGTGCTGTTAGCAAGTACAAATTAAATATGGCAAAGTGCACAAGAAGGTGGTGTTGTTAGAAATATAATTTGCCAATGAGCGTCATGTCACCACGTTACCTGTGCCAGGCTAGGTGCACATTGAGGCCACGTGAAGTTGCTGGAGGCTGGCTGGACAGGCCCAGGTGTTATGGGTTAGCCGAGATGAATGACAGTTAACAAAACTCCTCATATAGCATTTGCATGATTTAACGAGCACCACTCATTTAAGGTCGAGCCCAGAAAAAGGTTGAGATGCCACTTGCTACTGTTAGCCTTAGCACACTGATGTTGGCTGTCCCAGGGCCGGATTAAGGTTCGTGTAGGCCCTCGGTACTTCTGTTTCGTAGGCCTTCAATGACAACTTTCTACAGTTGGTACTGCTGCTGCCCCATGTTACTACTGCCGCTGTCACTCGCTTGTTTCACGCGTACTTCGTCCAGCCGCGGGACGGATGTCATTACCGATACGTTCACTATTTAGTCCGTGCCTTAATTCCTCCACCGCTGTGCTCCCCCCCGCAGGTGAGAGAGCTGGAGAATGAGCTGGAGGCAGAACAGAGGAGGAACGCCGAGACGGTGAAGGGAGCACGCAAGTACGAGAGGCGTGCGAAGGAGCTCTCCTACCAGGTGATGCACCGCACAAATCTTTACGTGGACACACCTACATGTGTACATACACACATATACACACACACGTGTACACACAAATATACACACTGACACGTGTACACACACCGACAAGTGTACACACACATATACACACACATATACACACTGAAACGTCTACACACACACACTGACACGTGTACACACATACACAATGACACGTATACACACACATACACACTGACACGTGTACAAACACACACACATACACACAGACACTATTTTGGGGACATCCACTTTAAATGAATACAATCCTTTTGAGATGACGTAAAGTTGATGAACATGGAAGCACCAGGGTGGAGGGCGAGAGGCAGGCCTGTCTGCCCCTACTGGATATCAGCGAAAAAGAGCTTTATACACTCGCGACTCAGTCCCGTACACGCTATTACGCAATTCCTACACTCGTCACTAGAGGACGCGATCATACGTACGAATTATTTATCAAACGTAACCACACCCGTTTCAACCTTCTTTTTTGGGTCAGATCGCAACAAGTAATACGTGTTTCGTAAACTCTGCTCCACCCGACACAAATAATCAATAAAGTGGTCACGTGAACAAAAGTGCCAATGTATTACTGCTTCATCAGCACCACCGGTGGAAGTGTGTTGGAGAGCAATCCACAATTAACAACTGAGTAGTCCCTGATAGTTGCAACCAGTATCATCAGGCAATCGCCAGAATTTCATAAAAGATAAACACGTTCCTTCGGAGTGGGCAGGTAGGAACTTGGTTGGACAACGCATTCGTGCACGACAGACAGACAAATAATCCCGGGTGGGCAGTGTGGAACCTGTTGTTCCTACCTGCACTACACCTGTTGCGTCCACATCTTCTTTGGCCTTCATGGAACCGGTTTAGCGTGGTCCGTCACTTCCAACGAGATTAATTTAATTGTATATGTTAATTTTCTTGTTCTATTTATCGGTGAGCCGATATTTGATGCACCACTATTTTTTTTTCCTGACTCTGGGGCCCCTTCAGCTGCTTGCTTGGGGCCCTAAAAATAATTGCTCAGCGTGTTTATGCTAAGCACTGCCAAAGCGCCTGGTGTTGGGCCCCATAGCTCACGATGCATGTGTGTGCGTGCATGCACGTGTGTGCGTCCGTGTCCTGTGTGTGTCCGTGTCCTGTGTGTGTGTACACGTTTGCACCGAGGGCAGACGGAGGAGGACAAGAAAAACATGGCTCGCCTGCAGGACCTGGTAGACAAACTTCAGATGAAGGTCAAGGCCTACAAGCGGCAGTCCGAGGAGGCGGTAAGAGTCGCAGTGTCCATGCAGTGCAGAGGGCTCACGTTGATTTAATTTCATCGTTGCCTGCATTGATTTTCCGAGTGTGTTCCCTTCTGCGAATTGAAATCCTGCAATGAGTCACAGTCAATATACCGTCACATTCGACCATTATATACAACTAAATGCTTCTAATGATCATCATTTTACCCCACATCTCACAATGTCTGACCACTTCACCATCACACACATCACCAAGCAAACAAACCGCATGCCCACCCCCACATCATATTCCACCACCACTGCTTCCACAACCATGACCATGACCATCACGACCACCACCATGACCATCACCACCCCCACCATGAACACAACCACCACCATCTCACCATGTTCCATCACCACCACTCTACCATCAAACATTGCTCCCACTACCGCTACTCCTCATCCACGACTCCACCATCTACCATCGTTCCATGACTGCTCCCACCACCCCGCCGGCAGGAGGAGCAGGCGAACGGGAACCTGTCTCGCTACCGCAAGCTGCAGCACGAGCTGGAGGAGGCGGAGGAGCGCGCCGACATCGCCGAGTCGCAAGCGAACAAACTCCGCGCCAAGACACGCGACGCCGGCATCAAGGTATAGTACGGGAGTTTACAGGAGTTTATGGTTCAGATGGGTCTACATGTGGTTGAGAGGGGTGATTGGTTTAAAAATGTTCGTGGGAATGTAAAGAGGTTGGGGTAATACAGAGGTTATGAACTCGTGGTGCAAAGCACCCCTGAAAGGCTGCGGCATTGATATCGTTAAGGAGAAATTTCAAATGTCTGCGCCACGTTGCAGCGACAAAGCACACGAATACACAACATGAAACAAATTTAGATCTGAAGTTTTCGTGACTGCAGGGATCCATACTCTTTGGTTCTTTCGGTAAAGTCACGTAGGTAGAAAATAAAATAAATTAAATCCCCTGGCTCCTCCCCTCTCTCTTGCCTTACATAGCCTCTTGTCACAAGCAGCTCTTGTGCCCACGATAGCAATTTGTTTCTTGTGTTGCTTCCGAAACGTGGTGATTTAATTTAATTTATTTTATTTTATACCTACGTGACTTTACCGAAAGAACCAAAGAGTATGAAACAAATGATTTACGAACACAACATGGACTGGGGGCGTGGACACGTGATAATTGTTTTGTGAGCTGAGTAAGCTTAAATGTGTATTTGGGGCTAGGGGCTTGGTGGAGTGCAAGGGCGGGTGATCTTGATTGGAGGGCCACCATACCAAAAAGGTTGAGAACCACTGGCGTAATTGTGTTGTGATGCAGTAGAGTTATGATATGATGAGGTAGGATTGAATATCCTGTACGTTCAACTTTGTGACCAATATATATACGTGTGCATAATCAATATGTCCCATGTGTGTGCGTGTCCATGTGCTCTGCAGAAAGAAGAGTAATGTGTGGAACACGTGTGTAACATGCGTAACCCTTTGTGTATAAAATCTCTTTATTGGGCATACAATATGATTCAATAAAGAGGATACAGCAAGCGCAGAAACATCGTTCGTCTCGTGTCTGTTTCCTTTCCAGTAGAGGACACACTGTCCACACAACCTTGCACATACACAAACACACATACTCAAAAAGCCTACACAGACTGTTAGGAAAAGTACAGATAGCAAGCATCTATGATGGCCAGCATGATACACAAGTGGGTAGTGGGACCAGCACCATGTCTGGCCACCTTTGTCTTTCCAGTGCTGTTTGCACATATACAAAGATCTCCGGTATAGCTTAAACTTACCTGGAAAGAGTGATATTAGTAAGCACCTATGAAGGCTGGTACAGCACACAAGGGGGCGGTGTGGCCTGGCCACGCCCATCTCTCTGTCTCCTGTTTACACATTGCACCAGGTGCTAGGGCCGAGTTGACCTAGGGTAGGGCCAAGAAAAGGTTCAGATATCACTCACCACTATTAGCTGTAGCACACTGTGTTAACTGCTAAACTACACTACAATACACACATACAAAAATAGACAAACATTTATACTTATACACGTTGATACACAAATATACACAATGATGCATGTACACAACACGTATACATGTGCACACTCATTGATACAGACACAGCCAATGATGTTCCCCTGTGAGCGGTGGTGACGTCCCCACATCGACCGTACCATGCTATGCTCATGCAGAGCAGTGGTGGCTGACCGAAGACCACCACTCATTCAGAATAATATTCCATTAGACATCTGTTCCCATTTAAATACTACCCACTATAATCATATCCTGGTGATTGAATCTTGCAGTGGGTCTTCTAACCCGGTGAATGAATTGATCTGTAGAGCACGATGTCATCAGGAGGTCATGGGATAAATGTAGTCTTTGTTAGCAACAAACGTTATGGTCAGATCCAGCACTGTTACTGCGAGTACCTATGAAGGTCCGCACATCACATGGGAGGGTGGTGTGACCAGGACCACACAGGGCTATCGTTGTCAGTACTGATTGTTTACACACTGCACCAGGTACTCATTTAAGGCCGAGTGGACCTCGAAGATGCCCAGAACCAGCTCAGATATTACTCGCCACTGATGGTGGACGTGAGCAAAAATCGAACCC
This sequence comes from Lampetra fluviatilis, assembly GCF_964198595.1. Lineage (NCBI taxonomy): Eukaryota > Metazoa > Chordata > Hyperoartia > Petromyzontiformes > Petromyzontidae > Lampetra > Lampetra fluviatilis. The sequence continues at coordinate 4,095,851 of NC_136337.1, read as the reverse complement.
TACTCAGCCTCAAATGAGTACCTAGTGCGGTGTTTAAACATAGCCTTGGGGAGACAATGGTGGTCGTGCATGATGCTGGCCACCCACCCCGTCGTGTACTATGCCAGCATTCGTAGGTGCTTGCTAACAGCACTTGTTCGAAAAGTCTGTTAAGACTATACGGGGGATCTAAACAAAATTATAGTGATGATCATGACTGAAAATGTACAATGTAACAGGTATTGGTTAAAGATCCCAATTTCGATTTAAAGCTTTCGTGACTGCAGGGATTCATCTTCTTGGTTCTTTCGGTAAAGTCACGTAGAAGGGAAGTAATAAAATAATAAAAATAAAACATAATAAAATAATTCTCACGACGTTTCGGCCACAACGCAAGCAGCCGTCCTCAGGTGAAGAACAGGTCTGTCGGGGAGACAGCGTCTGAATGAAACACCACCACGCTTGGAGCGTATATTATTCAGACGCTGTCTCCCCGACAGACCTGTTCTTCACCTGAGGACGGCTGCTTGCGTTGTGGCCGTGACGTTGTGAGAATTATTTTATTATGTTTTATTTTTATTATTTTATTATTTCCCTTCTACGTGACTTTACCGAAAAAACCAAGAAGAGGAAAGATCCCAATGCTGAAAAATTACTTGAAAATTATTCAATTGGGTTCACAAACAGCATCAGCATCGCCCCTTCCTGCAAACAACTTGCCAGGACCCTCCTGAAAATAGTTGAAACGGAGCAAGATTTTGCTGGGTAAACAAGTGTAATAAAAATAATGATGACAATGATTACCTTGGAGCAGTATGTGTTGCGTCAACTCAAAAGGAATTCAGAGTCCACGGGTCATTAATGTAACATATATGGTCACGACTTAGAACAGAAAACGAATACAACACTGAGTGATGAAATGCCACACACAGTGATGCTATGTGATGTCATGTCATCCACACATCAAAAAACGATTTTCTGTGCTGCCATCCCCCGGCCACCTCACAGCCCAAGCATACAACACCTTTTACTGGTAGGAACCTCCTGGTTACACCAGCCCACAGGGTATTATTGTGTCCGTCCGTCCGTCGTGCATCCAAAAATGGGAGGGGTGGGGCTGGGTGGAGAGGGGAGCGTGGGAAGGGGCTGGGTGGGGAGGGTGGGGCTGGGTGGGGGATGGGAGGGGTGGGGCAGGGTGGGGAGGGGCTGGGTAGGGAGGGTGTGGCTGGGTGGGGGGTGGGAGGGGTGGGGCAGGGTGGGGAGGGGCTGGTGCCCTTATACAACTCAACGTTTAACCTACTCACGCCGGCTTGTGCCCACCCTCACAGTCGGACATATTTGCGGAATACACCACACCGCCAGAGGTCGCAATCGGGTACCCGATACCCGTACCCTACCCGATACTCGGCTACCCATACCCGGCTGGGTACGGGTACGGGTACCCATTTGCGACCCTGGTGCGGCCGGGTACGGGTACGGGTAGGCCGTGAGTCACTGGTGAGTAACCGTTTGTCACCAATTTCCCAACGTCTTGTCTCTTCTCACAATTCAAGTTCCTAGAATCAACCCACCCGCGCCTGCAACATGGCTTCATCCCAGAGGTCGCAATCGGGTACCCGATACCCGTACCCTACCCGAAACCCGGCCGGGTACAGGTAGCCGGGTATCGGGTAGGGTACAGGTACCCGTTTGCGACCCTGGTGCGGCCGGGTACGGGTAAGGAATCAAAATCCGTTTGCGACCTCTGCACGCCGCCGTTGACCCTGGCCATTGACCGAGCAACCCAACGTTCCTACCAGCTCCCTCCGCAGGAATGTGTTATTTCCAAGCAGTCTCCGGATTAATTCAGGTTCCGGCACCAGGCCAGCACAGATACAACAAAACCCCGTAAAGAGACCAGCAGGATCTAAGGGAATGTAGCAAGCGAGGGTGGGGAGTAAGTAAACCAAGAAAAACATTTGCAGGTCAGAGGGCACCAGATTCATAACATGCTCCAGCCGTCCGATTCGACTTTAATCTGGTCTGAGATCCCTCTCCCAAGCACAATCTCAATCACTCACCTCAATCCCGGAAACCCTCTGATGGAAACTATGGGACTGTGTCGGAAGTGGTACACAAGCACAAAACTGCTAAGACATTCTATTTAAAAAATATTTCCAGTATATCAATTCCAGCCATTCTCAATTCGGCAATAAATGAAGACATCACGCATGCCATGTAGGTATTTTGAACTTCTTTCGCACTGTACGTAGCCAACCACGCTAATCAGAGATACGGGGGAAAGACGTAAACTCAACACAAAGCTAAGTTCTAAAGTGCATAGCTCCAGTGGCTTCCTAATATCGAAAGGAAGAGCGTTCCAGACGGCCGCGGAAGTGCATCTGAAAGCGCGCGATGCAGTGACTGTCTTTGTTCGATGACGAGCCAAAAGCCGCTGCTGCGAGGATGACCGAAGTTTGCGTGATGTCGGCCATAGGGGTTTTTGACTATATTTCACCATGCTGGTCGGTGCGTGTTGGTGACAAGAAGAAACCAGTTCAGATATCACTTGTTTCTGATGTTGGCTAGGAATATCCACAAGCATATTGTCTAATGCACACACATATATGCTCATCATGCTGCACCGCAGCATGATTTTTTTCAAGTATGTGATCTACAATCCTGCTCGACACTCTCCACATCTGGGCGCTGGTATTGATGAGCAGTGTTTTGAGTTTTGTAGTGATTGGTTAAGGTAGCATCGATCTAGAAGTTGAGTGAAATCGTGACATGGTTTAGACGTGTCCACAATGGTAGAAGACTACATTAGAAAGAAACCTTAGACCATGAACGTTTGTCGTGGGACAAACGCTTGGAAGAAGATATGTTGTAGTCTTTACAAAAACGTGCGAAGTCTCTGGGGACTGAATGCATATACATCACCAACATTTACAGAATCAGCAGCATCATTCAGGCTGTTAAAAAAGAGAGTAACAGGACTTGGGCAGAGTTTTGTAGTGATTGGTTAAGGTAGTATCGATGGAGAAGTTGAGTGAAATCGTGACATGGTTTAGACGTGACCACAATGGTAGAAGACTACATTAGAAAGAAACCTTAGACCATGAAAGTTGACGGAAAGGTAAAAAGATGTAGATTGGTGATGAAATAGCAAGAAGTTCTCAATGAGGAAGTACAGCTTTACTGTGGAGATGCCGACGGATCAAGGACTATGGAGTGAGAGGACTTCAGAAAACGGACCTCACCTCGTGGGACAAACGCTTGGAAGAAAATATGTTGCCGTCTTTACAAAAACGTGCGAAGTATCTGGGGACTGATATTATATCCACGGATGGAAATCTGTATGTATGTATGTTGAACTTATTTCGCACCATACGTATACAACCGTGCTAAGCGGAGGTGCGGGGGAAGAAAAACGAAACTAAACACTAAAAACTATTCAGTTCTGCAACATAAGACAAAGGATGCAAACATGGTAGTCAGGTGAAATGGTGAGAAATGGGGATGGAGCAGGTGGGAGTAAGCTGGAGGTGGCATCAGCGATGCCCAAAAGTAAAAACCCCGGGAGGTCCAGAAGGCAGCCGTGCACCAACCAGAAAAAAGACTGGAGTCTGGAATGGTGAAGTGATCTTTGTACTACAGATGTGTAAGTAGACGCTTTGGAGAGTAATATAATCAGAATCGGGAGTCTTTATTTATACTGGATGAATCCCATGAGCTATAAAACAATTTTTCAAAGATGTCCAGTAGGGACAGGTCAGAAAGCTACAACAACAAACGATACAATATGATTTAAAGCTTTCGTGACTGCAGGGATTCATATTCTTGGTTCTTTTGGTAAAGTCACCGAAAGAACCAAGAATATGATACAATAGGAGTACAGAGTATAGGAAAGGTAAGCTATTCACTTCATTTCAGAAGCGAACTGGCCACAATCGATAGCTCAAGGAAGCCGCTCATCATGTGGATATTTATTGCAGCCAAATCATATAAACGCATGTTTCTAAATGTGGAGCAATTGGCATCGTCCAAGAGCAAGAGGAGTGAGAGGAGAATGGAATGGGAAGTCTAAGGGGTGGTCCAGGAGTGGGAGTCATTGTACTCGGCGGAGGTACTCTAAGATGCATTCCATACCTTGGCTGCCACTCCATCACTAGTCTTGCCCATCGGCCTATCACTCCTAGCAATGAGTCCTGGCCAGGCCCACTTACTCTTCTTAACAGTTCGAATGATGTCTGTGACCTGCATATGTTCTCGAAAATATTTCTCGTTGTGTTTCTAAACGTGATTAAAATATATCGATAAGTTAAAGCTTAACACTGCCTTGACAGAAATATATGACCAATATTTCAGGTTTATTTATGCCTCAATGTCTGTTAATGGAAACCCTGTCCTCAACTCAAACTGTTTAAGTCAAATTCAAAGGTATTAAGGCCCTCATAGTTTTAATGGATAATCTCTGTTTTGAAGAAGGGCCATCACCTGAAACTAATATTGTTCTTTCATGTATACCTAACAAACATATTTTTTTATTGGCCTCGATATTCAATACACTGAGAAGAGAGATGCACCCCAAACTTGTATCCAGACTTAATATAGCTATACAAATCTGGTAACACACATACCTATTATCATTATCAACTTTTACTTTAAATACGGAGGGGAGATACTGTCTTGTGATCTGGAGAATAAGATATATATGACTGCATCCAAATGACCCTCAATGCACCGAATCGCATCATACCTCATAATCTAAGCAAGGTTATAATTGCAAATAGAATATATATACAGCACCAACATTTACAGAATCAGCAGCATCATTCAGGCTGTTAAAAAAGAGAGTAACAGGACTTGGGCAGGATACATCACCTGAAACTATTCATGTTAGCAGGGGATGATGAAGTCAGTTAATGTGCATTAGATGCCGGCAGCTTGAGTAGGCCTGCACCCAGCAGACCACAACTAACGATCATGAGACGCTGCACTGAATAGTGGGATATGCCTCAGGAGGGGGAGGAGTGGGGGGAGAGGGGGGTGGGTTTACACTTTTTTTTAAAGAGAAGAGACAATCATTGGAAAAATGAAAAGGCATTGAGCCCAGACTTGAACAGGAGTGGTGAGTTGAAAGCACAGATGGTTGAGGCAACATAACTTCAGACTACGGGGGCAGGGGTGGAGAATAAGTGACCTCCAACACAGCCAAGGTTGGTTTGGCTTTGACCGTGGTTGCTCAAACAGACAACATGGGGAGAAGAGTCGAGTGGCATGGCAAAGGTAAATGTGCAGCCAAAGCTGCAGCCCTGAAATTACTTGTCCACACCACTGCTGGTGGAAGGGCCTCCACTATAGAGGGAGCTCTAGAGAACGCTGTTAGCGGGTATATTGGTCTCTTCTTCCACTCTGGCAAGATGTTTTGCAAGAAGTTGAAGTACCCACACTTTACACATGAAACCTGCCCATCGACTTAAGTGTGGTGGACTCATTTATACTGCTGTCTGGACAGTACTATTACCTTTCAGGTTGAGGCTGAGTCACCCTCGGCGAGGCCTCCCCCAGTACCAGTTCAGATATTCAAGTATCAATCGCCACAGATGATAGCTATGTCCAGAAATCAAACTCTTGTCGCATGGTTCAGAGCACCTGGAGGAATTGTCTTTTTGTATGTGGTTACCTCGCTATGCTATGAACACGGTGACCGAAGTCAGATTCCTCGCCATGGTTAACATAAGTGGCGATTGATTTCTGAAAATCTTAACTTGTACTGGCAGGGCCTCGCTGAGGGTGGCTTCAGCATTTAGAAGCATGCGTTTAAGATTATTTGGCTGCTATAAATGTCCACATGATAAGCCACTTCGTTGAGTTATCATTTGTTGCCAAGTCGCTTCTAAAAAAAGAACGAATACCTCAGTGGGCTTTCCTTGATAAAATAAAAAGTTAAGTTTTCGTTTATTTATCTTTCGTGATTTGTTTATCTTTCTTATACTTTGCACTCATTCAGTTTTTTTTACATTGTTGTTGTAACTTTCTGACCCACCCCGACGAGACATATGTGAAAAAGATATTTAAAGCTCATCAGATTCCTCCAGTACAAATACAGATTCTGATTCTGAAAGGAGTATGTGGTGCGGTGAAATAATGTCGATTAATATGCGATGTCAATCAGTTATCGAGGAAAGCCTTACCGAGTCTCAAGACTCTTTTTTCAGGAGGATCATTGTACTTTGGGCTGCTTGGACATTTCCATCAATGAGAGATCGGCAGAGACAGCTCACCGTGCATACAAAGGGGGTGCACAACTCAAAGCTGATGCTTTCAAGAATTCACCGTTGTATTGCCATCGTGTAGCAACCTCGTAGCCCCACGCCCAAAACACCCCGTTGTTCCCCAAGCGGTCTCCCATCCAAGCATCAGCCAGGCTCAACCATGCTTAGCTTCCGAGATCCGACGGCATCAGGTGTATTGATAGTGAGTTTGTCGCAAGTAGGAATAGTGTTAACGCGAGCACTGGCATCTGCTGCCCATAGTTCACTTGTTCCAGACCGCGCGCTTCTCTATTATAAAACATAATGGCTGGATGGATCCAATGTCGAGCAGCTGATATCTCAAACACGCATTCCGCCCTGTGTGGGGGGACGAGGGGGAGGGATAATGGGGGGTGGGGGGAGCGATGGGAGGCATGGTGGGGGGAGGGAGGTGGGGGGACAGCCGTGACACTTGTTTGCGTTCCTCGCTGCTGTCGGCACGCGCTGTGTCCTTTAACGGGAATTGTCCCGGACAAGAGAGACGCATTATATATTTATTTCTTTATCATACGAAAATTTTTCCACTCGCATGGGAGGGAGTGGGTGGAGGGAATGGTTGCGGTGGCAGGGGTGGGTGCAGGCGGAAGTATCCGGGGTGTGCGGGAGTGTAGGAGTGCCAGGTGGTAAGAGATGTTCTGGTGGAGGTGAGAGGGATGGATGGATGGGGAGAGATGAGCATGGGAGATTCTGGAATGGCAAAAAATGTGTGGGCCACGTGAGGGATGGTGAGAGGTGTGCAGGGGGGGGGGCAGTGAGGGATGGTTAGAGGGGTGTGTGGGACAAGCGAGGGATGATGGTGAGAGGTGTGCAGGGGGGGCAGTGAGGGATGGTTAGAGGGGTGTGTGGGACAAGCGGGGGATGAGAGGTGTGTGGTGCAAGTGAGGAATGGTGAGAGGGGTGCATGGGATAGGTGAGGGATTGACAAATATGCACCGGAGAGGTCAGGGATGAGCGGTGTATCGGGTAGGTAAGGGATGGTGAGAGTGACGTAAGGGGTTGTGAGGGATGGTGACGGGGTGTTCAGGAAAAGGGAGGGATGGTGAGAAAAGGGTGCAGTGGGTGGTGATAACTTATGATTGGGGTGTGTAGGGAGAGGTGAGGGATGGTGAGAGGGGTACAAGGAGGTGCAGGGATGTAGAGAGGTGTGGAGAGGTGTGCAGGGGGAGGTATAAGACCTCATCCCTATTTGGCATTGCCCAATGTTCCAGTAATACTTTTATATAATTACCAGCCACCTGCTCCGCCTTTCCCTCGCCATGCCGCCCCCCCCGTCTCCGTCCCCCACACGACAAAGAACAATTGCTCTACTCATGACCCCTCCATCCCCCAACCCCAGCCCCAAAAATAGGCATTTAAACACGCACACAAAGACAGAAGCACTTAACTACACACGTGTATATAAGCACTTAAACGCACGCACACAGTCACTTAAACCCATACACAGACACAATGATCCCCCATATAGCCTTTAACAAACTGATGGGGCAAGAGCTCTTAGCGAGCACCTATGACGGCCAGCAAGGCACACGAAATGGTGGTGGCCAGAACCACACTTGGCCACCTTTGTCTGCCAAGTTGCGATGTTTACACACCGCACCAGGTACTCATTTGAGGCTGAGTCGACCAAGGCGAGGCCCAGGACCGGTTCAAATATTCATCACTGTTGGCCATGAGCAAGAATCAAACTCGGGTTGCCGGATTCTTGGCACAGTGTGCTAACCACGACACTACTGCTCTCCACACAATGATCAACCATATAGCCATTAACAGACTGCTGGGGCAAATGCTGTTAGCGAGCACCTATGAAGGCCGGCACAACACACGGAGGGATGGTGTGCCAAGAACCACTTCTGCCCGCAAGTGTCTTCTCATTGCTGTTTTTTTTTTATCCACAGCGCACCCAAGATTGATTTAAAGCTGAGTCGACTTAGGGGAGGCCCAGCACCAGTCCAGATATCACTCACTAAATTCATGTCACAGGGATGTGTAGGATGGTGCACTGATCACTACACTACCGCTCCCCCACCTTATTCTCCTTTTGCATGGGGTTTGAAAAAAGCAACAGGGCTACAATTGTATTTTACATTTTGTGAGCCATTCGATGGTATCTGGGGTAGCCTAGTGGAGTCCGCTTGTTCCACCACAATACACGTGTTCTAGGTAATCATCATTGATATGCATGATGGATTGCACCTCACCGCATTCACAATTTGGCGGGTCCCTGATATTCCATTTACAGAGGAAACAGGACCCTGCGGGGTGGGCTGGTAGGAACGAATAACCAAAGAATATAAACATAATGTATTATTACACTTGTTAAGCCAGGAAAGCCCCACTGAGTCAAAAGGTTTTTGTAGGGTCCTGCCAAGTGTTTGCAGTAGGGAGCGATGTTGATACACGGACGGACGGACGGACGCATTAATCTATTGGTGGTCTGGTCCACTTCGTTCCTACCAGTAATATCCACACCTTCCATGTCCTGTTCGGACACGGCTGAGAGTGGTCGGCTGTGCGTTGGATCAGACGCAAACAGACATACACGCACATATACTCACTAAGACAGCAACAAGGCATGCAGGAATTAGTGATAACATTCCAAAAGAAGCACATTGCGATAACGTGGAGAGGATCTCCTTCAATGGGTGTGTACCCAGCAGAATAGCTCTAACAGAGCTCTCTGGCAATGAACACAGCTCGATTAAGACTCCACTAACAGAGGCGACCTCGCAAATTATCATCTTATCACAAATCCAATAGCCTGTTATGTAGCTCACTCAAGGTCTAATGTTGACAACATTATGTTAGTCAGGTCACGTAAAAAATCGCAGATCAAATCAAAACACAAAAACCCAGCGCACAAAGGGCTCTATTCACAGCCAACACCAAATTACATCACCCTGGGGATGCCTGTTAGGGTGCTACATTTCAACATGGGACAAAATATCTGCTGCAAAGATACAGGCTACTAGGCTGCAAGATACTCAACTTTCAATATTGGCTGCTGGCCAAAATGGCTACGATCCAATTACCAATCCCTGGATATTATGCAATTACCACTCATCGCTGTTGTCGATATGGTATGATGACCTACATCTCAAAACGCATCCCAGCAGAAATAACCTCGATATTAGCACGGTGGGCTACGTACGGTGCGAACTAAGTAAAAAAAATACATACATACATAGGTGGGTGGTGGCAGCGCACGCCTGTAATCCAGCACTGTGGAGGTGAGGGTTTATGGATCGCACAAATGTTGTAAAAACTCATTCTTGTGGACATTGAGGTGTCATACCCTGTCATACCCTGACTTGCCAGAAGGCAGTTCAGCAAAAATTGTGGACTATCCCCCTCCGTCCCTTCGGAATGGGATAAAGTATTGCCTCCTTGCACACGTGGGTTTTCTCGGGGCAATTCGGTTTCCACCCATATGTATTCACATTCATTAATTGGCTGAAAGCATCTTAATATATAAAGGACTGCAGGGCTTGGGCAATTGTTGGCACCGGCTCACTGCATGGCTGCCTTCCCACTTGTTTAGGAGCCACAGAACCTTAAATGGCCTTCGCCACTGCTTCTGCACATAAGCCACTATTAAATGTATGTGGGTGACTTAAATAGCCACCATACTATTTGGGGCTACTCACAAGTAACCCCTCATTTTGACTGCTTCAGTGACTCCACTGTACGAGGCAAGGCAGCAACAATGGGCAGAGGGAGTGGATGGACTACATTTCATGCACCAGAGCCGGCAAGCACGGAGCCTCATTCGCAAACTGGAAGGTGGTCATCCACAACAAGATCGGGCGCCGAAAGCTTAGCTGATGCCATCCCTGCGAAACTGCTTCTCAATTCAAAAGCACAAAAGATGCCAGACCATAAACGACCACAGAAAAGCAAGAACTTGGCAAAATCATGCCAAAGCTCCCGAGAGTCCTCAAACTTAATCTCTCCGTTACAATAGAATAGGCAGTCGCCGCCATCTCTGTCCTCAAAGTTAGCAAAGCTGCTGGCCCTGATGGAATCTATCCAAAATTACTTTTGAAAAACCTGGGCCCCAGCACACGAGAACGGATAACCCGCCTAACCACTGCCATCCAAACGATGGGGAAAACACCGCAGCTCTGGTAACAAGAAAAAGTTGTCACCATTATCAAATATGGTAAGGAATGTGATGACCCAAAACACTATTGACCAAAAAATCCCTCCTCTTCACCTGAAAACTGGTGGACCGAATGGTCGTGGTCACGGCCTCGTGAATGGAACACGCAAGATTTCAGTCAATGGAAATACCAGTCATCAAGTGCCGGCACTGATCTTCTTCCTCGTGTCTCCTGTCCAACCTATGTAGTCTTTTCACAATATTCTGTTGGCATTGCCAAATCTGGAGGAGTTCATTGTGGTGCTGCAGGACATCTCAGCATGATACTACGCTATATGGCATGACAGTCTGATGAAACAGCACTACAACTTCGGCCCAGCTGTCCTCACCACCTTAATAGTAGCCTCAACCTAGGGACTCGTGCTCGTGCCATCTCTTTTCAACATAGACACTCATGACCTACCCTCGACGTCTTCACGTGTATTAGTATACGTCGACGATCAAGCATTTGACTGCACAAATACCAATTTGGCAGAAATCAAAACCACCCTGAACAAAGACCTGAAAACATTGTCAGTGTCTTAGCGCCTCCATCGTAATCCACAAAAGATTCTGACCTCAACCTCCCACCTAAGCAATCGAGACGGTAACGAACTTAGGAGATGAACCAACATACATCGGCATTATGCTCGACTGGAGCCTAACTTTCCAAGAACACGTTGCTATCGAGGGCACACAATTCACAAATTCACTGGTTCAAGATAGGGAGCAACCACTCCGGTTCCACGGACAGTGACCCTCTCCATCGTAAACTCTGTAGCTAAGTATTGCGTGCCAGTGTGGATTCAACGTGCACAACATCCTCAACGTATAAACTAAAGACCACAATGAGTACCATCAACAAGAGCGCCGTGGCTTCCCATGCTTTCGAACATCATGCCACCCGACATCTGCGGAGCAGCGGCAATGATAAAAGAGTGACTGAGTCATGTTTAACCCGAATTTCCGATTCGCGATGATCTGCTGCCATATTGCATAAGTTAATTCATGGCGGTACTGTTGTACCATGTGGTCTTCCTAGCAGATGATTGGCTGGGTTTAGTGATAGGGATGACGTCATCCCTAGCAACCGCACACATGTCACTGAACATTGCGATACTGCTAGGACATTTATTATTACTGGGAATCTACCAACGCATTCTGGATGTTACTACAATCACAGTTATATCATGGGACCTTTTTGCTGGTATCAAAGTATGAAAATGAAGAATAGGTTTTACCCTTTCTGGCAATAAAACAGGTGTTAAAATGTTCAAACACCAAAAGTATCTAAAAGGTATATAATTGGTGTTTGAACGTCTTAACACCTGTTTTATTGCCAGAAAGGGTACAACCTATTCTTGTTTTTCATATAATCACAGTATTGAGACAATATTTTACAAGCATTTTGTGTACTCTTCACAATGCCATCACAACATGTAACGCAAAAACTAGACTATGCACATGCTTCAATCCCTTGGAAAGGCTCTACGTATCCCAAAGATCTGGTGCAGGACTGCTGTAATTGCGATTCCCAAAACTGGCAAAGCCCCCAACAGACTCCAGCAACTACCGACCTATATCCCTACTGTGCTCCATCCGCAAGCTCATGCAGTGGCTCATCCTTCGATGAACATTTGCCATCTGAACAGGCTGGCCTTCAGGTGGGGCGTCCGCACTAAAGGCCAAGTCCTCTGACTGACTCAAGAGGCTGAGGATACATTTGAGGCTGGTCAGAAGGTAGACCTTACTGCAGTCGGTGTCACCATTGAGCATGCTGGCATCACTGAAAAACTGCTACATACCATCGCATGCCGGTCATTCGCCAGCATCATAATGGAAATTACGAGCAACCACAGTTTCATCCTATCAATAAGAGACCAAAAAATCAGGTTACAAAGACTTTCAATTGGTCTAACACAGAAACCTGTATAAGCACCACTTCTGTTTCATATCCATACAAATAACCTTCGAAAAAGCACAGCTCAAAAAGTGCATATTCATAGCTGACGTAGGTTTTAAAACAACCAGAAAAAAAACTGGACGAGATCAGTGATGTGCTCAGCCTAGGTATGACCATGCTAGAAATGGAAGGTCAATACAACCTTCCATCTCAACCATCAACAGGCCAACACCTTGACGTGAGAGTAGGCAGGCTTCTCCTTTTCATGAAGATGCCACAAGCTACTTGGAAGTAAAACTTTCCAGGTGCCTCACTGGCTGCTATGACCTGGAAAATCTGAAAGGGACAGTTTAAGTTATCTTCTTGGTTCTTTCGGTAAAGTCACGTAGGAGGGAAATAATCAAATAATAAAAATAAAACATAATAAAATAATTCTCACGACGTTTCGGCCACAACGCAAGCAGCCGTCCTCAGGTGGAGAACAGGTCTGTCGAGAAGACAGAGTCGTGAAAATTATTTTATTATGTTTTATTTTTATTTTATTATTTCCATTCTACGTGACTTTACCGAAAGAACCAAGAAGATGAATCCCTGCAGCCACGAAAACTTTAAATCGAAGTTTAAGTTATGTTAACCCTAATCAGGTAACTTGCTGACATGTCACTGGGACACAGGCCTCTGTCAGGCAGTCCTCATCTGTCTGAGTAATGCACAGCCATCTGGTGTCATAATCACCACCTTTATTTACTGTAGAGTTTACTGAATACTGTAATATGTATTATTGGTGACTTCCTAATGGCTTACAGCAGTCATAAACCTACTATATCCGGCATCCCTCTGACACAGCTGCAGCGTGACACCATCACGCAAACATTTGTCTGGCATGCTCTGGCAGACAAGAATGCCATATACCTTCACTGTCTTGTCTGTCCTCTACAAATGGCAGTCAGACTCCTGATGTGTCAACTGAGAAGCTGGCAACGATGCCTCGAACTGCTATGGTGCCCCTCGTATCAACAAGCTTTGTGACAGAAGCTCATGGTATTGTGGCTCGCGGTGCCAGAATTATCCCATCAACTGCTGCACCACATTTGAGGGACCTTGTCCCATCTGATTGTTACTTAGTGGCAGAGGTGTGGACTCGAGTCATGTGACTTGGACTCGAGTCAGACTCGAGTCATGAATTTGATGACTTGCGACTCGACTTGGACTTGCATAACAATGACTTTGTCCCACCTATGAGATGTGGACTCGAGTCATGTGACTTGGACTCGAGTCAGACTCGAGTCATGAATTTGATGACTTGCGACTCGACTTGGACTTGCATAACAATGACTTTGTCCCACCTATGAGATGTGGACTCGAGTCATGTGACTTGGACTCGAGTCAGACTCGAGTCATGAATTTGATGACTTGCGACTCGACTTGGACTTGCATAACAATGACTTTGTCCCACCTCTGAGATGTGGACTCGAGTCATGTGACTTGGACTCGAGTCAGACTCGAGTCATGAATTTGATGACTTGCGACTCGACTTGGACTTGCATAACAATGACTTTGTCCCACCTATGAGATGTGGACTCGAGTCATGTGACTTGGACTCGAGTCAGACTCGAGTCATGAATTTGATGACTTGCGACTCGACTTGGACTTGCATAACAATGACTTTGTCCCACCTCTGCTTAGTGGTGACAGAAAAACGGAGATGCAGATCAGACTGCATTACACCTCCACTACCCAACAGCCACACGTGGATGAGCATCAATACCCAGATTGTCTTGGACCAGGCTTAACTGTTTTGTGGCCATTGGAGTTTTTGCACACTGATGCACCATCTTGCTTTGTGTGCCACCCCTACATGAGATTGTGCAGCTGCTCACATAAACAGCTGTCCCATTGTTGAGTGCTATCCATTACAGTGACAATAAGGTAAAATTAGAAGGTAGATTGTACTAAATTAAGTGGAGATCAAGTCGTTAAGTCTCTTGGATATAGACCTTTAATAGCAAATGCAAGAAGAACACGAACGATGTTCACTGCCCGTCCATACATCACATGTGTAATGGTCATGATAATTGAGATTCTAAGGAATGCACACACAGACTTGATGATGATCATGATGCACCCGGAGATATGATGACGAACCAAAATACATGATGATAAATGATACACCCAGAGATATGATGATGAACCCAGATACATAACTATGACGATAATCCCAGATAATGATGGTCATGATACAGACACGATAAAACCTTTTTTTTGTTATCACATTTGCTGAGCGCAGGCCCCAAACCCAAATAATTAACAACGGCCAGCTCTATTTAAGATGCAATAGCTGAGGTGATATGTTTTTGCATTGAGAAAGGGTTGTAAGAACCTGATAAGTTCTAAAAGTCGAGTTGTGTGAAGAAATAAACTAAAGGAGTCGTGTTTTGACCAGCACGATGGTGGTTGAAAAAAGTATTAATGAAACAAAAGAGCCAGTCTGGCTGGTTGATGGAGAGTCCTATTAGGGGCCGTACATAAATGACGTCACGCGATTTTGGACGATTTTTGACCTCCCCCCCCCTCGTCACACAGTGTCACAAAAAGTCAGACCCCCCCTCCATTATGACGTCACAAAGCTCTGCCCCCCCCCCCCCCCAAAAAAAAAACATGCTTCAAATCGCTTTAAACTATTGTTATTGTTGTGCGTATTGAATGTGCGGCTGCACTCTGATGTTGTAGGAGAAAACATTTATTAAAAAGTCTATTTAATTAAGTAGAACGTGTTGTCTGTATTTATTTAAAGTTGCGCATTTTGATGTGACGTCACATATCTCAAACACCTCCCCCCCCAGTCACACATCATCACAAATGTCTGACCCCCCCCTCCCCTAGGTGAGTGATGTCATTTATGGACGGCCCCTTAACACAGTTTGCGACGTACGGTGCGAAAGTTCAACAAACATAGTCCTCAACATGAATGGAGGAATCAATCATTGAAAGCTCACGGGAACAGTAATCATGAAAGTAACAACAAAATAGTGATAAGGAGGCTGCTAAGCATCATTGAGGGAGTCAATGGAGTGACTGCGTGAGTGGTGGATCATCAACCTGGTTACCTACGTTGCATCCTATCAAGGATAGTATTGTAAGTTATGAACTGAGTGCTCCACCCCAGATATGACAACAGAATTCCAACCTTGGCAGAATTTATATGTTGTATAGTTGTAATAAAGTCTCAGAGTTAAAGAAGGAAAATTATGTTCTTGGTTCTTTCGGTATAGTCACGTAGAAGGGAAATAATAAAATTGTAAAAATAAAGCATAATACATTTTATTTGTATTACTTTATTATTTCCCTTCTACGTGACTTTACCGAAAGAACCAAGAAGATTAATCCCTGCAGTCACGAAAGCTTTAAATCGAAAAGGAAAATGATGTTAAGCTTATTCAATCACTCCTTAACCAAATTAGACATAGACAATTGATCTGAGCCACAAAGCTCTTTTTACAAGTGTCCAGACCAAGCTGGTCGGCAATGACAGTTGTCTGAGGAATTTGTATGGGTGGAAAAATACATAAACTTGAACAATAACCACATAAAATAGAAAAGGGAGCATAGCAATACTAAACAATTTACACAAACGATACTTACAAATTCAGTTGCCAAATCAGTAGCAAATAATTTATAGTTTAGCCATTCCGTGACAAGCACCCCACAAATAAAAAATCGGCCCCTGCCTCACGTTCCAACTCTGTTATGTGCCTGATTAATCTTGTTCTAAATTAATCACCCAATCATTCTTTCGTGGAAGGCAGTGGGGTGACAAGAGGGGGCGACAAAAAGGATAGTTTGAGAGACAGGAACAGGCACGAAAGAACATTTAACCAGGTCACGTTGCCAGCCAGGAGTCATTTAATTAAATATCACAGAGAAATAGAACCCCGATCATAAGCTCATATGGCAACATAAGTCAGTGAGTGAAGTAGTTTATTTTTGGTAAGGTCCATTAAGCCAATAAGCTCTTTGTCAAAACGGCTGAGCATGTGACATGAGAAGAGAGGGTTCACGTACGTTGCAGAGAACAAAGCAGGAACATTTTTATATACATGACTAATAAATAATAATTACAATACTACTTACAATGGAAATCTAGTAAGGCAGGGTGGAATGTTGACTCCCCTCCATCCATACATCCCTCCATACATATATCTATCCACCTATCCGTATATTCCTCCCTCCCACGATCATTCCCTTCCGTGACCTCCGCTGTTCAGAGGAGAGGTTAAGATCACTGCCATAATGGAAAGGAATCGAGTTGCTGCAAAATGACTGTGTCCTGTCACCCGCGAATACCTAACCCCCAACCCGACCACACTCTCTCCCTCCAACCCCCCTGCCATGTCCCTGGTAGAATAGGGGTAACGAAGGCACTCTAGTCCCTTGATCACTGCTGCCCTCTAACAGCACAAAGGGAGGGGCGGGGGGGGGCATTGTGAGGGGGCAATGGGGGAAGAGACAGTGGAGGAGGCATTGGGAGGGAACAGAGGGGGCTTTGGGGGGGAAAGACACGGGGTAATGGAGGTGGGTGGGGGGTCATTGACGCAATTGGGGGTCATAGAGATAGATTGGGTGGGGGTCTGGGTATTTTGCTTTAAAACCACACCACGGGGTAGTGCAAACACTCCCAGTCCTCTACCCCTGGGTGAGTGTGGGATGTGTGTGTGGTTGGGTGTGGGTGTATGTGGAGTGAGTGTGGTTTCAGTGTGGGTTGAGTGTGTGATGTGAAGGAGTGAGTGTGGTGTGATGGAGGTGAGTGTGGGGTGATAGGCGCTCTCTAACAGCACTTACCCCAACATAGTGTGTGTATTTAGTGGTTCCATTGGTATACATGTAGGGTGAGGGTAGTGTGAGTGTGGTGTGTGTTATGAAGGGATGAGTTAGTGTGGTTTCAGTGTGGGTTGAGTGTGTGATGTGAAGGAGTGTGGTGTGATGGAGGTGAGTGTGGGGTGATAGGCGCTCTCTAACAGCACTTACCCCAACATAGTGTTTGTATTTAGTGGTTCCATTGGTATACATGTAGGGTAAGGGTCGTGTGAGTGTGGTGTGTGTTATGAAGGGATGAGTTAGTAGAATTTTCCTGGTAGGATGGGGATGGTTTAGTTTTATTTGTAAGTTTTTGGGTGATTTGTTTACCTTTCTCGTACTTTGCACTACTGTCGTGTTTTTGTGTTGTTTGTTTTTGTAACGTTCTTACTCGCCCCTACTGGGCATGTGAAACAGAGCTTTACAGCTCATCGGATTTCTCCTGTATAAATATTCTGATAGTGGGCAAGGTAGTGGAGAAAATGAGTGTGAGATGTGCTGGCTAACAGCACTTGCCCCCAGTGTGTACTGCTCGCATTGGAATCTTTCTCTTTTATGTACAGTATAAACATTATGTGGATGTATATTTGTACGTGTATATACTGCATGTATATGTGTGTGTTTTGTGTTATATCTGTCAGAAGGGAGCTGTAGTGTAGCGGTTAGCGCGCTGCACTACGAACCCGGCAACCCAGGTCTGATTCCCAATCACGGCCAACACCAGTGACGATTATCTGAACTGGTCATGGGCCTCCCCTAGGTCAACTCGGCCTCAAATGAGTACCCGGTGCAGTGTGTAAAAACATAGCCACTGGGGAAACGAAAGCAGTCAGACGTGATGTTGTCCATCCATCCCTTTGTGTGCTGTGCCAGCCTTCATAGGTGCTCACTAACAGCACTTTCCTTAACAGTCTGTTAAGGCTATATGGGGGATTTTGTCTTTGTGTTATAAAAATGTATATCATTGTGGAACGGTGAGTGATGGAAAAGGCTATGAAAGACCTTCATCCAGCAGAGGACTGATCATGGCTGATTTGTGTGTGTGTGTGCAGGCTGTACTGGTCCTGCCCTCCTTGCATCACCTGTGACCTGACCAAGAAAATAAGGTGAGACCGGTTCGAATCCAGGATAGCGTATTTTTCTTGTTCACTCACAGCTTTATAATCACGACTCCTCATCACGCACACCTGATATTGATAACAGCGTTGGTGATTACGAAGCTGCTTTTTCTACTCCGCTGTTGCTCCTGTTCGGATGATAGTGTCACTGCTGATGATGCCAAACATGATATTGACGACTGATTATGACACTGATGCTGCTTATAAATCTAACTTTTTAAATAATTTGCAGCACCTTGTCAACCCATGCCATATCGATCATGGGGGTGTTTAACCATACTTCACCAGACTGGTCAATCAGGGCTGTTGGTAAAGTGGTGGAAAAGAGTCCCAGAATCGGTTCAGATAGCACGCGTCACAGAAGTTAGCCATGCCCAGGACGTCCATATCGCAGTGCGTCTACCACTGTGCCACTGCTCCACCCTTTGCTCTTTATGATGATGGTGCTTGTTGTTACTAATCATGATGATGATGATACGAACAATGATGCACACGCGCCCGCAAGGGTGGGTAACCTAGAGACGTGGAAGCCCTCCCGAAATGTGAAATTCACTCAATTATTGAACGCACGTCCAGATATAATTAAATCTGAATTAATTTAAAAAAATGTATTGTGAGCCATCAATCAAAACAAAGAAAAGTCAAGTAAAAAAAGTTAATATTGACTGCATTTTTCTATGAAGACACTATCTGATCTGTAGAGGTAGACTTTCATAGGGTAGGGACCACAAATTCAAAATCTCGAGCACTTGAGTTTTTCACTGGACTCTGGGTACCTCTAGCAATTACTTCAACAAAATAAACTTGAAACTTGATGTCACTGGAGCGGAGTAAGATATGGGGTTCAAAGCCATGAGGCTCATGTGGATAACCCAATCCCTGATCGTGTAACGTCTTGCGTAGGTCAGTAAAATTACCTGTAAGATGCTTTGACACTGCAGGCCACAAAGTATGGGCCTGACATGGCATTATCGAGGTAAACCAGTCAGCAGAGGTCACAACCGGGTACCCGATACCCGTACCCTACCCGATACCCGGCTACCCGGGTACGGGTACCCGTTTGCGACCTTGGTGCGGCCGGGTACGTGTACGGGTAAGGAATCAAAACCCGTTTGCGACCTCTGCCAGTCAGCAATCTAGCCGTTACATTCTGCACCAGCTGAAAGTGGTGAATATTGCCCCCCCCCTCCACCCTTTATCACAGGACATATTATATTAAATAAGCCCCCAGGGAAATATTTGCCTCCAAGGCATAAAAAGGTCAAGGCGGGCAGTCACACAAGCGTGGAATCAACGTTGGAAGATTATGAGGTAGGGCGGGATGTTTAATCCGGGTGATATTAATCAGATGGTAAATCGAGGTCTTGATGATGATGATGAACATGATGTCGATGATGATGCACACCCCCAGCAAGGATGGCTGACCTGTCAGAGTTCGGAGAGGCGGCGCCCTACCTGCGCAAGTCGGATAAGGAGCGTCTGGAGGCACAGACGCGGCCCTTCGACATGAAGAAGAACGTCTTCGTCAATCACCCCAAAGTCGAGTTCATCAAGGCCCTCGTGCAGAGCGTGGAGGATGGAAAATACACCGTGGAGACGGCGGATGGCGAAGTGAGCTCTGCACACGCGCATGGACACACACCCATAGATGTCCGCAGAAGCAGAAACACATATATGTAATACACTTAGGTACAAACACACACACATGCATATATATATTATAATTATTTTATCATGTTTTATTTTTATTATTTTATTATTTCCCTTCTACGTGACTTTACCGAAAGAACCAAGAAGATGAATCCCTGCAGTCACGAAAGCTTTAAATCGAAAAATACACATAGATATGTATGTTGAACTTCTTTCGCACCGTACGTTGCCAACCGTGATAATCTGAGGTGCATATACACAGGTATGCACTTAGATACATATATATACATACAGACATGCCCTTAGATTACTATAATGTGCTTTTCTCTGGTATTTAGTCATGCTACTGCTTGACTACAATTTGGAAAGAAACATGTTGCTGCCAATATTTTAACGAGAACTAAGAAATATGAACATATTGCTCATTTGGGATACTTGCACTGGCTTCCGAGCTGGTGCAAGATTGATTGCAAGGTGCTGCTTCTGACATATTAAGCTCTACATGAACACGGTTTCCCCCGCCTACCTAAAACAATTGTTGACTCCATGTCCCGAGTCGGCCTCTTACAGCACAGCTTGCAGTTGTGCTCATGATCCAAATGGTTAGAGTACATTTGCCGATTGAGCCCATAAACTGTAGAATAACTACTATGATAATCAAGTGAGGATACCTTTGAAACTAAGACAAAACACTCGTGTCGATGATACAGCATTCGTAGTCTTGTAAAACACATTCCTGCGGAGCGAGCTGGTAGGAACGTTGGGTTGCTCGGTCAATGGCCAGGGTCAACGGCGGCGTGGTGTATTCCGTAAATATGCCCGACTGTGAGGGCGGGCACAAGCCGGCGTGAGTAGGTTAAACGTTGAGTTTTATAAGGACACCACGGGGTGACCAGCCCCTCCCCACCTAGCCCCACCCCTCCCACCCCCCACCCAGCCCCACCCCACCCTCCCCACCCAACCAGCCCCTCCCCACCCTCCCCACCCAGCCCCTCCCTCCCCACCCAGCCCCTCCCTGCACGACGGACACAATAATTCCCTGTGGGCTGGTGTAACCACGTTCATATCAGTATTATATTGTATTTATTGCGTTTTCTGATTTAAGACATTGTAATTTATTAAATATTTCCACTTCTTAAAGATCCTTTCATGAAAGGCACAATGCAAAAATAAAGATGGATCCTTATTTTCTTTTTAAATACAGCGCCTTTACTCGAGGTGCTTAACATAGTTAAAAAAACAGTTACAAAATAGAATGATTTCGATCAGTTTTCTTCATCACTAGGCCCACACGGGCAACTCGCAGCCCCTGGTGGCCTCTAGCGCGGCCATTAATCAGGGGCGGTTTCTTCATTAGGGCGATTGGGCGACGCACCACCAATGTCATTCAACCACAGAGTCACGCTAGCCGTCACTGTGCCGCTGGATATAGTCCAATCAGCGTCATGCTACGTTCTGTGGAGTACCGCCTCTTTTTGGGCGATTTCCCTCCAGCTGAGAATCGCCCCGAGTGGTCCCATAGACTTACATTCAAAGATGTTTTTTTTTCGAACGGGGGCGCTGCAATGCATTCTCTATGGGTTCCGGGAGGGCTCGCCCTAACGTGCTTACGTCATCATACGTGCTTACGTCATCATACGTAAGCACGTTTCATCCAACAATATAATTTGTCGCCACCTAGTGGAATCTTTAATAAAATAAACCTGAGTGGTTTGTTTTAATAGTGAGTATAGAAACAAACAAGATGTATTGTAAGAGTCACTTTATTTTTCATTAATATTAAAGAAGTGAAGTTGCCTTTACATGCTTAAGCTGTTAATTTATCCATTGCATGGGTGGACCTTATCCTTATCAATCATCCAGACATTTGCCCCCCCTGAGAGATTTTGCAGGAGCCGCCACTGCCATTAATGTACGGCCCCCGACAATACACCAATGTGAAAACACCCCCCGTTATGTTGTCAAACCCCAATCGTTTCAAATGTGTGGCGGCCTTCACACTGATGATGTCTTATCAGCGAAAGTGGCCCCCCGCTGAAAATTAGTGAAGAACACTGATTTAAATAGCAAAGGCATGCAAGGGTTGAGGAATGAGTAACCGCAATTAGAGGGCATTTAGGGGTCACGAAATGGTTGCTACTTGATATAGACATATATACACGCAGATGTTCACATATAGACAAAGACACAAACACACGTTTCTTCCATGACTGTGCACGCAGACGGTCGTCGTGAAGGACGTGGACGTGATGCAAATGAATCCGCCCAAGTTCGACAAGATCGAGGACATGGCCATGCTGACCTTCCTCAACGAGCCGTCCGTGCTGTTCAACCTCAAAGAGCGTTACGCGGCATGGATGATCTACGTGAGTGCCTCGATATTAGCATATTGTCCGGATTTTAAGATGCTCTGGAAAGTTGAAGCACCCGAAAACCATAAAATTATAAAAGTCTGGTCATACACACCACATTATAAGTGGCACCCCTAACTTTTGCTTTAAAATGCAGGGAAAAATTTGTTATAATGATCTGAGAAATATAGTATTTATGAATAAATAAAGGGGAGTCAGTCGAATCATTCCACTGAGGTATGAGCCTCAGTGGGATGATTTATAGATTGATTGATTAGAGAGAGGGTCATTAGATCTCAGTGGGGTAACCGACCCCCAGGAACAGGTTTGCTAATTTACTGAGCATTTATGTAAGGATTGCTTGAATAGAGGTCTCGGGAAATCCAACAGGACCGACATCTCTGAATTATTGACCTCATCATAGCATACGATGCCATCAAGAGGCGAGGACTATGATTTATTTTTTTCTCTTTCAGGGATACTGATCCTATGCTAATAATCATTAAGAACCTCTATGGTGAGCAGACCCAAGTAAAGCTTCGTGGCTAGGAGTCAGAGACACTTGCAGATCACCTTGGGGTGTCGTCTGCCTCCTTCACTATTTAAAACCTTATTTGACTACATAGTTAGAGCTTTCCATGGCTGAAAAAATTGGCTTTTTATTGGCTGTTCCAGAGGAATTTGCATCTGGTACAGATACAAAGGGAGGCTAATTGATGCCTCGGTGCCTTCAAGGGATGGCTCCCTACTTTTCAACCAGGTTATTTACAGGGATTATCTGGTAGTTGCTGCTCACTTTAAGAACTAGTTTTAGACTGCTGTTGAACGTAGGATTTAAAATCAGCCCCACTAAAACAAAGCACTTGCCTGATTATGTTATGTCATCAACACTCCACATCAACTCTCCATGAGCAATCGGGCAGTTGTGGAGACAGTGGAGGAGTGTGCTCATGACCAGTTCCTAGTCAGAAGCAAAGACTATGCTCATTACCAGTTCCGGGTTGGAAGCGTTGATTTAGTCGAGCAGCATTATATTCCTTCGATACTTCACATGGCATCAAAGTGTACCGAGTCTGGCACAAGTGCTATGGTGACATCATCACCATATTGTGGCGAATGGTGGCTGTTGTTGTCTATCTGCGTATCTGTATGGTCCATGCAGACGTACTCGGGGCTGTTCTGTGTCACGGTGAACCCCTACAAGTGGCTGCCCGTGTACAGCTCGCAGTGCGTAAACGCGTACCGGGGCAAGAAACGGCAGGAGGCCCCTCCACACATCTTCTCCATCTCTGACAATGCATACCAGTACATGCTTTCGGGTACGTGTACACACAAACACATATACACCAGCACATGCCCATGGGTATGTGTACACACAACACATTCAAAGACACCTGCAAATGTTCACATTGTTGCGCAGTACGTCTGTCTGCCAGTCCCTATACGTGCGCCATCCACCTATCTGTGAATATTTACCGAAAAACCTGTACACTCTCCTGTCGATTTATCTGTCTTACCGTCTCTCTGGTTTACATTCCACAGACAGAGAAAATCAGTCAGTTCTGATCACGTGAGTTTCAAAATAGCGCAAAGGGCACACTTTGAGTTGTGGGAAATTCTTGGGTGTAATGTCTGTCTCTCTGGCCATTGGAAACCATATTGAGGCTTCAGAAACTCGGCATGCCTGGAAAGATGATTTTGAATAATCTTTGCCAGAACCTTTCTGGGCACACTGACAAGATAAATGCCCGAGTAGTTGATACAATAAGTATGGTCCTCCTTTTTAAAAAGGGGGACCATCAAGGCATCTGTTAAATCCTGTGGAATCGGCCCTGTGTTCCAGACAGTTGTAATGCTATCATGTAGAACAGCCAGCACAAAATTACCACCCTCAGCAAGCAATGATAAGATTCTCGCTTGCAATCTTATCAGCTAACCGAGAGCAGGCTATTTTGGGTTTGAATGGGGTCCTAAGTAGATGTCCACCATCGCAGTGGAAGAATGGCAGACGCATCTTACAAGTGACAAGCCAATGGCCAGTTGGCAAGGGCATGGGCCCGCATTCACTGTTAGACCGAGTCCTCAATATGGGTGGATGAATCAATGAGAGAAAGGCCAAGAACCGTTCCCATGGCAGTAGTGACAAAAGTGATAAGTGTCTTGACTGCTGGTGACAAGTGACAGGAGCGAATCAGTGAGTGCTTCATCATTAATCAACCTGTTTACATTAAATTCGATCCAGTATAGTGTGGTAGAAATTGTGCTCCATCCCAGATATGATCTTTCGCGAAATATGTACTTTGTATCCAAGTAATAATTATAGGCATTTTAAGAAGTCTTTGACATGCAAAAAAAGCAAAGCTTCTTCAATGTCTGGGTCTGTCTGCCTGTCTGTGTTTACCTCACCCCTGCCTGCCTCTCCACCACCAGAACTCCCTCCAACCCTCTCCTAAATAACCTCTTCAACTTTGCCTTCCAACCCCCTTAATTGCTTCTTTTATCCCTCCCTTGCTCGGTGTTTCCCATTCCTTTCCACCGTTACCTAATTCTTCACTCTGAGCCATTTGTTACATTACGGGTGGATTACAAATGTGAGTTCTTGTTTTATTTCTGCTTGTATCCGTCGCTGTGATGGACAGTGGCGAGTCTGGAGCGGGGAAAACTGTGAACACGAAACGTGTCATCCAGTACTTCGCGTCCATCGCTGCAGCAGGAACTAAGCGTGACGCTAGCAAGGTGAGGAGAGGGATAGACACGGGAAGACATGAGGGGGAGACGTAGGGTCACAAGACTACACAGGGAGGCACGGAGAAATATGAAAAACATAGGGAGACATGAGGGGAAAATGTATATAATGGAGACTGTCCTTTTCACAGGTACCTAAGAAATAATAATTATGGGTAGAAGCAAATAAAAGCAGAATTCAATTATGTCGCTACATACACACACAATATTTTAGTCCGTCATCAGGATCTACAAACCAATATTATCCCACAGCATGTTTAACCAGGAAAACCCTCGACTGATTTCGACCTCCTGGGTATCATCAGCAATCAGGCTTGTTAAACAAATGTTTCTGGCTTAGCAGATGCTATTGGCAAGGTTACAAAAAGCACAAGTTTTTGTGCAAATAATAATGGCTTTTTTATCCAGTAAAGCGTCACTAGCCTCAACTCACGTTCAGAAGGGTGCTGCTCAATTGGGATTTTTGGCCAATTCCATTTATGAGAAACCCACTACACATACCAACACTGCTGTGATCTTCACAGGGAACCCTGGAGGATCAAATCGTCTCAGCCAACCCTGCACTGGAGGCCTTCGGCAATGCGAAGACACTCAGGAACGACAACTCCTCCCGATTCGTGAGTCTCTCTGATAGGGTTGACACCTGTCGTGACCACTTGATTCTGCCCTTGTTAATGACCTTCAACCTGACGCACGACCCCTTCCCCTCTCAGTGTGCCACCATGTAATGCATTCGTATTTGTGTGTGCGTGCTATTTATCCGTCCGTCCTCCTGGCAGTAGCGTAACTAGCGTGGGGGCAAGGGGTGCCTTTCCACCCCCCGCCCGCCCACCCACCCGCCCGCCCTATAGCCAAAGCTACGAGTTGAAGTCCCCTTGACAACCACCATAAGATGTTTTCAACAGTGTCAAATATTAAACTTATTTAAAACACGGTTTAAATGAAAACAATATTTTACGAAAATGCCTTTAGTTACGTTCCACATTTTATTTTTATTTAATTATAGCAGGCACATAATATTGCAGGGCCACTACAGAGCTGTAGTGGCTGCATTTTCCGAAGGCGGAGCACCACGACGGCGTTAAATGTTCGAGACGGTGAGCATAAGGATGTGATTAGACAAGAGGAGCCAAGATATATAGCCTAGGTACAACCAAGGGGGACAAATCACTGCTTCGTGCTCCTTCTCATTTCCTCTGCAGCTCTCCCCTTCTGCTCATCCTCCACCGACTCTATGTGCTAGCGTGAAGGCGTGGTGCTAAACACACCAAACCCCTCGTGCGCTGTTCTGAACTTCATAGGTGCTCACTGTTAAAGGTTACACCGGGAATCTTTATATTGTTGTGTGCGTGTCCAGGGAAAATTTATCCGCATTCACTTCGGAACGACTGGAAAACTGGCGTCCGCCGACATTGAAACCTGTGAGTCCATGCGGTTCCATCAAGGATCTTTCTCACACTGTCGGAACTATTGATGCCCAAACCCCTCCCTATTTTCTGCTTGACTGTACACCTGTCTTTACGTTTGTCTTATCTGCGTTAACTGTCTTTCTTTCCATCAGATCTGTTGGAGAAATCTCGTGTTACGTTCCAGCTCAAGGCTGAACGCAACTACCACATCTTCTACCAGATCCTGAGCCAGAGGAAACCTGAGCTCCTGGGTACAAACAACAACACGACCACTACCACTATCATTCTCACCACCACCATTGTCACCATTATTCACTCTTTCTGCTCTATCCTCTCTCTCCTCACTTCCCTCTCCCCCTCTCTCTCCCTTCTCTCCTGTCCCCAGAAATGCTGCTGGTGACCACCAACCCGTACGATTACTCCTTCATCAGCCAGGGCCAGGTCACCGTGGCTGGAATGGATGACGGAGACGAGCTCATGGCTACGGATGTGAGCTTCCTCCTCTTCCTCATTTTATCCACCCGAGAGGATGATTAGTTGCTTTATCTGCCTGTCCTCCTTCTCATTCTCATCTCCTCTGCAGCTCCCCACCCCCATTATTCTTCTCCTCCTCCTGGTGGGTGATGATGTTGATGGGTGGTAGTGGTGGTGGTGGTGATGATGATTGCACCTCTCCCCAGAGTGCCTTCGACATCCTGGGCTTCACAGCGGAGGAGAAAGCGAGCGTGTACAAGCTGACGGGAGCCATCATGCACTTCGGCAACATGCACTTCAAGCAGAAGCAGCGAGAGGAACAAGCGGAGGCAGACGGCACTGAGGGTATGGAAGCGCGCGGGGACAAATGGGACGTGAGGATATGCGGGGACACGCATATCTGCACTGGGAACGCCTGGGAATTCCCCAGGAGGAGCTAGTCTGTCGCCAGGGAAAGGGTGTTCTGGACCGTCCTACTCAACGTGCTGACTCTGCAACCCTCACCAGGACAAGCGGACTGAGAAACGAATGAACGAACCATATAAGGGCACACTGGGACTCGCTGGAACGGGGGAGACAACAGGGTCATGTGGGCACTTGGGGACACTAAAATTAACAAGAAATATATATTTTTAATGTTACGAAAGCTATCATGAGGAGACTTTACAAATGCCCAGTATGGAACACCCAAGTCCTCAAAGTCATGAGCTGACATTGCACGAGTAAGGTCCTTTGAGCACTGGCGAATGCTTTCAGTAGGGTTCTTGTTTCTAAGTTTTTGGTAACCGATCAATTTGGCTGGTATCCTTAATAGCAAAAATACTTTCTAAGAAAAGTGTTTATATTTAAATGAGTGATCATGACCCTCCCATTACAAATGAATATGATGCGGATAGCACAATTGAGATTTTAAAAAGCCAAAGAGGAACACGTGGGCCTGTGTCTAAAGCAAGGGGGAGTGGTGGCACAGACAGATGGACAGGGCTAATGTACCAACGTTGGAACGTGTTAATAAAAAGACGTGGGGGGGATCTTTGCCTTTGACAGACGCCGACAAAGCGTCGTACCTCATGGGCCTCAACTCGGCCGACCTCATCAAGGGCCTGTGCCACCCCAGGGTCAAGGTCGGCAACGAGTACGTGACCAAGGGTCAGGATGTGCAGCAGGTGGGTGGCTCTGATGACAACTTCCAATGAAAGCGAAACCTCCATTCTGAATACATTGTGACATCATCATTGTCACCACCATGAATTATCATAAAGATCATATCCACGGTTCACCCTCAGCATTTCGTCATGATGATCAAAATGTATGTACTTTTATCACCTGATTCATATAATTGTACTCATCCCCTACTTTCCTGTTATGTGCATCATATTTGTATTGTTTAGTTATGGCTGTTGTATTTTTACCCAGGTCTCCTCTGATTCTCATCTCGTATAAATAAGGACAATAAATTAGGGGTATAATGGGGAGCCCGGGACTCTCTATGCACTTGTCAATTAGGGCTCTTCCTGGCAACTTCCCCACCCTCCCTAACCCCATGGACTTCCGTGCCCCATCAATATATTTACCCACCGGCCGCCACTTCGTCTGTCAGGTGTCCTATTCCATCGGTGCACTGGCAAAGTCCGTGTACGAGAAGATGTTCAACTGGATGGTCGTGCGCATCAACCAGTCACTGGAGACCAAGGCCCCACGACAGCACTTCATCGGTGTGCTGGACATCGCTGGCTTCGAGATCTTCGACGTGAGGACACCACCACCACCACCGCCACCTGCCAGCACCATTTTCATCACCACCATTACTGTCACCAACACTGCCACAACCACCACCACCACCACAGACTCCACCATTATCATCGCCGTCGCAAATGTCACCACCTCCACCATCACCTGTCCGTCCATCAGTCTCTCAGCTCACCATGTCTGTCCATCCATACGTGTGTCCCTCTCCCGGTGTGCAGTTCAACTCATTTGAACAGATCTGCATCAACTTCACCAACGAGAAGTTGCAGCAGTTCTTCAACCACCACATGTTCGTGCTGGAGCAGGAGGAGTACAAGAAGGAGGGCATCGAGTGGGTCTTCATTGATTTCGGCATGGACCTGCAGGCCTGCATCGAGCTCATCGAGAAGGTGGCTGCCGCTGATAATTGATGAAGATTATGGTGATAGTGAAGACACTGCTACTGATGATAATGCAACCACTGATGATGCTTTTGATGCCAATGATGATGATCATTGTGATCATCATCTACAATGATGATTGTAATGATTATCCATCACCACCATGAATAACATGATGACCATGGCAGCATTGATCGTGCTGATAAAGGATGTTAGTGACAATGTAGATGACGATGATCATGGTAAATATTGTGGTGGTAGTGCGGTTGTGAAAGTAGACAATGCTGCTGCTGATAATTATCATGCTGTTCCTCATACTGCAATTGTTACCGCTTCTGCTTCTTTGACCGATGACAATTGGCGACAATATCGATGACCACACCGTTTGCCTGCGTACTCCGTAGCCCATGGGCATCATGTCCATCCTGGAAGAGGAGTGCATGTTCCCCAAGGCGTCCGACCAGAGCTTCAAGGCAAAGCTGTACGACAACCACCTGGGCAAGTCCGCCAACTTCCAGAAGCCGCGCATCGTCAAGGGTAGGCCGGAGGCGCACTTTGCGTTGATGCACTACGCCGGCGTGGTGGACTACAACATCTCGGGTTGGCTCATCAAGAACAAGGACCCGCTCAACGAGACCGTGGTGGGGCTCTATCAGAAGTCTTCACTCAAGCTGCTCTCCGTGCTGTTTATGAACTACGCCGCTGCAGATGCTGGTGAGCAAATTATATCTTGCTTTATTTTACAATGGCTCTGAGTTGGTGAGCGATCATATGAGTGCGATTGAGTAATCGCACTCATTTGATCGCTCACCAACTTGCTCGCTCACTCATTCACCCACACACTCACTCGAACATTCAACCACATACTCAATAACACGAGGAGCCACCATTTGCCACTAAGTGACTGTGACATCAACATAGCGTGTGTATCCAGATCTTAGTGATAAGCAGGATGGACTGTAGGCAGGCGAGGATGAATGTTTTCAAGCTGGCACGAGTGTATATATATTTCGGGTTCCACGTTTCACAAGCAAAAGGAGAAGACAAAGGTAGCTGGAAAGTCTCAAGAGTTGCATGTGCAGAACCAGGGCAGGCATCTTCCACACAGCATTAGGCAGTCCATGAAAATATAATGATGCTCAATTGACTTCAAGTGAGACTTCCGCTAGATATAGTTAAGAGGAGGTTGCGATGAGGGATACGTGCGAGGGATGGATTAGCGTAGTGTAAACTATTTAGAAGTTAGTAACAGAACATAACACAAAATATAATAATAGGGATTTTCCCCTTTTTTCTGGCAACAAAACTGAAACCTTTTTACAAGGATTCATGTCTGCATTGACCACAATACTTGCAGTCAAAATGCAAACAAAAAACATACCATGATAATATATGCATTGTCCTTGAAACTGATTGGTCCACACCAAGGGACGGCCGTCCCTGATTGGTTAATGCAGACATGAATCCTTGTAAAAAGGTTTCAGTTTTGTTGCCAGAAAAAAGGGGAAACCCCCTATTATCATATTTTGGTACTGGCAAAGGAGGTCTAATGATGAGATAACACAAAATAATTGCAGATATAATTAGAAAGAGGGGGTTGTCAAGGGTGGGACACGTGGACAAGGTGGACGAGGGAAGTTAGTGAGATGGGTAGAGACTGGCAGCCAAAAACCAAGCAGAAGCTTCAAGGCATATGGTAGTCATGTGTCGACGTTACACCTCCAACTACAGGAATTGTGGGAAGAGTGATATGACATCGAGATGACCTCCTTGTCCTTAACCTGAAGAAACTGTGTGAAACTCCGTTCTCCCATGCCCCCTTCCTCCGCTGTAGATGCCGCCAAGAAGGGGGGTGCCAAGAAGAAGGGCTCTTCCTTCCAGACGGTGTCAGCTCTGCACAGGGTGAGCAAATCACGGAGATGCGACTGCGTATGTTATTTTTTTGTCGATTGTGCTGTAAGTTCTTCATTGTGTTCATTTTGTGCCGCATATTGTTCTCTATGACGATCAACGGTTTACTCCACATACTGCAAGTTTATTCAATTCAGTTTCTGAGTTTTACTGTGTTGTTCAGCATGGCATCCGACGTTTCACTTCGTGTGCTGGGAGCTTCTTCGTCGTGCTAAACAAACATGTGGTACAACCCAAAATACGTTTAAGAGCTACATAACTTAATTATATTATAATTGTGTAAACATAACTCTGGTATTAGATCAACAACAGGGTGAGGTGATGATAGTGACTGGCACACTGCCCTATGAACCCGGCAACCATTCCTCTTTCTTTTTGACCGTATACTCACTCTCACCCTCGCAGGAGAACCTGAACAAGCTGATGACCAACTTGAGGTCCACGCATC
This sequence comes from Lampetra fluviatilis, assembly GCF_964198595.1. NCBI lineage: Eukaryota > Metazoa > Chordata > Hyperoartia > Petromyzontiformes > Petromyzontidae > Lampetra > Lampetra fluviatilis. Next base: position 4,064,443 of record NC_136337.1, on the reverse strand, counting down.
CTCACTTTGTGCGCTGCATCATCCCCAACGAGGAGAAGAAACCAGGTGAGCACACACACCTGTACAGAGATTACCGGTGTAGCCTATGTAGACTTGCTGGGGCAAGTGCTATTCGCGAGCACCTATGATACACACACTGCTTCCTGCGCCCTCCCCCCCCCAATCGCTGTGCCCCCCCCCAGGTGCGATGGACAATGCCCTGGTGATGCACCAGCTGCGTTGTAACGGCGTGCTGGAGGGAATCCGTATCTGCAGGAAGGGATTCCCCAACAGGATCCTCTACGGTGACTTCAAGCAACGGCAAGTCACCATTATCACAAGATACAGCGTCATCATCGTCCCCATCACATGCAGTATCGTCATCAGCAGATGTAGTCTCAGCAACATCAGCATTCTTATTATCAGATGATTTATAAATGTCATCATCATCGTTGTGGTCACTATGAACATCATTGGCAGCCGAATCATTCACGGCGATGAGGATGTCCCTGAATCCAACCACCCCACACACCATACCCCACCCCCTCCACCACCACACAGGTACCGTATCCTGAATCCGAATGCCGTGCCCGAGGGACAGTTCATGGACAGTCGAAAATCGGCTGAGAAGCTCCTGTCCACCCTCGACATCGACCACACGCAGTACAAGTTCGGACACACCAAGGTATGAGAGGGGGCCTCCTCAAATAATGATTATCATCCTTTATTTGCCCAGAAGGGGCCACAATACCTCTTTTCTACTTTACAACCAAGCCACACTGTAGCCATGCCGAGACATCCTGGCACGGCTCAGGTGCCAAGTTGTTTTTCCACCAGAGATCTTTGGGCCATGACACTAATGTCACGCGCAAGAAACGTATAGCGTAAGCATCACACGTTCATTGATGTGCCGGTGTAAAAGTGGTACAAGATTTTACCGCATGACTGCTGTACAATCCTGCAGATGAAAAGTAAAGATAGCTATGTATGACATCGGAACTCGAATGCCTCCCCTAGCTAACTCCTGGATGGGACGCCATGTTCCCAGGCTGCCACGGCAAAGACCTCTGGGTGGTGACAAGGTCAAGTTACAACACGCTTGCCGCTTGTTGCAGGGGTTCATACTTCGAGCCCAGCGACCGTCCTGGTTAATGCGTTGACCATAATATATGGGCTGTCTGCTGCACAATGGACATTAAAGATCCTGTGATATTATGAAAAATAATAGCCCATGTGTGTTGGCATCACAGTCCAAATTCAATACATTTCTTGCAAAGGACAGCTATTCCTAGATTTTCGAATGTTCATTTTAAGAAATTTCGCATTTACGCAATTGGAAAATTATGGACACTTTTCCATTAATGAAATCGAATTTCAGCGCTCATGAAATCTCACTTGGTACACACCCTGAGAGCAAACAAGAACCACCCAGGAGGCTGTCATCCATCCGCGACAGTGTCCCTACAGTATAGCAGTAATATCCCCACATCACTTTTCCAGTCATTTCAACATGCAGATGTTTTGGTGAGTTCCCTGAAAAGGTTAATTATACTGGTAGGAACGAAGTGGACCAGCCACCAATAGATTATATCGTCCGTCCGTCCGTCCGTCCGTGTAGCAACATCGCCCCCTACTGCAAACACTTGGCATGACCCTACAAAAACCGAGACCTAGGCCTGAAACTCTCCCTTCGTATCGTACCCCCGCATGTGTGAAAGGGAGTTAATGTTTAACAATGTTACATTCCCTGATGTTTTTAAATAGAAACATTTACATTTAAAGCTTTTACATAAATAATTAAAACATTTATATTAACAATGACTCACGGCGGCCTAAGGCCTACAGCTAGGCCTAAAGCCTAGACCTAGGCCTCAAACTCTCCCTTCGTATAGTTCCCCCGTGTGTGTGAAAGGGAGTTAATGTTTAACAATGTTACATTCCCTGATGTTTTTTAATAGCAACATTTACATTTAAAGCTTTTACATAAATAATTAAAACATTTATATTAACAATTAACTCACGGCGGCCTAAGGCCTACAGCTAGGCCTAAAGCCTAGACTTAGGCCTCAAGCTCTCCCTTCGTATAGTTCCCCCCGTGTGTGAAAGGGAGTTAATGTTTAACAATGTTACATTCCCTGATGTTTTTTAATAGAAACATTTACATTTAAAGCTTTTACATTAAAAACAACACCCTACCTCCCCCCCCCTCGTCGGCGGCTCTCCAGCCGAGCCAGGCCTGGGAATCTCTCCCCCGCTCGGGGTGTATTGGGCGGGGCTACAGCGGCAGGGGGCGGGGCTACGTGGGGCTGGGCGGGGCAACGGCGGCAGGGGGCGTGGGCACGAGGTGGAGGGCGGGGCTACGCGGGGTTGGGGTGGGGTTACGGCGGTAAGAGGCGGGGCAACGAGCTGGAGGCGGGGACACCGAGATAGGGCGGGGCCACGGGTGGCAGGGGCGGGGTTACGCGGGTGGAGGGCGGGGCCACGGGGCATCCACTTATTGGCGGCCATTTTTTGCCATTTCATTTTATTATAGCCATTCAATTGTTCGGTCCTACCAGCCCACCCCACAGGGTCCTGTTTTTTGTTTTAAAATCATTATTATTCAATCGTTTAAATATGTATGTTCTTAGGTGTATATTTTGCTTAGTTAGGAGTAGAGTTGGAATGACTGTCCAAGAGACATCCCAAATTTTTCATATTAAATTAATGGGGAAAGCGATTCCAAGATATCGTTTTACGCGTGTTTTTTGAAGAACGCATACCTTTCGTGAATCGAGGGATATCCGTACTTCAATGGGAAGAATTGCCCCCTACTTGATGACGACTGTCCACTTGCAGGCTGGTGCTGCATACACCTTGTGCCACACATGGACAGCTGCCACTGGGGAGTTCCCTGCTGAAGGGGACCTCAAAATATATCACATGAGAGGTGTGGTATAAAAATCATTGATGACCCCCCCTGTCACCTTAACCCCGTGCAGGTGTTCTTCAAGGCCGGTCTTCTGGGCACACTGGAAGAGTTGCGAGATGACCGCCTCTCAAAGATCATCACCCTCATGCAGTCACAATGCAGGGGCTTTCTGTCACGCAAGGAGTTTGCTAAGATCATCGAGCGCAGGTGAGGGCTATGGGGAGGCAAAAACAAGTGGGGAGCGGTAGGGTAGCGTTTAACGCACTGCGCTACAAACCCAGTGACCCAAGTTCGATTCTCGCTCACGGCCAACACCAGTGACAATTTGAACCGGTTTTAAGCCTCCCCTAGGTTGACTCAACCTCAAATGAGTACCTGGTGTGGTGTGCAAACATCGCCACTAAGGTGACAAAGGCGGCCGGTCATATTGTTGGCCACACACCCACTAATGTGCTGTGCCGGCCTTCATAGGTGCTCAATAACAGTCTGCTAAGCTATACAGGGGATCTTTGTACTTGAAGGGGAAGGCGGGATCATACAAGGCCACTAGAGGGTGGGTGATGATGTATTATGATGGAGGATGATTAACGTGTGATGATAAAGGTGATGGTAGATGACTGATAAAGGTGATGACGGTGATGGTGGTGGATGATCGATGTGTAATGACGACGATGGTGAGTCACCTTCTTGTATCCGTCACCACAGGGACGCGCTGCTCGTCATCCAGTACAACATCCGCGCATTCATGGGCGTCAAGAACTGGCCGTGGATGAAGCTCTTCTTCAAGATCAAGCCGCTGCTCGTGAGCGCCGAGACCGAGAAGGAGATGCAGAACATGAAGGAGGACTTCCTGAAGCTGAAGGAGGCCTACGCCAAGTCGGAGGCACGCCGCAAGGAGCTGGAGGAGAAGTCGGTTTCGCTCCTGCAGGAGAAGAACGACCTCGCCATGCAAGTGCAGTCGGTACGTGAGACAGGCCGGCCTGACCAGAACAATGACGATTGACAATAACGATGATGACGATGTACATTGTACGCTCGCTGTTGAACTCAAAATCATTCCTTCTTCCATCTCCTCACCCACCCCCCACTGTCCGTGTGCCCACATCCCCCCACTCACCACCATGACATTCATCGCCGCCTTCCACCCCCCTCCCACCACACACACACAGGAGCAAGATAACATCGCGGACGCCGAGGAGCGCTGCGAGCAGCTCATCAAGAGCAAGATCTCTCAGGAGGGGAAGATCAAGGAGCTGACGGAGCGACTGGAGGAGGAAGAGGAGATGAACGCCGAAATGACGGCCAAGAAGCGCAAGCTGGAGGACGAGTGCAGCGAGCTCAAGAAGGACATTGACGACCTGGAGCTCACGCTCGCCAAGGTGGAGAAGGAGAAACACGCCACGGAGAACAAGGTGAGTGGTGGACCGTGCATTCGACATTGTACCAACGTATACCGTAAATTGTACATTTGAAAATGTCTGAATATGTGTCACTACGTGTTTCCTATGTATGTCACTTGACACCCTGGACACTCTTAAACATGAGATGTTCCATGTGGATTCTTTTGTTTTATGACATGACATTGATTGCACAATCAGGATAAAGCTGGGGGAAAATCCAAATACATTTCGAAATAAATTAATCAGGTCCTCAAGTGTATACAGTTAATGGTCTCCAATATCCATCATATTAAATTTGCTCTGTGAGAGTCCCAAATTGCTATTTTATCTCGTAATATAAATTGACGCACAATCCAAAATTGAGGACAAAAAAAAAATACTTTTTGGTTTTACTGTCATCTAGGAGTATGGGAAAGCACAGCAGCCGGCCCTAGTGGTGGATAAAGGTCACTTGAAGGGACCTTAGTTGTTCGTTGATATTCACTTCCACGGACCATTCTCTACCACACGGGCAGATGGACTGCTCTAGGAGACTTCCGGATGGATTGTCTGCCTCGTAACATGAATTCGAAAGCACAGCCGGGATAAAGTTTAGAAAAAATAACACATTGTAAAAAAATATCACGCAAGATATCTGAGTAAACAATTAATTACGATAGGACCTTTTTTCCCAGTGTTAAGATGATAAAAAAAAGAAACAGGTGGAGGCCAATCAGTTTCAAGGACAATGCACACATTATATTATCAAAGCATATTTGTTTGAATATTTTACCACAAGTTTGTGTGGGTACTGCAGACTTGATGCTTTGAAATAGGTGTCTATTTGGTGTTTGAACATCCTAATACCTCCTGTATTATTGCCAGAAAAGATAAAGACTTTTCTTCTTTTACTTGATCCATTACAAATGGGTAAAATAATATATAAGCAGAACTCCATTCTGTCTCTACATATAAACAAACCACGTTTTGAAAATCAGCCTATTGGATTTCCAAACTAAGATTATTCAGTCAGTCTTGTTAAAGCAATGCTGCTGGGTTACCAGATGTTATTGGCAACAGAAATCCATCTAAACTCTGGGGCCCTATCAACTCCCACCCACTCTTCCACCCACAGGTGAAGAACCTGACGGAGGAGATGGCCGCTCTGGATGACATCATCGCGAAGCTGACCAAGGAGAAGAAGGCCCTCCAGGAGGCTCACCAGCAAACGCTGGACGACCTGCAGGCTGAGGAGGACAAGGTCAACTCGCTCACCAAGAGCAAGGCCAAGCTGGAGCAGCAAGTGGACGACGTGAGTGGTCCACCAGTGCACTTCACTAGGGGCCTCATGGTTCCACCAATCATGGTTTCTCTTTTACGTGCCAAAGCCTTCTTTAACTCAGTCGAAGTTTGAGTACTGTTGTCATATCTCAACGTAAAGTATACACTGTAGGTAGTCTCTGATGTTAGTCTTGATCTGTACCAGTTGCTTTGCCACTGGTTAGCCCTGGTATGGCAACCATGGCAGTACGGCCCCCCACTTACTGCCCACACCTGCGATTAGCACTGTTAGCTACGTACGGTGCGAAATAAGTTCAACGTACATACATTGCCGATGCCAGGATTCCTTGTTTGATCGGGTGTCATCCGATGCAGTTTCATTATATTATCGATCAATATTTTATTCACGTCCCACTCAGCCATGACCATTCCTCTCCTAGTGTCAAACCAGTTATCACTGGTTACGACCATTTCCCTGTTCTACACTCATATCAACATAGTATTGACAATAAACTTTGCATTGAATCCCATTTCACCACAATGGGCCTCGTCTGTAGATATAACTTACACACTTTGCCTGTTTTTCCCTCACAGTAGCTACATCTGGTGGTCTGCAAGATAGTACACAGACACTAGATGCATCATACAAACCTGTGCACGTGCACGACCAAGGTTCCATCAGACCGCAGGGCCCACGTGTCCTCTCGCACCTATAACGAGCCCACTGAGAACCCAGAGAGTCCCTGTGGTCGATGTTATTTTATATAAGCACGCGTGTGTCTGCACGTACGTTCCACAGCTGGAGGGCTCACTGGAGCAGGAGAAGAAGGTGCGCATGGATCTGGAGCGCGCCAAGAGGAAGCTGGAGGGAGACCTCAAGCTGACCCAGGAGACCATCATGGACCTGGAGAACGACAAGCAGCAGCTGGAGGAGAAGTCCAAGAAGTAGGGTGCTCGTGCGGCCCAAAGAATATCGTCACTATCATCATAATCGTTGTCATCTTTATCATCATCATGGTTTTTATCATCGTTATCATCATGATCCATGATCTATGATTGATTGAAGCATGGCTGAGGGACTGTGACTTTATGACCTTTGTGTGTGCGTATGTGTGCATAAGTGCACGTACGTCTGTATGTGCAATGTGTGTGCATCCGTGCACGGGTGTGCATGTGTACGCTTGTGCTCGTTTGTATTATGGGTACTCGCATACATGTATGCACATTAACATATATACGTATGTGTACACGTGCGTGTGTGCAGGAGGGAGTTTGAGATGAGCACCCTGAACAGCCGAATTGAGGATGAACAGGCACTGGCTGCTCAGCTTCAGAAAAAGATCAAGGAACTGCAGGTGATGCACACTGATTGATGATTATGATAATGCCTTTCACCCAATGAAGCCTAAATGAGTCCTGTAACATTGGGATATTTGGTCAGTTACATTTATGAGTGTTCGGGTTAGTGTGGGAGGAAATCGGAAAACATGAAAACACACCACACATGAGAGGAAAAAACTCAAAACCTCTACAGAGATGGGTTAAAGATAATCAAGTTGATGAAAGTGTTACTGGTTATGGTAGCAGTGCTTCTGCTGCTGACAATGATAATGATGTTACCGCTATGTCTGCTGCTGATGACAATGATTATAATCATAAAGATTACACTGACGATGATGATCATGGCTATGGCAACTATTACCCTGCTGCTGATGATTATGATGATCAGATCCACATCCATGCAGCTGATGAAGATGCTGATGATGATCTCGCCCCTCCCCAGGCGCGCATTGAGGAGCTGGAGGAGGAGCTCGAGGCTGAGCGAGCGGCGCGCGCCAAGGTGGAGAAGCAGCGAGCGGACGTGGCGCGCGAGCTGGAGGAGATCAGCGAGAGGCTGGAGGAGGCGGGAGGAGCCACGGCAGCGCAGGTGACCCCCTCTCCCCCCCCAACCCCCAGACACAGAAACAGACAAATGTCACCCGTGTAGTCTACAGACTGTTGGGACAAGTGCTGCTTGTAAGCACTCATGAAGGCAAGCACGTCACATGAGCGACAGTGTGGCCAACACCACGTTCAGCCTCCTCTGTCTCCCAAGTAGGTTTGCACACCGCATCAGGTGCTCAGTAAAGGATAAATGGACATAGAGGAGGTCCCGGACTAGTTCAAATAATTGTCACTGGTGTTAGCCAGGAATCGAACTCGGGTCTCCAAGTTTGTAGCATAGTGCGCTAACCAGTGCTACCACTTCCCAGACACACTTATTTCTTTACAAAGCTCAACTTTGGAATTCCCTTGCAGTATGTTTTCCCAAGTTCTTATATCTTTGCTCAATTCAAGAAACGTATTAATTCGTATATATGATGCCTAGTGCTGTTCTTGCTTGCCATTAACCATGATTTATTCATGTGTTTAAACCTTCAATGGTGCTGTTTGTTCCTGTCCACTTGACGTTTAAGGCCTGCGCTCAGCACTCTATACGCATCTGTTAAATGAAATTCGGTAAAACCACATCCTTGGATGTGCTCTGCCAGGGCGCTCTCTTGTGTTTGAAACACATTTTGACAGACTCAGAATCTTTATTTAGACTGCAGGAATCCGACGAGCTACGGAGCACTTTTTCACAGATGTCCAATATGGGCTGGTCATTCAATTCTACCCCCCAACGCAGGTCGAGTTCAACAAGAAGCGGGAGGCCGAGTTCCAGAAGCTGCGTCGCGACCTGGAGGAGTCGACGCTGCAGCACGAGGCCACGGCGTCGGCGCTGCGCAAGAAGCACGCGGACAGCGTCGCCGAGCTGGGCGAGCAGCTGGACAACCTCCAGCGCGTCAAGCAGAAGCTGGAGAAGGAGAAGAGCGAGTTCAAGATGGAACTGGACGACGTCCTCTCCAACATGGAGTCCGTCGTCAAGACCAAGGTGAGCGCGTGGCGGGAGGCGTCGGATCCGGCCCGGGTCCATAGGCGTTTACACTTGTCCTGGTTGTTGATAACTGCCCCCTGAAGATGTTTTTTTCGACAAAAACAGTGCTTCAGTCAAATGCTTGTGTCCTTGAGTCATTTGAGTCCCTCAGTAAATCCTGGACCAGTCTCTGGATCCAGGGCCGTTTTCTCACTGTATCCTGGACCTGACTCCCATTGAGTCCAGCACCTGTATTTCATTTAGTCAAAGACTCATATCTCTAAGTCTACTAGTAGTCCCGAAATAATCCCTCATTGTTACATGCCCACATGTGGTGCTTGGGATTTTGAGATATACCCAGCTGTCGCTACTGTTGTCATTAATGATGTCGATGATGAAGTTGACATCGTTGATATTGTAATTTTTGTTGCCAACCTAATTGTTTCTCCCCTTCCACGTCGCGGGCACCAGTCGAACCTGGAGAAGATGTGCCGCAGCTATGAGGATCAGCTCAACGAGCTCAAGGTGTCGTTTGAGGAGAACCAGCGAGCACTCAACGACTTCACGACGCAGAAAGCCAAACTGCAAACAGAGAACGGTGCTCCTTCCAGCACACACGCACGCCACATTGCTTATCATCATCAGCGTCATCGGCCGTGGTCAATCCACTGCTGGATGATGGCCTCCCCAAGCAGCCACCAACGCTCATGATCCTGCCATCTAATAACCCATCTAGCACCCGCTCACATACCACGACCGTGTGTTGTGAGTAACAATGGTCATCGCATCGCTACATTGCTATAGAAGCAATAAACACATTCCTGCGGAGGGAGCTGGTAGGAACGTTGAGTTGCTCGGTCAATGGCCAGGGTAAACGGCGGCGTGGTGTATTCCGCAAATATGTCCGACTGTGAGGGCGGGCACAAGCCGGCGTGAGTAGATTAAACGTTGAGTTTTATAAGGGCACCACGGGGTGACCAGCCCCACCCCTCCCACCCCCCACCCAGCCCCACCCCTCCCACCCCCCACCCAGCCCCACTCTCGCTACCCAGCCCCTCCCCACCCAGCTCCTCCCCACCTCCTCACCCAGCCCCTGCCCACGCTCCCCTCTCTACCCAGCCCCACCCCTCCCATTTTTGTATGCACGACGGACGGACGGATACAATAATCCCCTGTGGGCTGGTGAAACCAGGTGGTTCCTACCAGTATAATGATGCATACCGGCACAATAATAGAACAAAGGCTATCACAAAGGCACATTAAAGTTAATGAACAAAGGCACATCACTCTGATGATAATAATCTGGCAATGTGCGCACCTCCCTCACCCCGTGTAGGCGAGCTGTCAAGGCAGATGGAGGAGAAGCAGGCGCTCGTCACGCAGCTGACGCGCGGGAAGCAGTCGTTCACTCAGCAGGTGGAGGAGCTGCGACGACAGCTTGATGAGGAGCTCAAGGTAAGAGAACAGAGAAGATGAACCTTGGACCGACACTCGACCCGTCGACTGGTGTTTGCCCGGTGGCTCAGAGATCAGAGCCGTACTATAATCTAAAGAAGAAAATCTACGAGGCAACGTTTTGGGTAATTACCATTCTTCATAGCATAATGGGCTGGACAGTGGAGGCACATGCCTGATATCTAGCACTGTGGAGGCGAGGGTTGGCGGACCACACAAATGTTGCAAATCTGCCTTCCCGTGGGCATTGAGGTGATATAACCGGGCTTTAAAGAAGACGGTAAAACAAAGTTAAAACTAATGTTATCTCTCCTTTCTGTATGGGACAGAGTGTTGCTCCCTCACATGTGTGGGTTTGCTCTGGGTGCTCTGGGTTCCTCCCACATCAATAAACATTCATTAATTGACTAAAAAAATCTTAGGTCATACAGATAACTGCATACGTTGAGCGATTGATTGTCCCAGTTCACTGCCTGGCTGCCTTCCAACTTGTCTGTGGTTCTTCAATGATTGTGAGATGAAATTTGCACGAACGATGCTCTATGTATAAGTAAAATCTCTCGAACATTTTGTAATAGCACTATTCTTATAGCACAAGTAATTGCTATGTGTTCTCCCAATTCAGTAATCTTTGGGCAATTTCTCAAATTTTAATCATAACGCTGGCACAAATAGCCTAGTTTTTTTTTTTTAATAACGTAACGGGACCACTGACGTTCACTGTGAAGCAGACAGCGCATATTCACCAGTAGCATTAACAAAGGCGGCCGTAAAACTTCTGCAACAAAGCGCAAACGCTGATCGAATGAGCATCACTCTACTAATCCTGCTACCACCACACACCCACCCCACCCCCGGCCCACAGGCGAAGAGCGCGCTGGCGCACGCGGTGCAGGCGGCGCGGCACGACTGCGACCTGCTGCGCGAGCAGTACGAGGAGGAGCAGGAGGCCAAGGCGGAGCTCCAGCGAGCGCTGTCTCGCGCCAACGCCGAGGTGGCGCAGTGGAGGACCAAGTACGAGACGGACGCCATCCAGAGGACCGAGGAGCTGGAGGAGGCCAAGTACGGACGAAGCTCACCACCATCACCATCACCACCATCACCATCACCACCACCACCACCATCACCACCACCATCACCACCACCATCAACACCACCACCACCACCATCATCACCACCATCACCACCACCACCACCACCATCATCACCACCATCACCACCACCATCACCACCACCATCACCACCACCATCACCACCACCATCACCACCATCACCATCTCCACCATCATCACCATCACCACCATCACCACCATCACCACCATCACCACCATCACCATCTCCACCATCATCACCATCACCACCATCACCATCACCACCATCACCACCATCACCACCATCACCATCTCCACCATCATCACCATCACCACCATCACCACCATCACCATCACCACCATCACCATCATCACCATCACCACCATCACCATCTCCACCATCATCACCATGACCACCACCACCATCACCACCACCATCACCACCACCATCACCACCATCACCACCACCACCATCACCACCACCACCACCACCATCACCACCACCATCACCACCACCATCACCATCATCACCATCACCACCATCACCACCACCATCACCACCACCATCACCACTACCACCATCACCACGATCACCACCACCATCACCACTACCACCATCACCACCATCACCACCACCATCCTTACCATTGTCCTCGTGCAATCAATCAGTAGCTTATCAATAAGAGTTGTAAAGGCCATGGTAATCAACTCAGGGTGATTTTTTTATAACGACTGCTGAGCACAATCACAGAGGTCCAAAATTCCAAGCAGCCGACAACAGTTGAATGTGTAATACATTTGAATTCAAATTATATTTCTTGAATTGAGAAAAGTTGTAAGAATTTGGGAAAATAGATGGACGGAATCCTAAGTTGAGCAGTGCGAGGCCAGAAGCCGTAAGCAAAGTCTTTCAATCTGCAGTGTGGTGGTTTAAAAAAGTATGGATGAGACAAAACAGAGGGGTTGTCAACATGGACGGAGTAGGCAATGAGTGAAGATCATTGGAACAGTATGTATGTTACACCGTATCATATCCAATCGTGCTAATCAGGTAGTACTGTGACGAGGGAGTTTTCAGCAGTGTGGTTTGTGGGTAAGAGCGTTGCCCTCGGAGGCGAGGTGGTGGACCTCTTGGCGTTTGACGTGGCACGGCTCCCGCTGGGAAGTGGCGCACGGGCGTGCTCCTCGCTCGTTTTATTTTGGAATCAAAAGTTAAAGATAAGACGAGCAAGTAGTGGGTCCGAGCGCCGCACGCACTTGCGACTCGCGCACACGCAGGTAGAGACGCGGATACGCACACACGTCCATACACACTCACGTCTTGCACACTCAGACGTGCTCAAACATATTGTTAGGTTTTTTCTGTAAAGTCATGTAGGTAAAAAATTTAAATTAACAAAAGTAAAATAAAAAAATAAAAATCACGACGTTTCGGAGGCAACACAAGCTTCCGTCTTCAGGTGGAACCGTCACAGCACGATAGCTGTATCAAGCATGTGCAGAGGATGTGAGGATACACAGACATACAGACACAAAGATATGCACACACGCACATCTTGGCACCCGCCTCCTACTCTTCCCACTACCTTATCCTCCTCTTCCCCGTGGCCACGCAGGAAGAAGCTGGTGCAGAGGCTGCAGGAGGCGGAGGAGTCTGTGGAGGCCGCCAATGCCAAGTGCTCCTCACTGGAGAAGACCAAGCAGCGTCTGCAGAACGAGCTCGAGGACATGATGGTGGACGTGGAGCGTGCCAACGCCGCAGCCGCCGCCCTCGACAAGAAGCAGAGGACGTTCGACAAGGTACGGGTCACACGGGGTCACACACACGGTTCGTGGGTTTTGGAGATGTTGCTGCTGAACTTGAAGAATGCTACTAAGAAATGCGGCCTTATCATCAGCCCCAGCCTTCGACACTTCACGTGGCATCAAGAGCACCTAGCCTGGCACATCCGCCGTGGTGATGTAACCGCCACCGAGTGGGAACGACGCTTGTTGTTGAATGTGTGGAGTGGTAGTGTAGTGGTTAGTGCACTGCGATAAGAACCCAGCGACCCGAGTATGAGTCCAGATTCAGTATCATCCTTTTCTACCTCTGCCTGCTACCGTCTTTCCTTCAAGCAATTGCAAGGCTGCACCTTTCTGTCTTTCAATGCATCTGCGGGTTTTGCCGCACTGTGAGTCTCATCTCGGCGTTGTCGTCTCTGCAGGTTCTGGCCGAGTGGAAGCAGAAGTTTGAAGAATCGCAAGCGGAGCTGGAGGGGGCGCAGAAGGAGGCGCGCTCACTCAGCACGGAGCTCTTCAAGCTGAAAAACGCGTACGAGGAGAGCCTCGACCACCTGGAGACCATGAAGAGGGAGAACAAGAACCTGCAGGGTGAGTAGTGAGTGTGTGCGCGTGAGTGAGTGGGTATATGTGAAGTTGGCACAGTAGGGGGCACAGGTGATGCATCAGCCAGTCATCTCAGTCATCTTAGTCAGCCGACCCGTGGCACCTGCTGGGTCTGCCCTGTGACCTGCCAGCGGGCGTTCGACACTTCACGTGGCCTCAAGGTGCACATGGCCTGGCACAAGCGTCGTGGTGACGTCACCGCCACTTAGTGGCGAATGGCGGTTGTTGTTGTATGTGAAGAGCGATAGCATAGATTATGATGATGATGATGATAACAAGGTGTGATTTTCTGCGTGCACAGAGGAGATCTCCGATCTGACGGAGCAGATGAGCGAGGGAGCCAAGACGGTGCACGAGCTGGAGAAGCTGCGCAAGCAGCTGGAGCAGGAGAAGGTCGACCTGCAGGCGGCGCTGGAGGAGGCAGAGGTGACGTGGGGCAGGGGACAAACACAAAGAACCTACACGGGCCGTTGGGGAAAGTGCTGTTAGCTAGCGCCCTAGTGAGGCAATGACGGCACACGGGAGGGTGGTGGTGTGGCCGGTGTCACTGCCAGCCACATTTGTCTTCCCAGCGCTGATGTTTTTACACACCGCATGGGGTACTTATTTAAGGCTGAATCGACCTAGCTGAGACACGGGACAAGTCCTAATATCACTTGCTAATGACGGTCGCATTAGTTGGGAATCGAATTTAGGTCCCCAGTTTCATACTGCTATGCACTAAGTACCGCTTACTAATACTGTCTCTAAATATAGTCGCCAACGTGACATTCAGGGACCCCGATAACTATCCAGCGGATCGTCCTCCCATTGTGCCTGACAAAGTGGCACCAAAATCACAAGAGTATTAATTGATTCATATTGATCCTATCCTCACGTTGAAAAGTTACATTTTTCTCCCATCTGACCCCAATCCCAGTGTCAGTTTTGTCAGCATTAGTCTAGTAAACGACAACGTGTGGCACTTCAATCAAGTCTTCATCTGTTGATGTCATTAAGACGTTCTCTTAGACTAGTCAAATGCAGCACATCTGGTCCAGTGAGGGGCATGCAATTTCGCCCCCCATATTATCAGGTCAGTCAATGAGTGTGTATCAGTAAAGAAAAAATGTAAATACACAGCCAATTACCATGTTTGGTTTTCATCAGTGCACTGCAGTCTCCAATAATGATAATGAATTATCTTAGTCTGCGTATTAATTCAGGCTAGTTAATTTTGTCGCTTCGTAGCCATACTTTTATTTTCAGTGGGTAAGTCGTCGCCATCACCATGCTTGATATGTTAGTCCACTCATTGTCATTGTTGTCTAAAATATTTTTTTGAAACCTAATTGACAAATATTTTGGTTGTAAACGAAATTATAATTGGTAGTTACGGCCAATGTCCTGCTTGATGATTTTGTATCCACTCAATTATTGTTGACTCAAATAAAAAACACTTTGTTGATGAGTATTTCTAATTTCGTTCCCGAAACTCTCGCTGTCCCAACGCAGGCCTCCCTGGAGCACGAAGAAAGCAAGATCCTCCGCGCTCAGCTCGAGCTCAACCAGATGAAGGCCGACATCGAACGCAAGCTCTCCGAGAAAGATGAGGAGCTGGAGCAGTCCAAACGGAACAACCAGCGCGCCGTCGAGACGCTGCAGACCGCCCTGGAGGCCGAGACGCGCTCAAGGAACGAGGCGCTGCGCATCAAGAAGAAGATGGAGGGCGACCTCAACGAGATGGAGATCCAGCTGAGCCACGCCAACCGCTCAGCCTCAGAGGCACAGAAGCAGCTCAAGATGGTGCAGTCACAGTTCAAGGTGCGTGAATGGTGAAGTACAGGAATTGCTCTGAAGTCCAGCAGGCTAGAATTGTAGTACGATTATAAATAGCCAAAGAGAGAATGGAGTATAAGTCAAAATATATGGGTGGGGAAGTCCTCATAATCATCAACCAGGATAAATCCGCTGCTAGCGGAAGGCTTCCCGAGCAGTTATGATTCTGTATGCATACGCATAATTTTTCCTCCCTTGCAAATAATAATGGAATTTCTTAATCCTTCTGTGTTTCCCTCTGTGTCACCCTCTTGCTGCCCCCACTGTCTGCCACTACCACCAACACTTTATTCCACCACCACCACCACCACCGCTGCACACACACAGGAGGCCCAGCTGCAGCTGGACGACGCCCTGCGTCTGGGAGACGAGTACAAGGAGCAGGCGGCCATGGCGGAGCGGCGTAGCACGCTCATGCTGGCCGAGGTGGAGGAGCTGCGCTCGGCGCTCGAGCAGACGGAGCGCGCGCGCAAGCTCGCCGAGCAGGAGCTCATCGAGGCCAGCGAGCGCGTGCAGCTCCTGCACTCGCAGGTGCGTCCTCATCGTCATCACAGCCACCATTGTTGTTGTCATCTTGAGTTGTTCCGTGTGAATTCAACGATCCAGGTGATCACCCTTCCAATTGTTTCCTCCCTCCTGCTCCATCCTGCTCTTTCTTTCTCCCTCCCTCTCATATCCTCCTCCTTCCCTCTTGATCCCACTTGCTCCCACCTTCTCCTTCGTGCTCCATAGAACACCAGCCTGATCAACCAGAAGAAGAAGCTGGAAGGAGACATGGGGGTGCTCCAAAACGAGGTGGAGGAGTCCGTGCAGGAGTGCCGCAATGCCGAGGAAAAGGCCAAGAAGGCCATCACAGACGTGAGGAACCCCATGAGCCACGGTCCATCCACCGCTAGATGAGGGAATCCCCACATCATCATTATCCATGATCTGCTCAATGGTGGATGAAGGCCTCCTCATGTCACCACCATTATCTCATCATCATCATCACCCGTGGTCTATCCACTGCTGGAAGAGGGCACCCAATCGCCATCATCTTGAACCATGGTCTATCCACTGCCAGCTGTAGGCCTCCGCATGCCACAACCACCAGTGACTCGGGAGCCTAACCAGGAATTCGTGTTCTGTCAGGCGGCCATGATGGCCGAGGAGCTGAAGAAGGAGCAGGACACGAGCGCTCACCTGGAGCGCATGAAGAAGAACATGGAGCAGACGGTGAAGGACCTGCAGCACCGGCTGGATGAGGCCGAGCAGATCGCGCTCAAGGGCGGCAAGAAGCAGCTCCAGAAGCTGGAGGCCAGGGTGAGGAGAGGGCGGTGAGGGTGATACAAGGGGGTGTGAGATAAGAGGCTGAGTGTGAAGTGAGGTCACAGGAGGTGAGGTCAGAGGGTGAAATTTTGAGGGGAGTGAGGTGAGAAGCAGGTGAGGCAAGGGGGATGACTGAGATGACTGGCAGATAATAACAGACCCCCCCCATGTTGTCGTTTTAAAACTGTTGGGACAAGAGCTGTTTGCGATCACCTATGAAGGCCTAAACAAAGCACAAGTGAGTCGTGTGACAATCCACTGTCTCCCCATTGCACGAGGTAGTAATTTAAGGCTAAGGTGACCTAAGAAAGGCTCAAGACTGAATCAGATATTGGTCACCGATATCCACCGTGGCCGGGAATAAAACTGAGGCTATTGGATTTGTAGCAGAGTGGAATAATCACATTACCTACGACTATTAGTTTGTTTACACTTGTTTAGCCAAGAAAGCCTCACTGACAATCAAGCTCTTTTTCAGGAGAGTATATGCTAAGTTTTACAGTCTAGACCAATGGTTACAATGTTTCCCAACTAAGTATCAAATTTTTCAAATTTGACAATGATACCTACACTTTTTTTAATAAGGGCATACTTAACGTAAACTGTGAAGCAGACCCCTTGTACTTTAACGGTTAATACACTTGTAGAATTAACCAGTGGGAAATGTGCCACTTCTTGGCCATGATAGCACACAAACACATCCCTGCTTATGCTCAAATACCGCACCACTCACCTCCACCCCTGTGCTCCCCCCGTAGGTGAGAGAGCTGGAGAACGAGCTGGAGGCAGAACAGAGGAGGAACGCTGAGACTGTGAAGGGAGCGCGCAAGTACGAGAGGCGTGCGAAGGAGCTCTCCTACCAGGTGATGCACCGCACCCATCTCCACGTGCACACATCGACACGTGTACACACACGCGACAATTTGCTAGGTGCTGGACCCCACCACTCATGATCCCATCACTTGTTTGTGTGCGTGTGTTTGTGTGTGCGTCTGCGTACACGTGTGGTGTACGTTCGCACGTATGTGTTTGTGCGTGTGTACGCTGAGGGCAGACGGAGGAGGACAAGAAGAATCTGGCTCGCCTGCAAGACCTGGTGGACAAACTTCAGCTGAAGGTCAAGGCCTACAAGCGGCAGGCCGAGGAGGCGGTAAGAGTCGCGGTGTCCGTGCAGTGCAGGGAGCTCACATCGATTTCATTTAATCGTTGTCCAATTTGGTTTTTCCAGTTTTTTTCCCACTTGAAGCTGGGCATATATCCCCTTGTTCTCGAAATTAGAATTCTGCAATGCACCACTTTTCAATGTGCTATCAGCGTTATGTAACCATAGAAACACTTCTGCCTATCAGTACACCACTCCAACATCTCAATCACAATGTCTGAACACCTCCCCATCACACACTACCTCACGACAATACCACCTTGTGCCACTAAACTGCGCTATCAACCCACCACCATCGTACAAACTATCACACTGCACAACATCACCACCTCCTTACCACCCATCACCAACACCTAAACCATCACCATCATACAGCATCATTGCTCCACCACCATTTCCCCCACAAAACCATAACCATACTCCACCACTAACCTACCACCTCACCATCAACACCCAAATAAATCACCACTACATTACACTACCTCCACCACGAGTCCATCACTCCTACCAATAACCGCTATTCACCACTAAGTGACGGTGACATTACCACGACGCCTGTGCCAGGCCAGGTGGACTTTGAGGCCACATGAAGTGTCGAAGGCTCGCTGACAGGAGGTCTCGCTGACACCATGACCACCACCACCATCAATCACCACCACACTCTAGCACTAAATCAAAACAAATATCCCCCGGTATAGCCTGAACAGACTGTTAGGACAGGTGCTTTTAGCGAGCACCTATAAAGGCCGGCACCGTATATGAGAGGGTGAGTGACCAACGCCACGCCCGGCTGCCTTTGCCTCCCGAGTAGTGATCTTTACACACCACACCAGCTACTCATTTGAGGTTGAGTCGATCTAGGGGAGGCCCAGGACCGACTCAGATCATCGTCACTGGTGTTGACTGTAAGCGGAAATCGAACTAGGGGATTGCCGGGTTCGTAGCGCAGCGCTCTGTTGGCTACCGCTCCCCACAACCACTAACATCACCACCGCTTACACCAAACCATTGCTCATTCATCTGCTTCCACTCCTGCCGGCAGGAGGAACAGGCGAACGGGAACCTGTCTCGCTACCGCAAGCTGCAGCACGAGCTGGAGGAGGCGGAGGAGCGTGCCGACATCGCCGAGTCGCAAGCAAACAAACTCCGCGCAAAGACACGTGACGCCGGCGTAAAGGTATAGTGCGGGGGTTTACATGGGTTTAGAGGGGGGAAACGGGGGTCTAGAGGGGTTTATAGGAGTGTGGGGATGCCACCAAAGTGCAATGGTAAGCATTCTATTCAATGCAAAGTTAATCGGTGTGATTAAATCACCCGGCGTGGCAGCTGAAACATTGGGCAAGTAGAGTTATGGGCGTTAGGATTATGAGTTGGGGTTCCTTCATCGTTATGACCAGTATAACCCTGTGTGTGTCCATGTCTGTGTATATAACTTGCATGTCCTTGTGTGTGTGTCTGTGTGCCCTGCAGAAGGAAGAGTAAAGCTACCTCACAGACACCCTCGTAACACGCCAAACATGCGTAACCCTTACCGTAAAGAATCTCTTTGTTGCACATATAATATGTCAATAAAGAGGATACGGCAAGTGCGGCAACAATCCTCGACTCGTGTCTGTTTTCTGGTCAGCAGAGGGCAGACTCTGCACACGATTCTTTACACACACACAAGGATATTCCTGATAAAGTAACCGAACACTGCCTGTTGGGGCAAGTACTGTTAGCGGGCACCTATGAATTCCGGCACGGTACAGGAGAGGATGGTGTGGCCAACATCATTCCCGGCCGTCTTTGTATCCCCAGTGTTGGTGTTTACACGTTGCACCCGCCACTCCCACAACACACACATTGATACGTATGCTTAATGATGCACGATATATACACACACACATGCACAATGATGGATACACATAAAGCGTATGAGCGGTGATAACATGACCGCATTCTCTAGATGTCATCGGGTTATGGGACAATTTGTATCTTCGTTGAACTCTTAAATCAAGTCAATACATGTGGTATTCATGCTATTCTTATAGCACACGCCTATCACAAAGGTGCTATGTTTGACACATATAGTCTGCAGTCGTTTCGGAGTAAGGGGCAATATTGCCATATATTTTCCCAACACGGTAGTTTAGAGGTTTCTTTTTTTGTTGGCATGAACATAACACCGACACACACGATTGACTCTTGTTAGAATAGCGTCGTGGGATCTTTAACGTCCACTGCGAAGAAGGCAACGTATGTTTTCATAACACCCTCGCAGTATCGACCAGGGATGCCTCGGGGTTCGAACCGAGAACCTAAATCCCTAGCCCCAGGCGCCGCCCAGATTCGACCCACACCACACTGCCGATTACAACTTTTATTACAGATGCATCAGTGGGGCACTCGTGATTGTAAAACAAAACGTATCTTCTCCCGAGGCTTCGAACTCGTGTGGGACAGCCTGAACCCCACAGCCTCGGCGTGGAGCTACAAATTATATTATAAGACGCACCGGAAAGTCACCCCCCCCCCCCCCCCACATGAAAAAACATCAACATAGCAGGAACCCTCTTTAATAAAAAGGGTCGTGAGACTCGGTTGAGGTTTTTATCCTGAGAAAATAAGGAACATTCTTATATTTGTCATACCCTCCCCATAGCAGTCACACTCACGTATTAGCCCCACCTCGTACCCCTCACCCCATACCCCACCACCACCACCCTCCTCCTGCTCCCCGCCAGAGCCTCTCGTCACGAGTCATTACGAGAAGGAATGTTTGTGACGCCAGATGTAATCACAGCCGCCCCTGCGTCTTGCCCTCCCCCCTTCACCTCATCATCCTCTCTATAAACTCATCGTTATCACATCATCATCCTTTCAACAACTCCTCCTCTTAATGAATATATCATTCTCGTCCTGTCCACATTCAATTGACAGATCAAACGCTGAACATGAGTCAATCACCACTTCTCTCCCCACTTCAGCTGCTACAACTGCTTCGCGTATTCCCGATGCTGATAACTGCGTCCATTCGTTCCGCCGCTACAACTGCTGCTACTCCTGATCCTTCTTTTTTTTGCTAGCGCTCGCACTCCTCATCCCGCTCCTGTGCCTCGTCTCACTCATTACAAGGCGCCTCCATCCCTCACTGTGCGCCCATCCCTTCCCCTCACCTCATCCCCCTCACCCCGACTCCGTCTGCTCTCCTCGCCCCACGCCCATCCGGATCCCGCCCGCCAACTGCGCCCAAACGGGGGTTCTGCTCAAGACAAGGGGACCCGCCCTTCCCGGGGTCTCTTCAGTGGCGTAGCGTGGTTGGCATGGGCCGTGGTGCACGTAATGAATGGGGTCCCCTGTGTAATTCCCCCACCCTTCTTCGTAGCCCGTGCCTGGGCCCCTTTGGCTTGTGGGAGGCCCATAGCGCAGTTCCACCGCCTGCACACTTTCAAATCGATGCCACTGGTTCCTATGTTGAACTTCTTTCGCATCGTACGTAGCCAACCGCGCTAATCGGAGGTGCGTATAGGTTCCGTGTCAGTTGTCCATGGGTTTCATGCAAGTTTTTTGAGTCTACAGTACATTATATGCGAGTCTATAGGTCTCTTGCGTGAATCTGTGGGTCTACGTGGGTGTACGGAATCTTTATGCGAGTCTCTGGGGGGACTCTGTGATTATTTCTGTAAAGTCACGAAGGTAAAAAGATATATAAAAATACCTACGTGACTTTACCGAAAGAACCAAAGAGTTTGGATCCTTGCAGTCACGAAAACTTCAAATATAGAAGGGACTCTGTGAGTCCGTGGGTCTGTGTCCTCTTCGTGGAGAGCGGTAGGCCAGCGGTGAGCGACCTGCGCTAAGAACCCGGCGACCAGAGTTCGATTGTGGCCACCCACCCCCTCGTGTGCCTTCATAGATGCTGCTAACAGCACTTGCCCCAATAGTATAAGGCTATACGGGGGGGCGGGGGGGGTTCTTTGTCTTATGGGATCTTTATGAGAGTCTATGGGTGTCTTTTGAAGCCACTAGAGCTATGCACTTTGAAATCTAGATCGAGAACTCGTGTCTTTAGAACTGCATTGTGTGTTTAGCTTGTTATTCGTTTGTTGCACGGTTGGGGTACTGGGGGCCCCTGTTGGCCTTTAATGCGGCCCATGAGGTGCGGCCCTCAACAAAACACAACACTTCTAGATTTGAAGCTTTCGTGACTGCAAGGATTCATATTCTTAGGTTTTTCGGTAAAGTCACGTAGGTAAAAAATTAAAAATAAAATAAAAATCACGACGTTTCGGAGGCAACACAAGCTTCCGTCTTCAGGTGGAACCGTCACACCTGAAGACGGAAGCTTGTGTTGCCTCCGAAACGTCGTGATTTTTATTTTATTTAACTTTTATTAATTTCAATTTTAATGTTTTACCTACGTGATTTTACCGAAAAAACCTAAGAATATGCTTCTTTATAGCTCATCGAATTCTTCTAGTGCAGTGGTTCCTAACCTGGAGGGGGGGGGGGGTAGCGAGACACGGACAGATTTTTTTTACTGAGAAGTTAAATCATCGACAACACGAATTAAGCACGGGCAGGTACGTTACAACTTACTTTGTTTCATCGAACCCCTATGTACTTATTCATATTCTTGGTTCTTTGGGTAAAGTCAAATAGAAGGAAAATAATAAAATAATAAAAATATAAAACAATAGAAATTTCTCACGTTTCGACTGCAACACAAGCAATCATCATCAGATGTGAAATCCACAGCAAGAAAATTTGAAAAAAGATTGTTTTATTGTTTTATATTTTTCTTATTTCCCTTCTACGTGACTTTACCGAAACATCTTCTTGGTTCTTTCGGTAAAGTCACGTAGAATGGAAATAATAAAATAATAAAATAAAACACAGACCTGGTCGGTCTTCACCTGAGGACGGCTGCTTGCGTTGTGGCCGAAACGTCGTGAGAATTACCTTATTATGTTATATTTTTATTATTTTATTATTTCCATTCTACGTGACTTTACTGAAAGAACCAAGAAGATGAATCCCTGCAGTCACGAAAGCTTTAAATCGAAATTTTACCGAAACAACCAAGAATATGAATCCCTGCAGTCACGAAAGCTTTAAATTAAAACCCCTATGTACTTATTAACATTGTCAACTTGTTTTAACAATCGAGAACCCCAAAGGGGTTTGTTGCAAGGCTGCAATAAAAGGTTTAAGGTCTTAGTGGTGTAAAGATTCTGAATAGGCGAAGCCTGTGGGTCAATCCGTAACGGGGCCAATTAATTTAACATAAACAAAGCATTTAATTCTTTATCTCCGCGTATAAATAAATACAACTCGCATTTCGGGGCTATCCAGACCAACATTTGGTAAAACATTATTAAGGGTTCAAAGGCATCTTACGTTGTTTAGCTATCTACAATAGTGTTCAAGTTCATTTATTAGATATAGCCCTGTGAGACATTCGGCTCTTGAATCGGGTGCAACAGCAACAAACAAACAAAAAACATGAACAAGAAAACATCTTAAAGTGAATATGTGACTAAGTGCAAACAGAAAATCTAAGAAAAGACAGCAAAATATTGCAGAAAAAACACCAACGCTGTGCACAAATCCCAGTGGGATGCAAGTCAAACAACAACAACTTAGATTAAGACGTAAAATCGTGGCTAAGCTGTAGAATGGTTAGAGAACTGACAATTTGGCACAAATACCAATCCGCTCTTAGCTTGGAATGCGACATTCTGAACCAGTTTTACAAATGTTGACTTCTGAGGGGAAGTGGAGGGGGATTAAAGGCGACCATCACCACCATCGTTATCCTCATCGGCCACGATCTCCCTCCCCCACCACGAAGGTGACATCAACACCTTTCTTGTGAAGGATCAAACTCCATCGAGGCGATGGGCACCTTGCCGCAGGCGCTCCGTCTCCACTCTCGACGTCCTCTCCTCCCCCTCCTCTGTCGTTAAATTCCACCTCAATTACCTCAAAAGTTGTCGTTTTTTCACAATTTTTTTCTGAGGGGGAATGTTGCTTTTAAGTTTGACACTAAAGACGAAGTATACTCGTACAAGGCGATGCGTTCTTTATTTTTTTGTTTGTTTGATACTAAATATTAACAAAATCCCGCCGAGGTTTTTAGCCGTCGAACTGTCCCAACCGTCGCCTGAAGTGACGTCGCTCGCCCGCGTTTCCCGCCAAATGTCATCGCGTGACGTCATTGTTCCCCCGCACGTGGCGCGCGTTGCCATGACAGTATTTATATTCGTTTCAATGTTTACATTCAAATTTACTGATTAAAATGTTACGTCAACAAAAATGTAGTCAGATTATTTGTTAATTTATCAAAACGTAGTAACTCAAATCTGTGTATAAACTGGAGGGTTTTTTTTAATTTTAGAACTTTCAATTCAA
Source organism: Lampetra fluviatilis (assembly GCF_964198595.1). NCBI lineage: Eukaryota > Metazoa > Chordata > Hyperoartia > Petromyzontiformes > Petromyzontidae > Lampetra > Lampetra fluviatilis. The sequence continues at coordinate 4,040,379 of NC_136337.1, read as the reverse complement.
AATTACGAAATCTAAATGACAAATGGGGCCTAAAAGTCCCATTTTACTACTTTTAATTCATAAAAGGTGAAAGTGGAGCTCTGGGGCGGTAACACAAGGCGAACAGCACAAAGACAATGCGCTATCGGGTTAAGCAGCTATATCATAACATCCGTCAACCCCTTAGCAGGACCAATTCAAACCTTGAGTGGTCACCCCGTGCCCTTATAAATCTCAACTTTCATCCTACAAAGTCCCATCACAAGGGAGAAACACAAATAGACAAAACAAAATTGCCCGTATTGCCATATGGACCTGAAAACTCAACTTCCACGTACAAGAAACGGGGAAAGGGGCCGTCCATAAATGACGTCACGCGATTTGGGACGATTTTTGACCCCCCCCCCCCTTCGTCACACGGCGTCACAAAAAGTCAGACCCCCTCAAATATGACGTCACAAAGCTCTGCCCCCTCCCCAAAAAATAAAACATGCTTCAAATCGCTTTAAACTATTGTCATTGCAGTGCGTATTTAATGTGGCGCTGCACTCTGATGTTGTAGGAGAAATACGGTTTAGGGGACGTCCATAAATGACGTCACGCACCTAGGGGGGGGGTTAGACATTTGTGACGATGTATGACGAGGGGGGGTTTGAGAAATGTGACGTCACATCAAAATGCGCAACTTTAAATAAATATAGACAACACGTTCTACTTAATTAAATAGACTTTTAATAAATGTTTACTCCTACAACATCAGAGTGCAGCGCCACATTAAATACGCACTACAATGACAATAGTTTAAAGCGATTCGAAGCATGTTTTATTTTTGGAGGGGGGGGGGGCAAAGCTTTGTGACGTCATATTTGAGGGGGGCTCTATGATTTTTTTGTGACGCCGTTTGACGAAGGGGGGGGGGTAAAAAATCGTCCAAAATCGCGTGACGTCATGTATGTACGGCCCCACAACTACAGACACGACCGGTGAAGGGATGGCTCTTAGACTTTAAGAGAACGACAATAGTTTTTTTTTTGTGTTTTTCTTCATTTGTTGTATTGATTTACTTTCAAACGCCGGCGACAGAGCAAATGGGCCCAAAACGCCCAGCGACCAGTAGCGCTGCAGAAGCGAACAAAAGTCGTGAGCTTCATCCTTGAATAACGTTTCTTCCATTTCAGCAAGGTGAGAATTCCTCACCGCGGTCGCTCACCCTCCAACCGCTCACCCTGCGCCACCTCCTCACCCCATCATCCACCAACTCACCCACATCCTCCACATCCTTGCCCACATCCTCCACCTCCTCACCATCCATCTCCTCACACCATGCCCCACCACTTCACCCACATCCTTCACCTCATCACTCTATCATCCACCTCCTCACCCCACCCTCCACCTCCTCACCATCCACCTCCTCACCCCATCCTCCACCTCCTCACCCTCCACCTCTTTTCCCCATCCTCCACAACCTTCTCACCACATCCTCCACCACCCCTTCACCTCCTCACCCCATCCTCAAAATCCTCACCCTCCACCTCCTCACCCCAATCCTCCACCTCCTCACCCTACACCTCTTCACCCCATCCTCTATTTCCTCATCCCATGCTCCACCACCTCACCCACGTCCACCACCTCCTCACCCCATCCTCTACCACCTCACCCACATCCTCCACATCCTTGCCCACATCCTCCACCTCCTCACACCATCTTCCACCTCTTCACCCACATCCTCCATCTCGATTTAAAGCTTTCGTGACTGCAGGGATTCATCTTCTTGGTTCTTTCGGTAAAGTCATCACGTAGAAGGGAAATAATAAAATAAATAAAAACATTCTATTATTTTATTGTTTTATTTTTTTTATTTCATTATTTCCCTTCTACGTGACTTTACCGAAAGAACCAAGAAGATCCTCCATCTCCTCACACTCCACCTCCTCATCCCATCCTCCACCTCCTCACCCTCCACCTCTTTTCCCCATCCTCCACAACCTCCTCACCACATCCTCTACCACCCCTTCACCTCCTCACCCCAACCTCCACCTCCTCACCCTCCACCTTTTCCCCCATCCACTACCTCTTCACTCCATCCTCCACCTCATTACTCTATCATCCACCTCCTCACCCTCCACCTCCTCACCCTCCACCTCCTCACCCTCCACCTCCTCACCCTCCACCTCCTCACCCTCCACCTCCTCAGCCTCCCGTACAGTAGCCCTCACTCGTGCGGACTGAGCGCGCATTCCTGAATGCCGCATCACCGCCGCGCAGAGTGCCCGTACGCCTCCGCGCATTCCTCGGCGAAAGAGTTCCAACCCTGACCTCCCCCCCCTCCCGCTCGCTCTCTCCACCCCCACCCACAAAGATCCCACGTGTAGCCTTCACAGATTGTTGGGGCAAGTGCTGTTAGCGAGTAGCACCTATGAAGGCCGGCACCGAAACACGAGGGGATGGGTGGCCTAACACCACGCCCGGCCGCCTTTGTCTCCCCAGCCGCGTTGTTTACTACACACCGCACCGGGTACTCGTTTGAGGCTGAGTCGACCTAGGGGAAGCCCATGACCGGGTTCGTAGCGTCACCGCTCTTCCGACCAACCCAAACACTAACGCACCTCATGCAAACACTCACCCACTCACTCACTCGTCCAGTCGCTCACTTTCTCACTCGTTAAATTACGTACTCACCGACCCACTCACCCACGCGCTCACTCACCAGAGCACTCACCCACTCACACTTTAATACGCTCAATTTGCCATCGCACTGAACTCACCAATCCATTCGCAAATTGCATCGCTCACCCACCAACTCTCTCTCTCACCGACTCACCAACAGACCCACTGACCCATTTGCCCGCTCGCTCACTCATTCAATCGCCCACTTACCCACTCACAGATGATCGCATTCACCTATTCAAGAACTAACTCACTCATCTACTCACCCATTCAATCACCTTACTCACTCTGACACCCACACACCATTCAAACTCACCCACTCACCATTCAAACTCACTCATGCACCATTCAAACTCACCCACTCACCATTCAAACTCACCCACTCATTAATCAAACTCACCCACTCATTAATCAAAATCACCCACTCACCATTCAAACTCACCCACTCATTAATCAAACTCACCCACTCACCATTCAAACTCACCCACTCATTAATCAAACTCATCCACTCACCATTCAAACTCACCCACTCATTAATCAAACTCACCCACTCACCATTCAAACTCACCCACTCATTAATCAAAATCACCCACTCACCATTCACACTCACCCACTCATTAATTAAAATCACCCACTCACCATTCAAACTCACCCACTCATTAATCAAAATCACCCACTCACCATTCACACTCACCCACTCATTTAATCAAAATCATCCACTCACCATTCAAACTCACCCACTCATTAATCAAAATCACCCACTCACCATTCAAACTCACCCATTCATTCATCAAACTCACCCACTCACCATTCAAACTCACCCACTCATTAATCAAAATCACCCACTCACCATTCAAACTCACCCACTCATTAATTAAAATCACCCACTCACCATTCAAACTCACCCACTCATTAATCAAAATCACCCACTCACCATTCACACTCACCCACTCATTTAATCAAAATCATCCACTCACCATTCAAACTCACCCACTCATTAATCAAAATCACCCACTCACCATTCAAACTCACCCATTCATTCATCAAACTCACCCACTCACCATTCAAACTCACCCACTCATTAATCAAACTCACCCACTCACCATTCAAACTCACCCACTCATTCATCAAAATCACCCACTCACCATTCAAACTCACCCACTCACCATTCAAACTCACCCACTCACCATTCAAACTCACCCACTCATTAATCAAACTCACCCACTCACCATTCAAACTCACCCACTCATTAATCAAAATCACCCACTCATTAATCAAAACCACCCACTCACCATTCAAACTCACCCACTCACCATTCAAACTCACCCACTCATTAATCAAAACCACCCACTCACCATTCAAACTCACCCACTCACCATTCAAACTCACCCACTCACCATTCAAACTCACCCACTCACCATTCAAACTCACCCACTCACCATTCAAACTCACCCACTCACCATTCAAACTCACCCACTCATTAATCAAAACCACCCTCTCGTCCACTAATTCAGTCACAGATCCGATCACCGCTCGCGGAATCAATGACCCCGTTATTTACTTTACAACAACAACCGCCGTTCAACACTCAGTGGCGGTGACGTTACCATAACGCGTGTGCCAGGCTAGGTGCAGCTTGAGGCTATTGCGTGAACTATCGAAGGCTCGCCACACGTGCTCCCTACTGCCACAACTTGTGTTTTATCCACCCGGCGCTCCGCTCGTTGTTGTGAGCGTCGCTCCTCCAACCCTCCGCTGTTGCTGGAGAGCGACTGCCTCCCAACTGCCCAGTAGCAGCAGCGTCCTTCACGAGCCTCCTCCTCCACAGAGGCCGATCTTGACACCGCTGGTACCGCTCATCGGCAAGTCCATTCAGCTCCACATCAGCTCCATCGCTTCTCCAGCCAGCCCGTGTGGCGCCCGTTTAGCCCCCGCTCGATCCGACCAAACAGAAGCTGCCTGGGCATGCGGTGGCTGGGCACGCGGGCACCCATGGCCCAGACAACGCAGCCTCGCCTGCCGGAGGAGCTCACCGATGGGAGCTCACTGATGGGACTGCGTGCAGATCGTTCAAGGGGTCACAATCCAGTCTGGTTGAACCCAGGACGGACCTCCGCAGGCAGGCCAGCCTGAACGATTAAAACCGGCGCAGATGTTCATTTAAATGGCTCCGCGTTTCGCAAGCGTGGTGAATGAAGGGAGGGCAACTCCCCCATTCGCTCACTCACTCATGCACCTCCATGAACTCACACAGCACCAGCACAAGCAGCATGTCCGGTGCAATCAACCTTTTTAATCGGCGGTTGCGTCTTCAAACAGCATCATCGGCAACACGATATTAGCGAGTTCGCCTTGGGTTGCTGTAGAAACGCCCGTCCACGTGTCCATGTGCGTGCAAGACATTCCGCTCAGCTACCATTCGGTGGCGAATGTGTGAACGGGTTCGGCGTCTCCACTAGGTCGACTCAGCCGTCAAATGAGTACCTGATGTGGAAACATCGCCACTGGGGAGACAAAGGCGGCCGGGCGTGGTGTTGGCCACCCACCCCCTCGTGTGCCGTGCCGGCCTTCATAGGTGCTGCTCGCTAACAGCACTTGCCCCAACAGTCTGTTGAGGCTATACGAGGGATCTTTGTTTTGGTTTTAGTACAGCAGCACTGGGGAGACAAAGGCGGCCGGGCATGGTCTTGGCCACCCACCTCCTCGTGTGCTGTGCCAGCCTTCATAGGTGCTGCTACTCGCTAACAGCACTTGCCCCGATAGTCTCTGTAAGGCTACACGGAGGATCTTTGTCTTCGCGTATACACGTGCGTGTGTGTGTGTACGTACGAATGTTGGGGGTGGGGGGTTGTTCATTCAACTTGAGTGAGATATTTAGAATCACTCCGCCGCGTGGACGGGCCATTGTGCAAAAAAACGAGAGAGAGAGGAAGGGAGAGTTGCGTTGAGAGAGTGTGAAACACGGGAGGAGAGAGAGTGTGCGGTGTGTGTGAGATAGAGAGCCAGGGGAAGGGAGAGTTGCGTTGAGAGAGTGTGAAACACGGGGAGAGAGAGTGCGGTGTGTCATGTGTGTGTGAGAGAGAGAGAGCCAGGGGGAAGAGCGAGCGAGCGTTTTAGAGGCACTGCCAAGGAAATCCGCGTGCGTGTGGTTTGGGAACCCACGGAGAGTGAGAGTGTGTGTGTGAGAGTGTGTGAGAGTGAGTGAGAGTGTGTGAGAGTGTGGAGAGAGTGTGAGAGTGAGTAAGAGTGTGTGAGAGTGTGGAGAGTGTGTGGAGAGTGTGGAGAGTGTGAGAGAGAGTGAGTGAGAGAGTGTGAGAGAGAGAGAGACAGGGAGAGGAAGGGAGTGTGAGTGAGAGTGTGGAGAGTGTGTGAGAGTGAGTGAGAGAGTGTGAGATAGAGTGAGCCACAGGGAGAGGAAGGGAGTGTGAGAGTGTGTGGAGAGTGTGAGAGTGTGTGAGACACAGGGAGAGTGAGTGAGAGTGTGTGAGGGTTTGTGAGACACAGGGAGAGGAAGGGAGAGTGTGGGAGAGAGATACAGGGAGAGTGAGTGAGAGTGTGTGAGAGAAAGCGAGCTCCATGGAGACTTTTCGACTTTTAAACAACTTTTATTGCCGCCAGCAGCAACAGCACTGGAGGCGATTCCGATATGAAACACACAAAGTCCCCAGCAACACAAATGAAAATAATCGCTATAAATCCACGTGGTGTGGCGCTAAATGCGCCGCGCACAACATAAAATAAAAGCCACGTGGTGATGGTGGTTGTGGTGGTGGTGGTTGTGGTGGTAGTGGTTGTGGTGGTGGTTGTGGTGGTGGTGGTTGTGGTGGTGGTGGTGGTTGTGGTGGTTGTGGTGGTGGTTGTGGTGGTGGTGGTTGTGGTGGTGGTTGTGGTGGTGGTGGTGGTTGTGGTGGTGGTTGTGGTGGTTGTGGTGGTGGTGGTTGTGGTGGTGGTTGTGGTGGTGGTAGTGGTGGTGTTTGTGGTGGTGGTGGTTGTGGTGGTTGTGGTGGTGGCGGTGGTTGTGGTGGTTGTGGTCATCGCGCGCGCCACGGTGACGAGCGAGCGTTTCAGAAGGTGAACACCACGAGGGTGCCGTCCACGCTGGTACAGAGAGTGAGGGCTTTGCCGCCCCCCCAGGAGGAAGACGCGCTGCACATCACCGGCACGTGTGTGGTACGTGGCGTGCTCCAGCCGGAGCCGCGCCTTGAGCAGGCCCCTTGACCACTGGAAGCACAGAGAGTGTACGGGAGAGAGTGAGAGACTCAGAGTGGGTCAGAGAGTGTAGGGGAGAGAGTGGGAGAGAGTGGGAGAGAGTGCGGGAGAGTGGGAGAGAGAGTGTAGGGGGGAGAGTGTGGGGGAGAGAGTGAGAGACTCAGAGTGGGAGATAGAGTGTAGGGGAGAGTGGGAGAGAGTGAGAGTGGGAGAGAGTGTGGAAGAGTGTGAGAGTGGGAGAGAGAGTGTAGGGGAGAGAGTGTGGGGGAGAGTGGGAGAGCGAGTGAGAGAGACTCAGAGTGGGAGAGAGAGTGTGGGGGAGAGTGGGAGAGCGAGTGAGACTCAGAGTGAGAGAGAGAGTGTGTGTAGGGGAGAGTGGGAGAGCGAGTGAGAGAGACTCAGAGTGAGAGAGAGAGTGTGTAGGGGAGAGTGGGAGAGCGAGTGAGAGAGATTCCGAGTGTGCGAGAGAGTGAGCTAGAGAGAGAGTGGGCGTGAGAGTGAGAGGGTCTGGGCGTGAGAGAGTGTGAGAGAGTGTGGGAGAGAGAGTGAGAGTGCGTAGACCGAGTGGGAGGGAGGATAGAATGTAAGAGCGTGCGTGTGTGTGTGTGAACTAGAAGGGTAAGAGAGTGCGAGAGGGAGGGGGGAGGGAGGCAGTGTTGTAGTAAGACCGAGGCAGAAGCGAGCGCGATGGAGAGAGAGGAGATGGAGAGAGTTGGAGAGGGTGGGGGAAACCATGCCGCGCTGTGATCGTCTAACTCAGAAGCGCCACAAACTCGCAACTCGGAGTACAACAACGGCGGCGACATAACTGGGAGGAAAACCTCACCGCGCGAGGAGGTAGAGGAGGAGGAAGAGGAGGAGGAGGTGGTGGAGGAGGAGGGGACGTTGCATCTGGCCAGAGGATGTAACGAACTGTCGCGGAGGACACTGTCAGGCAGCCGTGGTTGGTGAACCACGGAGGGAAGGGCGCAAGGAAGGGAGCCAAGGGAGGACGACTCGAGGTAGATTCATCATCCACCCAGCAATCATCCCATAACACATCCATCCATCCACTCGCCCATCTATCTGACCATCCATTCACGCAAACTCTCAATCCATCGATTCACTGACCCATCTTTCTATTTGACCATCCATTCACGCAAACTCTCAATCCATCCATCCACTGACCCATCTTTCTATCTGTCCACCCATTCACGCAACTGTCCATCCATCCACTCACCCATCTATCTATCCACCCATTCACACAACCATCCATCCATCCACCGAATATAAATACACATCACTTTGCGCTACCGTTCATCATTCCATCCGTCCATTCCTTGATCCACCCACACGTGCAACAAACCCGTGCTCCTGGATGCTTCCTTCATGTCTCCATCCACCCATAACACCGTCCTTCATTCAGAGATCCATTCATCCTTCATTCCTTCCCAATCACCCCCCCCCACCCCGATCTCCACATCGTCACACTATTGCTTAGAACGCGTGTCGCGGTCCAGTCCACGTTGGGCCGGTCTAACGCAGTGGTTCTTCTTCTACTTAACCTGGGGGTGCACGCTGAACCCCCTGGGGATGTGCTGAGCCCTTTCTGAGGGGCAGCGAGACATGGGCAGAGTTGTTTTAGAAGGTAAATCATCTAAATGAAGCATAGAGCACGTTAGCTACAACTAACCTTGTTTCATCAAACCCTCAATGTGTTTATTAATATTGTACATTGTGTTTACTGTTGAGAACGAAAGGGGTTGCAAGGCTGCAGTAAAGAGTAAAGGACAACTGATCTAGACACACACACGAGAGACACACACACACTATAGACACACACTATAGACACACACACACTATACACACACACACTATAGACACACACTATAGACACACACACACTATACACACACACGAGAGACACACACACACTATACACACACACGAGAGACACACACACACTATAGACACACACTATAGACACACACACACTATACACACACACGAGAGACACACACACACTATACACACACACGAGAGACACACACACACTATAGACACACACTATAGACACACACACACTATACACACACACGAGAGACACACACACACTATACACACACACTATAGACACACACACACTATAGACACACACTATAGACACACACACACTATACACACACACGCTACAGACACACACACACTAGAGACACACACTATAAACACACACATACACTACAGACACACACACTATAGACACACACACTATAGACTCACACATACAGTGTAGACTCACAGACTCACACAGAGACCCACAGACTCACACAGAGACCTATTGACTCACACAGAGACTCATAGATTCACACAGAGACCCATAGACTCACACAGAGACACATAGCCTCACAGAGAGACCCATAGACTCACACAGAGACCCATAGCCTCACAGAGAGGCCCATAGACTCACACAGAGACCCATAGCCTCACAGAGAGGCCCATAGACTCACAGAGAGGCCCATAGACTCACACAGAGACCCATAGCCTCACAGAGAGGCCCATAGACTCACACAGAGACCCATAGCCTCACAGAGAGGCCCATAGACTCACACAGAGACCCATAGCCTCACAGAGAGGCCCATAGACTCACACAGAGACCCATAGCCTCACAGAGAGGCCCATAGACTCACACAGAGACCCATAGACTCACAGAGAGGCCCATAGACTCACACAGAGACCCATAGCCTCACAGAGAGGCCCATAGACTCACACAGAGACCCATAGACTCACAGAGAGGCCCATAGACTCACACAGAGACCCATAGACTCACAGAGAGGCCCATAGACTCACACAGAGAGCTATTTCCTCCGAACTACTTTGTGTCTTTCATTTGTTGTCCTCCCCCCGCACCTCCGATTAGCACAGTTGGCTACGTACGGTGCGAAAGAAGTTCAACGGGCACACAAAGACAATGATCCCCCTCGTATAGCCTGTAGCAGACTGTTGAGGCAAGTGCTGTTAGCGAGTAGCAGCACCTATGAACACACAAAGACAAAGATTCACCGTGTAGCCTGTAGCAGACTATTGGGGCAAGTGCTGTTAGCGAGTAGCAGCAGCTATGAAGGCTACCGGCACTGTGGCACACGAGGGGGTGGGTGGCCAGCACCACGCCCGGCCGCCTTGGGACGAGATCGTAGAGACGAACTCGAGCGAAAGGGAGGGCGATGGGGGAGACTCCCAGAGTGGAAGCAGAAAGGGTTGTGACCTGCAGTGTGGTGGTGGTGGTTGAACACAGTGTGGTGGTGGTGGTTGAACACGGTGTGGTGGTTATGGTGGTTGAACACGGTGTGGTGGTGGTGGTGCGACAGGGATGTCCTCTGGCTCCCACATTATTTAACATCTATTTTGACCACGTAGTTCGTGAGGCCTTCAATAGCTGTACCGGAGGAATTTCCATTTGGTACAGATACAATGGGAGGCTGATCGATGCCCGGGTGCGGTCAAGGGATGGCTCCCAATTGCTCAACCACGTTATGTAGGCCGACGACCTGGTAATTGCGGCTCACTCAGAGGAGGAGTTGGAGGAGCTGCTGCTGAACCTGGAGCTTGCCACTAAGAGGTGGGGTCTTGCCATCAGCCCCAACAAAACTAAGCACCTGCCTGGGTATTTTGTACCATCGGACACTCCACCTTCACAACTGGTGATAGGGCAGTTGTGGAGAGAGTGGAGAGTTTTCCATACCTTGGCAGTGTGTTCATGACCGGCTCCAGTTTAACAGCAGAGGTCTCACTCCGAATCAGTCGAGCGACATCTTTTCATCGGTTGCGTAAGGCTGTGTGGAAGCTACCTGGTCTATCACTCCGCACGAAGCTTCAGGTCTTCTCGGCCATGGTCATTCCCTCCCTTCTCTACGCTTGCGAAACGTGGACCCCTTAATGGAACATCTTCGCCGATTAAAAACATTTAGGCTGGCCTGCTTACGATCCATCCTGGGTTTAACCTGGCTGGATTGTGTGAGGAGATCACAAATCCTTGAAAGACGTGGACAAAGTCCCATCAGTGATCTCCTCCGGCAGGCAAGGCTGCGCTGGCTGGGTCATATAGCCCGCATGCCCAGCCACCGCATGCCTAAACAGCTTTTGTTCGGCCGGATCGAGGGGGCTAAACGGGCGCGCCACGGGCTAGAGAAGAGATGGAGTGATGTGGTACAGGAGGACGTGGAGCTGAGTGGACTTGCCGATGACTGGTACCAGCGGTGTCAAGATCGGCCTCTGTGGAGGAGGCTCGTGAAGGACACTATTGGGCAGTTGGAGGCAGTCGCCCTCGAACAACAATGGAGGGCGGAGGAGCGACGCTTACAACAACGAGCGGAGCGCCGGGTGGCTAAGGCACAGCAAGTTGGGACAGTAGGGGGCACAGGTTATGCATCAGCCAGTCATCTCGGTCATCTCAGTCAGTCGACCCGTGGCACCTGGGTCTGCCCCGTGACCTCCTGCAAGCGGGCATTCGACACTTCACGTGGCCTCAAGGTGCACATAGCCTGGCACAAGCGTCGTGGTGACGTCACCGCCACTTAGTGGAGAAGGCTGTTGTTGTTGGTGGTGGTTGAACACAGTGTGGTGGTGGTTGAACACAGTGTGGTGGTGGTGGTGGCAGGAGCCCTGCTCTCCGATGGAGCGAGTGCGGAGCGAGCCGCTGGCGCCGTGCGGGGCCCCTCCGGGCGGAGCGGCCGCGGCGCCACCTCGGGGCGAGCGGCCCAGGAGCCGGCGCCACTCGGCCCACGTCGCCCGCTTCACCGGGGAGCCGGCGAGCCTCTGCGCCTACGCCGTGCTGGGCACCACTCGACCCCCCAGCCTCTACGGCAGCGAGCCGGCTCCCAGACTGGTCCAGCAGCAGCACCAGCATCAGCAGCAGCAGCACCCACAGCACCAGCAGCAGCAGCACCAACAGCACCAGCAGCAGCAGCATCCACAGCACCAGCAGCAGCACCAGCAGCACCAGCAGCGGCGCAGCTTCGGCAGCGGCAGCGGCTTGCCTTCGCCGGCTCTCGAGTGCGGCTACCTGAGCCCCGCGCCCGCCGGGCACGAGTCCGAACCGGCGCCACCGCCGCCGCCGCTTCTGGGCAGCCCCCGCGGAAGCGTCACCAGCAGCGGTGGCGGCGGCGGCAGCAGCAGCAACCGCACCAGCGGCATCAGCATGGGCTACGACACGCGCTTCCCGAGCGCGCGCTCCTCGCTCGCGAGCAGCGCGTGCTCGCAACTCGCGAGCCCTCGCTCCAGCTACACCGAGCAGCAGCAGCAGCTGCAGCTCGTGCAGCAGGTGCAGCAGTTGCAGAGCCGCTACGGGGCCGGCCTGGACGCCGAGGTGACGCCGAGCCCGCGCGCGAGCGGCAGCTTCGCTCAGCCGCTGCACCAGCAGCTGCTCCTGCAGCAGAAGCACCAGCTGGTGCAGCAGCAGCAGCACCGCGGGACTCCTCCGTTGACGCAGCAACAGCAGCAGCAGCAGGTTTTTCAGCATCACCAACATCAGCAGCAGCAGCTTCAGCATCACCAGCATCAGCAGCAGGAGCCGCCACCGCCACTGCCAGCCAAGAGCTACGCACCGCGGGCATGGGAAGCAGTAGCAGGGAGAGTGGCCCTGCCTCCTCCTCAACCTCACCACCCTCAACCTCACCACCCTCAACCTCACCACCCTCAACCTCACCACCCTCAACCTCACCACCCTCAACCTCACCACCCTCAACCTCACCACCCTCAACCTCACCACCCTCAACCTCACCACCCTCAACCTCACCACCCTCAACCTCACCACCCTCAACCTCACCACCCGGCCCCTCTGGGCACCGCCGTGCCACTGCAGCCGGTCCGTTCGGCCCCCAGCGCGGCGCAGACGTCCACGCGCCTGCCGTGCCTGGCGCTCGACACGGCCGCTGAGAGATGGAGGCCGTCGAGGGCTCACGTGGAGGAGGAGGGGAGGAGGAGGAGCGATGATGTGAACGCTCGAGGAGGAGGAGGTGGTGGTGGTGGAGGTTGCAGCAGCGCGGAGATGAAGCTGGAGGCGCTGACGCTGAGGTTGGAGCAGGAGCTGGAGACGCGGTGCAAGGCGGAGTACTTTGGTGAGTGCGGGGCGGAGAGACGGGAAGGAGTCGTTCCGTTGAGGTCTCGGTCTAGCGGAGCCCTAGGAAACATGGAATGTGGGCCAACGTTGGACGAACGTTGGGCCAACCACCTGCCAACGTTGGACGAACGTTGGGCCAACCACCTGCCAACGTTGGACAGACGTTTGGCCAACGTTGGACCGACGTTGGCATGTGGTTGGCCCAACGTCTGTCCAACGTTGCCATGTTTATTGGACTAGTTTTGTCTCATCCACAGGGTGTTCAACCACCGCACTGCAGGTAACAACAACAACAACACACGCTCACCCACCCACAAGACAAAGATCTCCCGTGTAGCCTTCACACGCTGTTGGGGCAAGTGCTGTTAGTGAGGAGCACCTATGAATGCCGACACGGCACACGAGGGGGCGGGTGGCCAGCACCACGCCCGACCGCCTTTGCCCCCCCAGTGGCGATGTTTACACACCGCACCAGGTACTCATTTGAGGCTGATTCGACCTTGGGGAGACCCAGGACCGGTTCAGAGAATCGTCACCGGTGTTGGCTGCGAGCGGGAATCGAACTCGGGTCGCCGGGATCGAAGCGCAGCGTAGCGCTAACCGTTGCGCCACCGCTCCCACCCACCCACCTGCTCACCCGCTCACTCACCACACTCACCTCGCTCGATCCCTGAAGCATGTTCACCGCTCGTCGTCTAACAACTGTCGCGATCGTGCTGATTGTTGCTGGCCGCTCGACGTTTCCATGGTCCGTGCTCAGCAGCCGTGATTTATAGAAAATATATAAATGTATATATGGCAAAGCCGTAGCCATGGAGTCAACATTGGGGGGGACCAAATTTTCCAGGGGGTCTGGGGGTCCCAACCGAGAAAAATAATCTAAATTTAAAAACTCATTTCCTGCCTAAAATATTTTAAAATTCACTAACACATGGGATGGACTGTTGATTTATGTTTTACAATAATGTCGAATAGTGTATTGTATTACATTGATCTCTTTTAACTTTTTTTACATTTCTTGAATAATTGTATGTAATGGCACAATCATATTAACAGAAATCTATGCATTGATTTAGAAGTCCAGATATTGTGGCCAAGTTTTAGAAAATTGTTGTTTTTATTTACATAGCATAGCAAAACATTTTTATAGCAATATATTTGTGGGGGGACATTTTGGGCATATTTGAATATTGGGGGGATGTGTCCCCCCCCCAGTATATATTATAATTACGGCCTTGATCTATGGAGAGGCGCATGCTGGGAATCATACTGAGAGGCAGAAATGTACGGTACGTATGCGCTCCGATGTAGCTTCCAGTTGATTGGCCGTCATCTACTTCAAAGAGGCAAAGATCCCCCGTATAGCCTCAACAGACTGTTGGGGGCAAGTGCTGTTCGTGAGCAGCACCTACGCACGCATGCATGTTGGACTTCTTTCGCACCGCAACGTAGCCAACCGTGGCACGCGAGTGGGATGGTTGGCCGGCACCACACACGCCCGCCCGACCGCCTTTGTCTCTCACCTTACAACAACAACGACAACCGACATTCGCCGCGAAGTGGCGGTGACGTAACCACGGCGCTTGTGCCAGGCTACGTGCACGTTGAGGCCAACACGTGAAGTGTCGAACGCCCGCCGGCAGCAGGATGTCACGGGGGTCAGACCCAGGTGGTGCCACAGGTCGACTGACTGAGACGACTGAGATGACTGGCTGATGCACCACCTGTGCCCCCTACTGTGCCAACTTGCTGTGCTTTAACCACCCGGCGCCCCGCTCGTACAAACACACGTACACACACCCGTACACACACACGTACACACCCACGTACACACACACGTACACACGTACACACGTACAAACACACGTACACACACCCACGTACACACACACGTACAAACACACGTACACACGTACAAACACACGTACACACACCCACGTACACACACACGTACAAACACACGTACACACGTACAAACACACGTACACACACCCGTACACACACGCGTACACACACACATACAAACGCACGTACACACGTACACACCCACGTACACACACACGTACAAACGCACGTACACACGTACAAACACACGTACAAACACACGTACGCCCGCCGGCAGCAGGAGGTCACGGGGGTCAGACCCAGGTGGTGCCACGGGTCGACTGACTGAGATGACTGCTCGATGCACCACTTGTGCCCTCACCTTACAAGCCCGCCCCCCTCACACCCCCCCACCCCTCCCCCCACCAGGCATGTGCGTCAAGTGTAACGCGGGGGTGTACGGTGCGGGTCAAGCGTGCCAGGCCATGGACGGACTCTATCACACCTCCTGCTTCACCTGCTTCTCGTGCGGTGAGTTGCGGGCGGGCGAGCGGGCGGGAGAGCGAGCGCAGGGGGTGTAGGCGGAGTTGGACTCCTAAATTTGGGGGGCATGGGGGTCGCTTTGTCTCACATTAGAAATCGCTGGTGCGTGTAATTAACGCATTTATTGTTTTATCTTAATTGTAAACTACTGAAACTAAACGAATTAAGGTGTCCAGTATGGCTGCCCCCCTCGTGCCCCCCCCCACCGCCCATGGGGCAATCACGGGGACACCACTCGGGGGGTCCAATGGGCACGTGGGGGAGGGGGGTCTCTACAGGACAGCAGCGGAGAAGGCTGCATGGCTCCAAGCGATGGTCACCGGCGATCTTCTCAGCCTCCTGGCCGAGTGGACCGGGAGTTCCACCGTGGTGCGGTGACTCGAGGGGCGGTGTTTTCTCAGCCGCGACTAGGCTCTGCCTCGGTCCTCTTAACGGCTCGGGCTCAGCGCAGCCTTGAGCAGCTCAGCAGCCTCCGAAGACGCGAGAGCGAGCGGGCGTAGGGCCGGGTTGAGGTTCTTGTAGGCGCTAGGTGCTTCTGTTTCGTAGGCCTTCAGCGATAACCTTCGACGGTCGGTGCCGCTGCTGCTGCCCCGTGTCGCTACTTGCGCCGCTTGTCGGCCGCTTGTTTCGAATTGTGAAGGGGAGCGTTCTCTTTTCGAAGCTGATTTAGCAAACAAAAGCTGTCTCCGATCAACCATAGGCCAACGACGCCTAGTCTTCCCTTGCACTAACCCCCTATTGAGAATAAGATCGTGCAAAAAAACACCATGTGGAGATGTTACTGCTAATTTTGCAATGGAAAAGTCTCTAAAAGTTCATCTCCGGTGTTAGTTTATCTCGCTTGACATTGACATGATTCTGCCCCTTTGTATATGCACCGTGCACCATCCTTGCTATATAAATATATTTATTCAAGAAGATAGCTTGGTTACATTTTTTTTCATCGTACAAACAAAAAAGACGTGGTCAACATTTGTTTTCGTAGGCCCTTTAGTTTTCGTAAGCCCCTTGGGCACAGTGACTACTGTGCCCTATTGGATATTACGGCCTTGAGCAGAGCCGGATGATCCTCGTAGCAAAAGTAGCTACAAACGCTACGGGCGCCGCACTTGCAAGGGCCCCGCGCTAAATGCTTTCAAGCTATTGTTTCCGGTTCAGTGATTGTGCACTTGCTCTATTACTATAGTACTATACCGCCTTCGACTTTTACGAACGACTGGGTGTTTAAGGTTAGCGATTAGTCGTATTATCTGGCTGTATAGCAAATGCAAAAATACAATTACTTTACTGTGCAAGTCATAAATTTGTGTTTTAATACGAAGTTGGACTTATCACCTGGAAATGTATAGCAGCAGGCAAATACTCTAAACGCGTGATGTTGATTTTAAATATGGGAGGAAAAATCCACACGACCACGGGGAGAGAAAGATGCAAACTCCGCATATACAGCAGCAGGCGTCATGGTCTGGATCGAACCCACGACCTCCTGTATACCAGGCGAGGGAGTTAACATCTCCTAGCCACCAGGAAAGTCAAAGGAACCAGGCTGGGTTGGCTCAGCGGTAACGAGCGAGCGGCTCTCGATGCGAAGGTTGCGAGTTCAACTCCTGGCTGGGGGAGTTGACTCAGCCCATCATCCATCCTGGGCCGGTAAAATTAGTACCACTTTGTGAGGGATTGATCTGTGGTTGAACTACATCAAGATTGAACTGCATTCAAATTGGACTACATTAAGATTGAACTACATTAAGATTGAACTTCATACAAAATGGACTACATTAAGATTTAATTACATTCAAATTGGACTACATTAAGATTGGACTACATTAAGATTGAACTACATTCAAATTGGACTACATTAAGATTGAACTAGATTAAGATTGAATTACATTCAAATTGGACTACATTAACATTGAACTACATTAAGATTGAATTACATTCAAATTGGACAACATTAAGATTGAACTACATTAAGATTTAATTACATTCAAATTGTATTAAATTAAGATTGAACTACATTAAGATTGAAGTACATTCAAATTGGACTACATTAAGATTGGACTACATTAAGATTGAACTACATAAAAATTGAACTACACTCAAATTTAACGACATTAAGACTGAACTACGTTCAAATTGAACGACATTACATTTTTACAGCATTCAAATGGTCTGAATGGTCGTTTGAAATCGTAAAAAAAAAGCCCAGGAGCCACCGGGGGGGGGGGGGGAGGCCTTGACCGGTAGGAAACCACCCCGAAACTTCCACTGCGTGGCATGCTGCTGCTGCTGCTCCCTCTGCGGGAACACGTGGACTGAGAGGAGGGTGGGTGGGTCTCTGTGGGGAGCAGGAGTAGGGGGTGTGGCGCCACCTCCTGTTGAGTAGCCGCACTGCGACAAGTGGGCTTCGTAGAGGCTGCACGTCGTGCGCGGAGACTCAACAAACCTTGTGGGGAAAAGTTGCTATAAACGAGCAGCAACTCCAAGACTTTTGACTTTTAAACAACTTTTATTGCCGCCAGCAGCAATTGCACTGGAGGCGATTTCGATATGAAATACACAAAGTCACCGGCAACACAAATGCGCCGCGCACAATAAAAAAAAAAGCCACGTGGTTGTGATGTCATCGCGCACGCCACGGTGACGAGCGAGCGCTTCAGAAGGTGAACACCACGAGGGTGCCGTCCACGCTGGTACAGAGAGGGGCTTGTCCGGCTCCCCAGCGTTTGAAGAAGACGCGCTGCACATCACCGACGTGTGTGTGGTACATGGCGTGCTCCAGCCGGAGCCGCGCCTTGAGCAGGCCTCTGAACACTGGAAGCTCCACAGAGCAGCCGGCAGTAACTCCAAGAAGGCCGCCGACACGGCACACGAAGGGGGTTGATGGCCAACACCACGCCCGGCCGCCTTTGTCTCCCCAGTGCTCGATGTTTACAACACAGCAGCAGTTACACATTTGAGGCTGAGTCGACCTAGGGGTGGCCCAGGCACCAGCCGTGAGCGGGAATCGAACTCTGTGGGTCGGGTTCGTGGCGCAGCGCGATAACCGCTACACTACCGCTTCCCGTAAACACACGTACACACACACGTACACACACACGAACACACACACGTACACACACACGTACACACACACGAACACACACACGTACACACACACGTACACACACACGTACACACACACGTACACACACACGTACACACACACGTACACACACACGTACACACACACGTACACACACACGTACACACACACGTACACACACACGTACACACATACGTACACACACACGTACACACATACGTACACACACACGTACACACACACGTACACACACACGTACACACACACGTACACACATACGTACACACACACGTACACACATACGTACACACATACGTACACACACACGTACACACACACGTACACACACACGTACACACACACGTACACACACACGTACACACACACGTACACACACACGTACACACAGATACACACACACGTACACACATACGTACACACATACGTATACACACACGTACACACACACGTACACACATACTTATACACACACACGTACACACACACGTACACACAGGTACACACACACGTACACACACACGTACACACACACGTACACACACACGTACACACATACGTACACACAGGTACACACACACGTACACACACACGTACACACACACGTACACACATACTTATACACAGATACACACACACGTACACACATACGTACACACAGATACACACACACGTACACACATACGTATACACAGATACACACACACGTACACACATACGTACACACATACGTACACACATACGTACACACATACGTACACACATACGTATACACAGATACACACATACGTACACACATACGTATACACAGATACACACACACGTACACACATACGTACACACAGGTACACACACACGTACACACACACACGTACACACATACGTATACACAGATACACACATACGTACACACACACGTACACACAGATACACACATACGTACACACACACGTACACACAGATACACACATACGTACACACATACGAATACACAGATACACACATACGTACACACATACGTACACACAGATACACACACACGTACACACACACGTACACACAGATACACACACACGTACACACACACGTACACACAGATACACACATACGTACACACACACGTACACACATATACACACACACGTACACACATACGTACACACATACGTACACACAGATACACACACACGTACACACATACGTATACACAGATACACACACACGTACACACACACGTACACACAGATACACACACACGTACACACACACGTACACACAGATACACACATACGTACACACATACGTATACACATACGTACACACAGATACACACATACGTACACACATACGTATACACATATACACACATACGTACACACATACGTATACACAGATACACACATACGTACACACATACGTATACACATATACACACACACGTACACACATACGTATACACATATACACACATACGTACACACATACGTATACACAGGTACAACAACAACCGCCATTCGCCACTAAGTGGCGGTGACGTCACCACGACGCTTGTGCCAGGCTAGGTGCACCTTGAGGCCACGTCAAGTGTCGAACGCCCGCTGGCAGGTCACGGGGCAGACCCAGGTGCCACGGGTCGACTGACTGAGATGACCGAGATGACTGGCTGATGCACCACCTATGCCCCCTACTGTGCCAACTTGCTGTGCTTTAGCCACCTGGTGCTCCGCTCGTACATACACACACACACACACGTTCACACACACGTACACACACGCGTACACACGTACAAACACACGTACACACACACACGTACAAACACACGCACACACACGCGTACACGCGTACACACACACGTACACAGACGTACACACACACGTACAAACACACGTACACACGCACACACACACACGTACACACGTACACACACGCAGACGCGTACCCGAGGCAGCAAACATCTCCGCGGTGCAAGGCGCTGTCCATCGAGGATGGCATCATCGATGATTTCGTGCGCAATCCACGCGTCGTATCGCGCGCGTGCGCGTATACGATGGCAGTGCCGGATTAAGCGAGTGCGGGGCCTTTAGCATGATGTTATAAAGGGGACCTTGATCCAAAAAAAACCACACACATAAATATTAAAACGCACATTTTTTTTACTCGCACAGTAAAGTAATTGTATTTTTGCATTTGCTATACAGCCAGATAATACGACAAATCGCTAACCTTAAACACCCAGTCGTTCGTAAAAGTCGAAGGCGGTATAGTAATAGAGCAAGTGCAGATTCACCGAAACGAAATTGGTAGCTTGAAAGCATTTAGCGCGGGGCCCTTGAAAGTGCGGGGCCCGTCGGATTTGTAGCCAATGTTGCTACTAGGATCGTCCGGCAATGAACGATAGATGTAGATTATACCAGTGGAGAGTTGTTTAGTTTGTTATCCTTTCCCCACTGCACCTCCGATAAGCACGGTTGGCTCCGTACGGTGCGAAAGAGGTTCAACATACATAGACACACACAGATATCTATAGACTCACACAGATATCCATAGACTCACACAGACACCCATAAACTCACACAGAGACCCATAGACTCTCACAGACATCTATAGACTCACACAGACACCCATATACTCACACAAAGACCCCCAGACTCACACAGAACCCCATAGACTCACACAGAGACCCATAGACTCACACGGAGACCCATAGACTCGCACAGAGACACGTAGACTCACACAAAGACCCACATACTCACACAGAGGCCCATAGACTCACACAGAGATCCATAGACTCACACAGAGACCCACAGACTCACACAAAGACCCACAGACTCACACAGAGACCCATAGACTCACACAGAGACCCATAGACTCACACAAAGACCCACAGACTCACACAGAGACCCATAGACTCACACAGAGACACAGTCTCACACAGAGACCCATAGACTCACACAGAGACACAGTCACACACATAGACCCATAGACTCACACAGAGACCCATAGACTCACACAGAGACCCATTTCTTTAGAACTTATTTTGTGATTAGTTTGTCCTTCCCCCGCGCCTCTAATTAGCACGGTTGGCGACGTATGGTGCAAACGAAGTTCAACATGCTTGCAAGGCGTATACACAGTTCATAAACACGGTTGCGTGTGCGTGTGAATCCCACAGGACGTGCCCTGCGAGGGAAGGCGTTTTACAGCGTGCACGGCCGGGCGTACTGCGAGGAAGACTACCTGGTAAGGGCAGCCACCGCCTGTGTCCCAGTAAACGTGCCAATGTTGGGCCGACGTTGGCACATGGTTAAAACCAATGGGCGAACGTTGGGCCAACGTTGGTCGTAACGTCCCATGTTTACCGGATCCTCCCCATCCCCCTGGCTTCCCCAAGCACCTGCAGGGTCGAGTAGATATTTGGGCGAGATGTTAACTACCTCGCCTGCTGTAAAGGAGGTCGTGGGTTCGATCCCGACCCTGATGCCTGCTGCTGTATGTTTGGAGTTTGCGTGTCTCTCTCCCTCTTCATCATCACGGTGGCTAGGAGATGTTAACTACCTCGCCTGCTGTAAAGGAGGTCGTGGGTTCGATCCCGACCCTGACACTTGCTATATATCCTGACGCCTGTTGTATATATTTTGAGTTTGTGTGTCTCTCTCATCATATCACGGTGGCGAGATGTTTACAGAAGCGACCTGGATATCACAAACGAAAGCCCAACGAAGTGGCTTATCCTCCGGTTTTTCCCTCCACATTTTACAATCTACTTCGCCTGGTGTGCAGGAGGGCGTGCGTTCGATTCCGACCCTTGACACCTATTGTATATTTGGAGTTTGTGTGTCTGTCTCGTTCATTATCATCATGATGGTGGCGAAATGTTAGCTGCCTCGCCTGGTATGCAGGAAGTCGTGGGTTCGATCCCGACCCTGACGCCTGCTGTACATTTGGAGTACACTACTGGTGTTTACACACCAGTAGTGTACACACCGGTGTGTACACTACTGGTGTGTACCACTAGACACACTGACGCACACCAGTGTGTACACTACTGGTGTGTACACTACTGGTGTGTACCACTAGACACACTGACGCACACTGGTGTGTACACTACTGGTGTGTACCACTAGACACACTGACGCACACTGGTGTGTACACTACTGGTGTGCACCACTAGACACACTGACGCACACTGGTGTGTACACTACTGGTGTGCACCACTAGACACACTGACGCACGCCGGCGGCCACTAGCCCCAGCGTGTCGTTGCCGTGTCTCCGCGTCGTCGCGGCGTCCCTACGTCATGGTTTGACTCCGCCCCCCTCGCCCTGCCCCGCCCCTCTGACCGAGCGCCTGCCGCGTGCCTCCCACTCCACGCAGTACTCGGGCTTCCAGCAGTCGGCGGAGAAGTGCTTCGTGTGCGGACACCTCGTCATGGAGATGGTGAGCATTGGGTCGGGGGGTGGGGGGCCAGGTGTGTGAGGGGGGGTGGGGAGCGGTGGCGCAGCGGTTAGCGCGCTTCGCTACGAACCAACCGGCGACCCCGAGTTCGATTCCCGCTCACGGCCAATGCCGGTGACGATTAATGATATTATCTGAACCCGTCCTGGGCCTCGCCCTAGGTCGACTCGGCCACAAATGAGTACCCCGGTGTGCGGTGTGTAGTAAACATCGCCGGCGGGGAGACAAAGGCGGCCGGGCGTGGCGCTGTCCACCCCACCCCCTCGTGCGCCGTGCCGGCCTTCATGGATCTTCGCGTTGTGTGTGCCAGTCTGTGGATCGGACTGTTCATGAGCGCTTGTGTTGCGTGTGTGTCGCTAGTGTATTGCGCGAGCGTAACTGCGGGTCATGCCGCGCGTCGTTCGGCACCCATGTCCGATGTTTTGCCCCCCCCCCCCAATCGAATGCCCGCGTGGCCCTCGCAGATCCTGCAGGCGCTGGGCCGGGCCTACCACCCGGGCTGCTTCCGCTGCGTCGTGTGCAACGAGTGCCTGGACGGCGTTCCCTTCACCGTCGACGTCGCCAACAAGATCTACTGCGTGCGGGACTACCACCGGTACCGGCCCGCACTACCACCGGTACCCACACTACCACCGGTACCGGCCCGCACTACCACCGGTACCCACACTACCACCGGTACCCACACTACCACCGGTACCCACACTACCACCGGTACCGGCCTGCACTACCACCGGTACCCACACTACCACTGGTACCTACACTACCGCCGGTACCGACCCACACTACCACTGGTACCCACACTACCACCGGTACCCACACTACCACCGGTACCGGCCTGCACTACCACTGGTCCCCCCACACTACCACTGGTACCTACACTACCGCCGGTACCCACACTACCACCGGTACCCACACTACCACCGGTACCGGCCTGCACTACCACCGGTCCCCCCACACTACCACTGGTACCTACACTACCGCCGGTACCCACACTACCACCGGTACCCACACTACCACCGGTACCGGCCTGCACTACCACCGGTCCCCCCACACTACCACTGGTACCTACACTACCGCCGGTACCCACACTACCACCGGTACCGACCCACACTACCATCGGTACCGACACTACCACTGGTACCCACACTACCACCGGTACCGGCCTGCACTACCACCGGTCCCCCCACACTACCACCGGTACCTACACTACCACTGGTACCCACACTACCGCCGGTACCGACCCACACTACCATCGGTACCGACACTACCACTGGTACCCACACTACCACCGGTACCCGCACTACCACCGGTACCCGCACTACCACCGGTACCCACACTACCACCAGTACCGACACTACCACTGGTACCCACACTACCACTGGTACCCACACTACCACCGGTACCCACACTACCACCGGTACCGACACTACCACTGGTACCCACACTACCACCGGTACCGACCCACACTAGCACCGGTACCCACACTAGCACCGGTACCCACACTACCCCCGGTGCCAGCTCGCACTACCACCACCTATGTACACTAACACCACTAGTAACGTCTTCCATTACACCACTGGAACCAGCATGCCCTATCGAAGACAAAGATCCCCCGTATAGCCTTGCACAGAATATAGGGGCACAGTGCTGTTAGGGAGGGCCTATGAAGTCTGCCACGGCACACGAGGGGGTGGGTGGCCAGCACCGCATCCGGCCACCTTTGTCTCCCCGGTGGTGAAATTTACACACCGTACTGGGTACTCCTTTTAGGCTGAGTCAACCTAGGGGAGGCCCATGACCGGTTAAAATAATCGTCACCGGTGTTGGCCGTGAGCGGGAATCGAACTCGGGTCACCAGATTTATAGCGCAGCGTGCTAACCACTACACCTACGCTCTCCAAAGCATGCACTACCAAAAACAAAGACCCCCCCCGCCCCCCCCGAATAGCCTTAACAAACTTTTGGGGAAAGTGCTGTTAGGGATCACCAATGAAGGCCGGCACGACACACGAGGGTGTGGGTAGATGGCCGGCACCACGGCCGCATGCGCTACCCCAAACACCGGCCAGGGAGCGCGCTGGAGAGGCCATCCCACCGTGGAGATGGAGCGACGAAACCAGCCGGTGGGCTGAGTCCTCGACGCGGATTGTTGCATTGCCGAGACTGTGAGACGCTGCCCGGCTCGACGTGGCCCGGCGAGGCCCGGCGAGGCCCAGCGAGGCCCAGCGAGGCCTGCGTCCAGCAGTGGATAGATCACGGCCGAGCGTGACGATGACGACGAACAACATCTGCTGCTGCTGCTGCCGCTTCCTGCCCCTGTTGTCCCAACAGGGCCTTCGCCCCTAAGTGTGCGGCCTGCGGCGGGCCCATCCTCCCCGCTCAGGTGAGATCCACCGCACTCATCGCTCGCCGCTCACGGCTTGGCACTCACCGCTCACTGCTCACCACTCACCGCACCATGCTCACCGCTCATGGCTTGGCACTCACCGCTCACCACTCACCACTCACCGCACCACGCTCACCGCTCATGGCTTGGCACTCACCGCTCACCACTCACCGCACCACGCTCACCGCTCATGGCTTGGCACTCACCGCTCACTGCTCACCACTCACCGCACCGCACTCACCGCTCATGGCTTGGCACTCACCGCTCACCACTCACCGCACCACGCTCACCGCTCATGGCTTGGCACTCACCGCTCGCCGCTCACCACTCGCCGCTCACCACACCCACCGCTCACGGATTGGCACTCACCAATTACCGCTCGCCGCTCACCGCGCCCACCACACTCACATGTGCGCAGCACCAGCCACCGTAGCTGCTGCTGCAGCTCGCTATCGGCACTTGCCCCGACAGACAGTCTGTTGAGGCTACACGGCAAGGCACAGGGGGTGAATCTTTGTCTTTGCGCGTCCAGGGCACGGAGGAGACGATCCGGGTGGTGTCCATGGACAGAGACTACCACGTGGAGTGCTACCACTGCGAGGTGAGAGAGCTCCTCACCTCGAGTTAGATTTATTAATTTATTATTAACAATGAGCAGAGCGTCCGGGTGGCTAAAAGCACAAGTGTCTCCCGTTGTGTTTCTGTCTCCTCGCTCGCCCTTTCACTCTTTTCTTCATCTCAGAGTCCAAGGAAAGTCCACATCGGGTCAATCACTGTTTGAGTTCCCACACAGCGATCTTTAGCCGTCAATGCGCGATGCCCTGAGCTCGCTCTCCTGTCGGGATTTGACCTCGTGACCTGCCGATTGGGAGTTTAGCGAGTTTGAGTTAAACTATAAACTAGTTTTTATTTTACCAGGGTAAGGCCCCACTGAGCTATACAGCTCTTTTTCAGAAGCGATATGGCTATCACAAATGATAGCTCAAGGAAGTGGATTATCACGTGGAAATTTCTATCAGCCAAATACTCTGAACGCGTGATGTTGATTCTAAATGTGGATGGAAAAACGGGAAGACCCAGAGAAAAATCCACGTGACCACGGGAAATATACAACAGGTGTCAGGGTCGCGATCGAACCCACAACCTCCTGTATACCAGGCGAGGTAGTTAACATCTCCTAGCCACCGTGATGATGATTATGATGATGATAGACAGAGAGAGAGAGAAACGCAAACTCCAAATTTACAGCAGGCGTAGGGATCGAACCCACAAACTCCTGTAGACCAGGCGAGGGAGTTAACATCTCCTAGCCAGCACGGCGCCCCTCGCGGATCCCGTTGCCTGCCACCGCCTCTCCCGCATCTCCGACCCCGTGACCCCCACGTACCCCACACCCCCTAACTCAACGCCCCCCACCCCTCACCGACCTCCTAACCCCCAACCCCCTCCCCCCACCACCCAGGACTGCGGGCTGCCACTCAACGACGGCTCCACCCGGCGCTGCTACCCCCTGGCGGGACACCTCCTGTGCCACCCGTGCCACGTGCGGCGCTTGCAGCAGCAGCAGCTGGTGGTGGTGATGCCGGGCAGCGCCGACGGCACCGCACGGCTCGCGCCGAGACTGCACCTTCCCGCCACCGAGTTCTGAAGTCCCGTAGCGACCGTTCACTAAGATCCACCACCCCCCACCCCAACCTCCCCCTACCCCACCACCCCCTACCCCACCACCCCCCACCCCACCACCCCCCACCCCACCACCCCCTACCCCACCACCCCCCACCCCACCACCCCCCACCCCACCACCCCCTACCCCACCACCCCCTACCCCACCACCCCCTACCCCACCACCCCACCACCCCCCACCCCACCACCCCCCACCCCACCACCCCCTACCCCACCACCCCCTACCCCACCACCCCCTACCCCACCACCCCCTACCCCACCACCCCCTACCCCACCACCCCCTACCCCACCACCCCACCACCCCCCACCCCACCACCCCCCACCCCACCACCCCCTACCCACCAACCCACCACCCCCCACCCCACCACCCCCCACCCCACCACCCCCTACCCCACCACCCCCTACCCCACCAACCCCTACCCCACCACCCCCCACCCCACCACCCCCTACCCCACCACCCCCTACCCCACCACCCCCTACCCCATCACCCCCTACCCCACCAGCCCCTACCCCACCACCCCCTACCCCACCACCCCCTACCCCACCACCCCCTACCCCACCACCCCCCACCCCACCACCCCCTACCCCACCACCCCCCACCCCACCACCCCCTACCCCACCACCCCCTACCCCACCACCCCCTACCCCACCACCCCCTACCCCACCACCCCCCACCCCACCACCCCCTACCCCACCACCCCCCACCCCACCACCCCCTACCCCACCACCCCCCACCCCACCACCCCCTACCCCACCACCCCCTACCCCACCACCCCCTACCCCACCAGCCCCTACCCCACCACCCCCTACCCCACCACCCCCTACCCCACCACCCCCTACCCCACCAACCCCTACCCACCACCCCCTACCCCACCACCCCCTACCCCACCACCCCCTACCCCACCACCCCCTACCCCACCAACCCCTACCCCACAACCCCCTACCCCACCAACCCCTACCCCACCAACCCCTACCCCACCACCCCCTACCCCACCAACCCCTACCCCACCAACCCCTACCCACCACCCCCTACCCCACCACCCCCCACCCCACCACCCCCCACCCCACCACCCCCTACCCCACCAACCCCTACCCCACCACCCCCTACCCCACCAACCCCTACCCCACCAACCCCTACCCACCAACCCACCACCCCCCACCCCACCACCCCCTACCCCACCAACCCACCACCCCCCACCCCACCACCCCTTACCCCACCAACCCCTACCCCACCACCCCCTACCCCACCAACCCCTACCCCACCAACCCACCACCCCCCACCCCACCACCCCCACCCCACCAACTCCTACCCCACCACCCCCTACCCCACCAACCCACCACCCCCCACCCCACCACCCCCCACCCCACCAACCCCTACCCCACCACCCCCTACCCCACCACCCCCTACCCCACCAACCCCTACCCCACCAACCCCTACCCACCACCCCCTACCCCACCAACCCACCACCCCCCACCCCACCACCCCCTACCCCACCAACCCCTACCCCACCACCCCCTACCCCACCAACCCACCACCCCCCACCCCACCACCCCCTACCCCACCAACCCCTACCCCACCACCCCCTACCCCACCAACCCCTACCCCACCAACCCACCACCCCCTACCCCACCACCCCCTACCCCACCAACCCCTACCCCACCACCCCCTACCCCACCACCCCCTACCCCACCACCCCGGCCGCCGCCCGGCCGAATTGCAGAGCCACGAGCACCGGTTTAGGCCGCCACGGGCTTGGTATCAACCCCTGGATGGGTATCAAACCCTGGATGGGTCACGAACCCTGGATGGGTCACGAACCCTGGATGGGTATCAAACCCTGGATGGGTAACGAACCCTGGATGGATCACGAACCCTGGATGGGTCACGAACCCTGGATGGGTCACGAACCCTGGATGGGTCACGAACCCTGGATGGATCACGAACCCTGGATGGGTCACGAACCCTGGATGGGTCACGAACCCTGGATGGGTAACGAACCCTGGATGGGTAACGAACCCTGGCTGGATGTCGGACCCTGGCTGGATGTCAGACCCTGGCTAGGAATCGAACCCTGGCTGGGAATCGAACCCCGTTTTGCTGGGTTTGTGGCGCTGTGCGTGTGAACCACTGCATCACGCTACTGCTGGCAGCGCACACACACGCACGCGCAGGTACACGAGCTCACTCGCAGATACAACACAAAGACAAAGATCCCCCGTGTAGTCTTGAACAGACTTATTTGGTCCAAGTGCCTCTTAGCGAGCAGCATCTGTTAGGGCCGGGCACGGCGCACGAGGGGATGGTGTGGCCAACGCCACAGCGCCCGCTCATTTAAAGGCCGAGTCGACCTAGGGGAGGCCCAGAACCGGTTCAGATAATCATGACCGGTGTTGGCCGTCAGCGCGAATCGAACTCGGGTAGCCGGGTTCGTAGCGCAGTGCGCTAACCGCTGCTCCACCGCTCCTTACACGCACAAAACAAAGATCGCCCGTATAGCCTTAATAGACCGTTGGGGGCAAATGCTGTTAGCGAGCACACGCACACGGACACTCTCCTTCCCGTTGGCCACCTCTTCTCCCCTACTTGCCGTCTGACATTCCACTCCGCCAAGGGGGTAAAGCAGCTCCAGACAAGAGCAAATCCACGTAGCGATGAACATTCCTCGTACACATTCCGTAGAACCTTATTGTTATTATAATACGTGTATAATTATTATTGTCGTCGTCGTCGCCGCTGTTGTAATTATTATCAAGCCCGCGCGACGTGGCAGCACTATCGTTGACATGAAGCACTTAATCCCACCCCACCCACCCATCCACCATCATCACCCCTCTCACCTCTCCCTCCTACGTCATCACTCCGTCCTGTGACTCCCATCTTCACCACGTGAGGGTGGGGCGGTTGAATGGGGGGGGGGGGCGGCTGACGTTTGATTTAAGTAACGGCGCAAATTATTTTTCTCGAAGTCCGATTCTTACGCTCTCGATATGTGCACCGAATTGTAGTTAGCGTCTCGTTGGCTAGGAGATGTTAACTGCCTCGCCTGGTACACAGGAGGTCGTGGGTTCGATCCCGACGCCTGCTGTATATTTGGAGATTCTCTCTTTCCCTGTGGTTAGTGTGGATTTTTCTTCGGGTCCTCCGGTTTTTCCCTCCACATTTATAATCAATTTATTTGGCATACATTATACATTTCCACATGATGATGATAAGCCACTTCGTTGAGCTCTCATTTGGCTTCTGCAAAATACCTATGTGTTAAAATATATTTTTTTTATTAGTTTAGAATAGATTCCCATCGATGCAAATTATACCACAGCCTTACGTTTACACCAATTTTGCCACGGTTGATACATTTCTCGCAAATTACTTCGCAGCGTCGACCCCCTGCCCCCACCCCCACCCTCTCCTAATGCCCATGTATTTACAGGCCCGTTGCTGCGAGCACCCAGTGCCGCACAGGGACAGCTCCCACGGGTGACGTCCCCGTTTCGTGGCTAGAACGCAGCAGGGCATCGGAACGGTCGGGGTGTGAGGGAGGGACGGTGGAGTAGCGGAGGCGTCCAAGGGAACGCCGCTGCTCTGTGCCGTCCCCTTTGACCCTTCAAACCGGGGCGAACTGACGCTCGCACAAAACGGGGCGGGACGAAATGGGAAACGCTGACAAACGAGACGGTGAAAAGTGAACGCAAAAGAATCGCTTCTTGAATGAAATGGCGCCTCCACGTCCCGCCCCCAAATTGTGACCGTTTATCCCAGGTCTAGTATTTTATATATATATATTTTTTTATATATACACACGGCTCTTATTTGTAAAAAAAATATTCCGCTCGTTAATGGCACCTACTGAAGCAGAGCTGTTAAGGGAACGCGAACAAGGGGGGGGGGGGGGGGGGGGGTTGCGGTCGGTGGGCAGGGCGCCCTTGCGTTGGCGCTGCCACGCGGCGCTCTTTAACGAGCCGCTGCGTTGTGACGTCACGCGCACGCTCGGCCAATGAGCGCTCGCGCACCCCCCCCCCCCCGTCCGCGAGCCCAGGCCAATCGCCTCCTCCCATTGGCTGGGTTGTGACTCGGACCACCTAAAAACGACGCTCATTCGGAGGCGGCTCCGCGGACCAGAGGTCGCAACCGGGTACCCGATACCCGTACCCTACCCGATACCCGGCTACCCGTACCCGGCCGGGTACGGGTATGGGTACCCGTTTGCGACCCTGGTGCGGCCGGGTACGGGTAGGCCGTGAGTCACTGGTGAGTAACTGTGTCACTCATTTCCCAACGTCTTGTCTCTTCTCACAATTCAAGTTCCTAGAATCAACCCACCCGTGCCTGCAACATGGCTTCATCCCAGAGGTCGCAATCAGGTACCCGATACCCGTACCCTGTTTGCGACCCTGGTGCGGCCGGGTACAGGTAAGGAATCAAAACCCGTTTGCGACCTCTGCCGCGGACCCTTGGCTGCTGTTGTACGACGGTGCGCTCTGGGATGCTGCTCACAGGATCGTTCAAGAGACAAAAACAATGCGCTCTGCAGCGCTGCGCGCTGCCCTTTGGACGCAGCCTGGGTGAGATCTAAGGCCATGATATGCTAAAGTGCAATGTTAGGGCAATGGCGGCAGCAATGGTTGCTGTGGCCATTTTGTTTTGTAATTTAAAATTTGTTTTAAGTCTAAAGTTGCCCAAATCTGGACCAATCCGATAGCTGCTGGCCACCCCCTCGAGTTGACAAATGGGATTGTCAGGCTCCAGTGTCACTGCGGTGGTGCCAAACCCCCGCCTGTGCGCGCCGCCGCCTCACCGGAAACATCACTGACGACCCAACCAAGCCACAAGAGGTTTTTGGGTTAGATAGAGTAAATATAAACGTGTCGCTGAACCCGCCACCACTCGATGCAGCCAATTAGCAAGGTTTGTCACGTAAACAAAACATGCCAATTCGTTACTAGTACAGCACACCGGTGTTTTGGAGGGTAAACCCCACATTTTCAAATCGAGTACGACCACCGGCAGAGGCTACTGAAGGGCTTCATGACCTCGAAATCCACACTTCAAACGTCGCCAGATTTCACATTGGCACGCGAAACGAGCAGCTTCCAATCAGAACCACAGGTGGAGAGGTCACGTGGCTGCCCAAAGGTAGTAGACCAACCGCCGCTCAATACAGAGTTTGCAACAAAGCTGCTCATTGGCCGCTCTGATTTTCGGGGGTGAGGCTTATTGCAGAAGCATGCGACGGAGGCCCTGTGGACCAACCTGGTCAATTCCGCGTGCGGGTGCATTCACCGTGACCCCTACCGCACGCCCGTTCGCGTCACGTTGGACGTCAAAAGACGCCCAACGTGACGTTTCGAAAGAGAGGAGGCCACGTGTGCCCACAATCGGGGTCCAATTTTGAGAAGGAAAAAAATGTACCCGTAAATTAATTCCGGTAAAAAAATACGCATCGCATCACCACCTCCATCTCTCTTACTCACCCAGTGAGACTCAGCAGCGCCTTCTTGATTGCCGTGCGCCACGAGGATGCAATCGACGGCAGAGCGCGCTTGCGATTCGACGTCGTAGCGTCGCCGTTCCAACCCGAGTCGCCCCGCAGTAAACGCGTTGCCGGTGATGGTGGCGCTGGTCTTTGTCTGCCTGGCGTGCGCGGGAGTGCGTGTGTAGCTGGGGCTCATGAGCGTTCGGGTTTGCGCGTGCGAGCGAGTGCGCGAGAATGAGAGCGAGAATGAGAGAGCGAGAATGAGAGAGCGAGAGATGCCGAGAGCCCAGCTGAGCAGCTCGTCCACGCTGGGTTGCCGAACGCGTTCGCTGTGTTACGGAGCCCGCCACTCGGTCACGGAGATGTATCGCGCGACTGGTCGCGACCGATCATTGCAAACCAGTAAAGTATTTATCTGTTTGTTTTTGTACCTTGCTCTGTGTCCACCCGTCGTCTGAGATTTGTCTTCGCCACGGCACTGGCGTTAAGCCCGGCACGCGCAAAGTGCTTGCCGCAAATGAACCGCGATGCCTTGCTGCCGATCTCAAGGAGCATAAACCATCATCACGCGAACTCTGGGGTCATCCTCGCAGCAGCAGCAGCGGCTTCTGGCTAACCGTCAAACAAAGACGGTGCTTTCAGATGCGCTTCCGCGGCCGTCTGGAACGCTCTTCCTTCTGATATCAGGAAGCCGCTGGAGCTATGCACTTTTAAATCATCATCTGGATTGACGAACTCATTTCTTTAGAACTGCTTCTTGTGTTTAGTTTGTTGTCCCGCCCCGCACCTCCGATTACCATGGTTGGCTACGTACGGTGTGAAAGAAGTTGCAACGTACGTACATTCAAGGTTTTGCGGGGGAGAGGGGGCAGCCTAGGTAAACATGGAACGTTTAACCAACTTTAGGCCAGGGGTATTAACCACGTGCCAATGTGAGCCCGACTTTTACAATGCTTACAGCAGGGCAGTATTTAATGCGCGAATGGTCATAATGCTTTGCAACGGTGGATAGATCGTGGCTGGTGACGCGTCATCCAGATCAACACTTAAAACGTGCACGCGGATTTGATTACAGCGACCGCGTGAGCCGCGGGAACAACAACAACGTCGCATGCCGGACCCGCTGGTAACTAGAGTATAGAAACGAAGCTGATAAAACTATGAACTTACGTTTTTTTGTAAGACCTACTGCACTGTGTAGCTCTTTTTTTCAGAAGCGACCTTGCTATCACAAATGATAGCCTAACGAAGTGGCTTAATCCTCCGGTTGTTTTTAGAATCTACCTCGCCTCGCGTTGCGGAGGTCATGGGTTCGATCCCGACCCTGACACCTGTTGTATATTTGGAGTTTGCGTGTTCTCCCCGTGGAATCAACACGCGCTTAGATTATTTGGCCGCTTTACATTTCCACATGATGCTGACGACGACGATGATGATGATCATCAGCCGCGATCATATGCGATAGCCCCTCCCTCCAGGTCGCTTCCGAAAAAGAGCCACACGTAGCTCAGGTTGTGCCCTTACACCTGGCAAAACAAACACACAAAATGAGTTATCAAGTGGAGACGCCGCACGAAATCATTGGCGCGACGCGTGGCTGTAGCGGCGGCCGCACTGACGGCCGGCCGATATTTTGCGGCCGCACCGACGGGCGGTCGATGTTGTGCGGCCGCCGCGGGGGGCCGTGTATGGGCAGCACGGCCGCCACGGGGGCGCTGGCGGCGCGTCTGCTGGCGGGCCGCGCGCTAATCGGGCAGCAGGTCGCCCACGCAGAGCAGCGGCCACCTGCGGAAGGAAGAGAGAGGCAGGTGACAAGACGGTGGGGGGGGGGGACATCTCGCCGGGGGGGGTGTTTGACTAGTGGACGTGCTCCACGATGTTCGTTCGGTCGTTATTCATTCATTCGGGCGGTCGCTCGCTTGTTCATTCGTCCGGTCGTTTATTCCTTCGGTCGTTCGTTCGGTTGTTCATTTATTCGGTCGGTCGTTGATCTCTCACCTGCATGGCTACACAACACCAACTCGGCTCCAGGGCCAAAAGCGCGTTTACTCATTTGCAAAGTCCTCCTTTGCTCCGGTAGGGCCTCCAAAGGTTCGGTAACCCCTTCGCTCAATTCAAATAGTTTTTGAATGGCCCGAGCCCCCCCCCCCCCCCCCCCCGTCAGTGGCACAACTTCATAACGCAGGCTCGTATCATCTTGGTGCCAGTTAAAATCCTCCCTCGCCAACCCGCTCCCACGTTACGGATGGATGGGCAGATCGAACGCAAAAAAAACGCCTTGACCCACCTTGATGCCAGATCAGCTGAAAAGCCAAAGTCTGCTCCGGGCGCTGGACCTATGGCGGCGAGATGTTAACTACCTCGCCTGGTCTACAGGACGTCGTGGGTTCGATCCCGACCCTGATGCCTGTTGTATGTTTGGAGTTTGCATGTTCTCCCTCCCCATGTTCACGTAGATTATTTATCCGGGACCTCAGGTTTTATCCCCCTCCACATTTAGAAACACGCGCTTAGAGTAGATGGCGGCTGCTATACATTTCCACGTGGTAAGCTACTTCGTTCAGTGGGGCCTTACCTGGTAAAATAAAAAAAATATCGTTTGGTAGTTTAGTTTTTAGTTTCTATGCCGAGGCCTACTTTTTCAAGATCTTCTCAGAAACTTGGAGAAGGCTGCCAGCGCTTTTGGTCACCCAACATGGATCGATGAACGCCAATCCTAAACCCTGACAACATTAGGTGGGGGCCTTTGACTTCCCCTCCAAACCTGGTCGGTCAGAAACTCACGTCCTCAAATAAAATAAAAAAAGTCATACGCTGATAAGTCAAGGTTTTTATGACCCACCTAACTCTGCAGTCGGGTCTGATCAAGGATATCCATTGTAATTTATATATCAATAATGGAGGTTATTATTAGACATAATAATTAATATAACTGCATTAAGCCCCTCCCCCCCTCCTCTGGTCTTTGCACCTGATTGGCTCACAAGTGATGACATCACATTTATCCCCCCCCCCCCCCCTCGTCTATTTAAGACCGAAACAGGACGATTTCTACCACAGCTCTGTGGCTGTCTCCTGATGATGCTGACTGCTGCTGCTGCTCCTGTTGTCATTACCGGCGAAACATCACGGCTTCTCCAATTGTAAATGTTGACGTGGGTTTTACTCTCCAACACACAACCGGTGGTGCTGTACTCGCAACGAATTGGCCACGTTTTGTTTACGAGACACAACCTGACTAATTGACTGTGTCGGGTAGTGCTGGTGGTGGGTTTACTGACACATTCATATTCACGCGATCTAAACCCAAAAAAAAACCCCATTATGCACCAAAGTGATAACGCCCGCGATTCAGATCCAGGTGGATTCAAGACAAAGAGAAAGAAAAAGGAACAGGTTCAGTGGTCGACTGATTTATTTCCGGTCAAAATTTACTCATCTGATGAGTGGGGGGGGGATGAAGGAAAAAAACAACTACACCACGTAGCGATTACATTCTCACAGCCAGTTTGGGGGTGGCACATTGTTACGGCACGATGCTGTCTTCAACTCTCACGAGCATGCACTGAAAGCCAGGGGGACCATTGGCCAGACCGTGAGCCCGCGAGATGTTTAAACACTCGCAGGGTCAATTGGGGGGCACGTGCGGCGGCTGATCTGGGCAGCAGGGCACAGTGGCTAGATGTTGCTGCTTTACCACAACCGCGAACAGGGCGGTTGTGTTTCGATATAAAGCTTCCGTGACTGCAGGGATTCATCTTCTTGGTTCTTTCGGTAAAGTCGCGTAGAAGGGAAGTAATAAAATAATAAAAATAAAACATAATAAAATACAATTCTCACGACGTTTCGCCCACAACACAAGCAGCCGTCCTCAGGTGAAGACCAGGTCTGTCGGGGAGACGCTGTCTGTCTGTCTCCCCGACAGACCTAGTCTTCACCTGAGGACGGCTGCTTGCGTTGTGGCCGAAACGTCGTGAGAATTATTTTATTATGTTTTATTTTTATTATTTTATTATTTCCCTTCTACGTGACTTTACCGAAAGAACCAAGAAGATGAACTCCACAGCAAACAAGCGAGAGCACGCGCGCCTTGCCAGGGCCCACGACCGCTGAGCAAACGGGTTGCTTGCGAGTCCCGACCGTGACCGCGCCGGTTTCGCCAGGAGTACCAGCGGTTGCCAAACCTGCGTGGCACCGCTGGCGGCGGCGGTGGTGGTGGTGGCGCGCGCGGCGCAAACTGTTCGTGGTGGGGCCGATGCGCAGCGGCCAGCCGACGCACGAAACGGCGCGACGAAGATTTGAGTTGCACGGCCGTGATATCCCAGACCACCGGCCGCATCATGAAAACACTCCGCCGCTTCTGCTGCTGCCACTGCTGCTGCCCCTGCTGTCTTCGCTCCATAAAAGGAACGGGACGAGATGCGCTCCGCTTGTGAATGGACAATTGGGTGGATAAGACGTCTAACGTCGCATCTTTTAAGCTGCTGTTATTGGTCCATATGCGAGGAGGAAAGGAAGGAGAGGAATAAGAGGAAGAAGATGATAATAATAATACCGTTCTGCTTTTTCATTTTGAAAAAATAATTGCCATTGGTGCATAGGTGGTGCATGGGTGATGTAGGGGTGGTGCATGGGTGGTGCATAGGTGATGCATGGGTGGTGCATGGGTGGTGCATGGGTGGTGCATGGGTGGTGCATGGGTGGTGCATGGGTGATGCATGGGTGGTGCATGGGTGGTGCATGGGTGGTGCATGGGTGATGCATGGGTGGTGCATGGGTGGGGCATGGGTGATGCAAGTGTGGTGTGTGGGTGGTGCAGGGGTGGCCCGCAGCTCAGTGTGTGAGGGACCACAGCGGTCCAGAGAGGTTGGAGAGCACCGACCTCAAGGCCCCGCAGCAAAATGCAGGCGAGCGAGGCCACCACCCCACTAACCTGCCAGCCACCGGCCTGCCGTCAAATCTACGGCCTTGACGTCGGCGGGGGCCGCCGCCGGAGCGTACGGGGCCCACGGCCGATCTCCGGCGCTCCGCCAACAGCACGGCCGCAGCGGAGGCCCCAGCGCCTCCGCTGCGATGACGACGCAGGGTACGGCCTCGCGGGGGCCGGGCCCACTCCGGCCGCCTGGGGCCTTCGCGGCCGTCAGGTCGACGGGCCGAGCCGACGCCTCCGCCGCCCGCCGCCGGTCCCTGCGCACGGCCGGCACCGCCTGG
The DNA here is from genome assembly GCF_964198595.1 of Lampetra fluviatilis. NCBI lineage: Eukaryota > Metazoa > Chordata > Hyperoartia > Petromyzontiformes > Petromyzontidae > Lampetra > Lampetra fluviatilis. The sequence continues at coordinate 4,002,751 of NC_136337.1, read as the reverse complement.
CAGGGCCTGGGCCGGCTCAGGTCGACGAGCGCGCCGAGCGGCGGCACTCGCGCCCCGGCCGCCGTCGCCGCGGCCGTCGCTGCCGCCGCCGCCGCTTGGTCGCCGAGGTCGGAGCGGAAGATTCGGGTAGACTCGCGGGCAAGGTTGAGCGCCGTGAGGTGCGGCACGGCCGGGCGGTGGCGGCCGTCATCGCCGCAAGGCCCGGCGAGCGAAGACGGCCCCGTCGTGAGGTTCACGATGGCCGGGTCGGCGGCGATGCCGAGGGGCTCCCGGCTCGGCTTGCCGGACGCATCGTCCGGCGCTGAGCCCGGTGGCCTCGCCGGCCTCGTCGTGGCCGCAGCTCTCAGATCCATTCCCCCGCCGGTGGACGACGACGATGACAGGGCCGGTGAGGCCCTCCGTCGGCCCTCGCCGGTGGACAGATTCACGGCGCCCTCAGACTTGTCCCGCCGGGCGACAGTCTCTGGCACCCCCGCCTCTGCTACTGATGCTGCTGTTGTTGCTGCTGCTGCTGCTGCTGATGCTGCTACTGCCGCTGCCTTGGGCATGGTGTAATTCACAGCGTCGTCGTCAAGCTGCTGCTGTGGCTGCGATGCCTCGCTCGTCCCCAGCGTCAGCGGCTCGGGGTCGATGGAGATGATGACCGTTTCACAAGTCGAGCGCCGCTTCTCCTCCCCCTCCTCCTCTGCGGTGGCGACGGCGGCGGCAGCGGCGGCGTGTGCCAGCCTGGAGTGGCTCGCGGCAGTCACCAGGCTGAGAGGGGAGTCCGAGCGCTCCACCATCACGGAGCAAACTCTGGCAGCGTACGACCTTTCAGTTGACCTCTCGGTCGACCTCTCGCTTGCCGTGCAGGGGTCTCGACCGCCGGCGTGAGCGGAGTTGGCGCCGGACGCCGAGCGGTGCCGCTCCGCCAAATCCAGCGTCCAACTCGCTGCCCCTGACTCCGGATCTGGGCACGGGCGCCAGGGGGGCGACTCGAGGCCTGGCGGCTCGCTCGGCCCGTCGGGAAGCGGTGTTGGCATGCGGACGTTGGGCCAAGCGGCCGGAGACTCTGCGGCTCGTGAGCCGTCCATCACCACGGTGGAGGAACCGGCCCCTCGGGCGAACCCGAGTTGGCGCGAGTGGTCACGAGCAACGTGACCGGCGCTGCCGCCACTGCAGGCCGTGGTAACCTGGCCCCTCGGCGGAAAGCGTGAAGGTTGCGAGATGGTGACCTCTACGTGATGACCGAGTAGAAGATGGTTGTGTTGATGATGATGTTGATGATGATCTGCGATCTGAGAAGGTCGTGACAAACCCACGGGCGGCCTCCCTTGGGGAAAAACCATCGCGGGCGAGCGGCCTGTGATGGTGTCGGAGACGCTCTGGTCCGTGTACCTCGGTGGTGCCACTCCGGGCGGCCGCCCTGCCCGGGCGACCGCCCCTTCCCCGGCGCCACATGGCGGCATTGGCCGCCGTGCGACCGGCCCGGTGGCCACGGGCGTCTCTGGCGTGGTGTCTCCGGCCGGCTCGTGGGGCCGGGGAGGCGGCACGTCCGGCGCCGCCGCCGCCACCCCGGCCACTGGTTTGTCGTCGTGGGTGGTGCGGCGCGGCATGCAGAGCGGCGGGTCGGAGGTTTGCGTCGCGGAGAAGTACGGCTGCGGCAGCTCCGGCCTGGCGAGGGACTCCAACTGGTCGCGGCCACGAGCTACGGCCGGAGGGCTGCTGTGACGGCATGAATGCCCCCCGTCCTGGTGGCATTGGCAAAACAACAATCATGACAACAACGACAACTACGACAACAAGAATAACGACAACAACAACATCTCCCATCCTGAGACCCAGTCTCCTGGAGCCCAGCCTTTGGACTCTGAACCTGAGACCCGGACTCCTAGAGCCGAGTCTCTGGACTCTGAACCTGAGACCCGGTCTCCCGGAGCCGAGTCTCTGGACTCTGAACCTGAGACCCGGTCTCCTGGAGCCGAGTCTCTGGACTCTGAACCTGAGACCCGGTCTCCCGGAGCCCAGTCTCTGGACTCTGAACCTGAGACCCGGTCTCCTGGAGCCGAGTCTGTGGACTCTGAACCTGAGACCCGGTCTCCCGGAGCCGAGTCTTTGGACTCTGAACCTGAGACCCGGTCTCCTGGAGCCCAGTCTCTGGACTCTGAACCTGAGACCCAGTCTCCTGGAGCCCAGTCTCTGGACTCTGAACCTGAGACCCGGTCTCCTGGAGCCCAGTCTCTGGACTCTGAACCTGAGACCCAGTCTCCTGGAGCCCAGTCTCTGGACTCTGAACCTGAGACCCAGTCTCCTGGAGCCCAGTCTCTGGACTCTGATCCTGAGACCCGGTCTCCTGGAGCCGAGTCTCTGGACTCTGATCCTGAGACCCAGTCTCCTGGAGCCCAGTCTCTGGACTCTGAACCTGAGACCCGGTCTCCTGGAGCCGAGTCTCTGGACTCTGAACCTGAGACCCGGTCTCCTGGAGCCCAGTCTCTGGACTCTGAACCTGAGACCCAGTCTCCTGGAGCCGAGTCTCTGGACTCTGAACCTGAGACCCGGTCTCCTGGAGCCGAGTGTCTGGACTCTGAACCTGAGACCCGGTCTCCTGGAGCCCAGTCTCTGGACTCTGAACCTGAGACCCAGTCTCCTGGAGCCGAGTCTCTGGACTCTGAACCTGAGACCCGGTCTCCTGGAGCCGAGTGTCTGGACTCTGATCCTGAGACCCGGTCTCCTGGAGCCCTGACTCTGGACTCTGATCCTGAGACCCGGTGTCCTGGAGCTGAGTGTCTGCACTCTGATCCTGAGACCCGGTCTCCTGGAGCCGAGTGTCTGGACTCTGAACCTGAAACCCGGTCTCCTGGAGCCCAGTCTCTGAATTCCAGTCCTGAGACCCGGTCTCCTGGAGCCCATTCTCTGGACTCGGGGTGGCTCACAGCCGTGTCTCACCATGGGAATGAAGCACGTGGTTGGCTGACGCTGCTGCTGCTGCTGATGATGATGATCGTCCACAGCCGCCCGCTCGCCCCTCAGGCTGAAGTAGAGGGAATCCGAGCGTGGGATCTGTGTCTCCCCCTGGGCCACGACCTCCTCCCTCTCCCGGCCAATGAAGCGCGCACCTCCGTGATTCTGCCACGATTCCTCGTGGCGGAGGTGAGGAGTCAGGGCAGGAGGGTGTTGTTGATGTTGATGGTGCTGTTGATGTTGTTGTCGTTGATGGTGGTAGTGATGGGACGCGACTGCTTCCTGGTCGTCGTGGTTCGTCAATCGGTGACTCTGGTAGCTCAGCCCGTGGTTTGAGGCCAAATCTGCCGTGCCGTGCCGCTCGCGTGTCTGCCATCCTCCTTGCTCCTGCGCCGCCGCCGCTGCCTCCACCACCACCACTACCTCCTCCTGGACACCTCCTCCAACTCCTTGTGCTCCAAGTCTCCCGTAGCCGTGCGGTGGCCGGGCCTCATGTCTTGCGGTCTGGCAGCTGGCGCAAAGCCACTCCGACTGACAAACGAAAGCACGCGAGACGCTTTGACCACGCAACCTCGATTCTATGTGTGTATGTTGAACTTCTTTCACACTGTATGTAGCCACCCATGCTAATCGGTGGTGCAGGGGAAGGACAACAAACTAAACACAAAGGCAGTTGTAAAGTCACGTAGGTAGAAAAGTAATAGATCACGACGTTTCGATCGCAACACAAGCAATCGTCATCAGGTGGGACAACCACAGCAAGAAAAAACTGCTGAAGTGATTATTATTATTTTTCTACCTACGTGACTTTACTGAAAGAACCAACGAGTATGGATTCCTGCAGTCATGAAAGCTTCAAATCAAGAATGAGTTGTAAAGAAATGGATCTCTGTGGGAGTCTATGGGTCTCTAAGTGAGTCTATGGGTCTCTGCACGAGTCTATGGAACTCTGTGTGAGGCTATGGGTCTCTGCGTGAGTCTATGGATCTCTGTGTAAGTCTATGGATCTCTGTGTGAGTCTATGTATGAATGCTGAACTTTTCGAACCGTATGCAGTCTACTGCGCTAATCGGCTTCAAAGAAGTGAGTTTGCCAATCTAGATGACGATTTAAAAGTGCATAGCTCCAGTGGCTTCCTAATATCGGAAGGAAGAGCGTTCCAGACGGTCGCAGAAGCGCATCCGATTGACACTCGGCGACTGCGTCTACGGAGTAATCACGCACGAAGGAAGGCGCTGCTGCTGCTGCTGCTGTTTCACATGCACGGCGTGTGGTAGGTTCACAATAGGGGCCGACGTTGTTGCTCTGTGTGTCTCTGTGTGGCCTCAAAGTGCACCTGGCCTGACACAGGCGCCGTGGTAACAGCACCGTCACATAGTGGCGAATGGCGGGCATTGATATTTGTAGTGTAGCGGTTAGCGCTACGGACCCGGCGAGCCGAGTTCGATTCCCGCTCACGGCCAACACCAGTGACGATTATTATCAAAACCGGTACTGGGCCTCCCCTAGGTCGACTCAGCCTCAAATGAGTACCTGGTGCGATGTGTAAGCATCGCCACTGGGGAGACAAAGGCGGCCGGGCGTGGTACTGGCCACCCACCCCCTCGTGTGCCGTGCTGGCCTTCATAGGCGCTGCTCGCTAACAGCACTTACCCCAACAGTCTGTCGAGGCTCTACGGGGGATCTTTGTATTGTTGTGTACCTGTGTAATCCCAATTGAGTCATTTGGGGGCGTTGTTTTTCTCACCTGCCAAAACCGTGAACCCCTGCAGCAACCCCTACTCCACCCCCCACGTTACTGGCACCATCCTCTATACGATCGATCATTCCCTTCTAACCCCCCCCCACACACACCATGCCCAGTCACCTGCTCTCTCACCTGGGCCGCTCCGGTGCGGCCGTGCGAGAAGCAGCGAGCGCAGACAGCCGCCCCGCACCCCCCCGCACAGCCCACTGTGCCACCCGCAGTGCCACCCGCCGTGCCACCAGCCGTGCCACCCGCTGTGCCACCCGCAGTGCCACCCGCCGTGCCACCCGCCGTGCCACCCGCAGTGCCACCCGCAGTGCCACCCGCAGTGCCACCCGCCGTGCCACCCTCCTTCTCCTCCAGAGGAGCCCGACAGACGGAACAGCCGGCCCCCCGAGATGGCTCCGGGCCGGCCGTGTGGTGGCGCACGCTGCTTTCGACTCCCCGCTGTGTCGGAGGGACAGCGTGCCCGGGTGCTGTGGCAGGCTGCTGCTGTCCATCGGCTGCGTTGAGCTGCACTAGTGGAAAGCAACGCCCCGTGGCTACTGTTGCAGCAGCAGCAGCAGCAGCTGTCTGTGGGACAGCTGTTAGCGGTGGGACAGCATGTCCTGATGCTGTTGTCAGTCGAAAAGATTGTTGTACAGCTCTTAGTGGCGGGACAGCATGCCCCGATGTTGTTAATGTGGCGCGCTGTTGAACAGCTGCTCCGCAAAGCTCCGTCGGTGGCAGATGGTACCCTGATGCTGTTGCCGATTGGGCATGCTGTCCTGTTGTGGCTCCTCCGTGAAGCTGCGTCAACGGAACAGCGTGCCACGGTGCCGTTTCTGCGGCGCGCCGTTGTACAACAGCTGTCGCTGCGACAGCCTCGCCGGATGCCGCTGCGGGTGCAATGCCCTCTCTTGCAACGCCGCCGTGAGGTCCACTCACCGAGACGGCGCGTCCCATCGTTGCTGCTGTCCGTGGCGTCGATTGCTGAACGGCTGTTCGTGGTGGTACAGCGTACCCTGATGCCGTCGTCGCAGGCTCAACATGCTGGCCGGCCGTGCTATTGACCTGTGGTTGTGGCAGCGCATTCCACGTTGCCGCTGTCCGTGGTGTCGATGGCTGGACAGCTGGCAGTGGTGGAACAGCACGTCCCGATGCTGCTGCCGACGTAGCACGCTGTTGCACAGCTGCGCTATTGGGCTGTTGCAGTGAAACTGCACTCCGCGTCGTTGCTGTCACTGGGGTAGGCTGCTGTGTAGCTGTCACTGGGGAAGGCTGCTGCTGCTGTGCAGCTGTCAGCGGCGGAACAGCGTACCCCGATGCCGTCGTCACCGTAGGAGCCCGCCGCACGCTGGCACCGGCCGATGCGCGCGCTGTTGTTTCTCCGGCACTCTGACGGACGGCCCCACTGGCGGGCGTCGCTGTTGGGACAGGGCGTGCTGTTGATGCTGCTGCTGCTGTTGCTGTGCTCTCCTGCCGCACCGCAGCTGTCCGCGAGACAGCTTGCGCCGTAGCTGCCGCGGGTTCGGCCCTGTGATCCGCAGATGTCATTGTTGTCGGTGGGACGGCTTGCCCCGATGCGGTGTGCTGTTGTGCATCTGCTGTTGAGGCACAGTGCCCGTACGCTGCTGTTGCTGTTGTTGTTCGCGGGGTACTGTGTTGTCCAGCTGTTCGAGAGATGGCAAGTGCCTCTGCTGTCGCTGCTACGGCGGTGAACTGGCCTGTAGCCGGAACGTTTGACTCCGTGAATGGAACAGCGTGCCGAGATGCTGCTGCTGCCGCTGTTGTTACTGTGGTATCCTGCTGTACTGCTATGCTGCCAAGCTGTGTGAATGAAACAGCGTGCTGTGAAGATGCTGTTGTATAGTGTTGTTCAGCTGTACCATCAGGCTGTGTCAATGGAATAGCATACCCTGCTGCTGAAGTTGTTGTGACATGCTGTTGTAGAGGTGTACTGTCAGGCTGTGTCGACAGCACAGCATACCCTGCTGTTATTGTGACTGTGGCATGCTGTTGTACAGCTGCACCATCAGGCTGTGTCAATGGAACAGCATGCCCTGCTGTTGTAGTTGCTGTGTCATGCTGTTGTACAGCTGTACCATCAGGCTGTGTCAATGGAACAGCATACCCTGCTGTTGTAGTTGATGTGGCATGCTGTTGTAGAGGTGTACTGTCAGGCTGTGTCAATGGAATAGCATACCCTGCTGTTGTAGTTGCTGTGGCATACTGTTGTAGAGGTATACCATCAGGCTGTGTCAATGGAATAGCATACCCTGTTGTTGTAGTTGCTGTGACATGCTGTTGTAGAGGTGTACTGTCAGGCTGTGTCGACAGGACAGCATACCCTGCTGTTATTGTGACTGTGGCATGATGTTGTAGAGGTGTACTGTCAGGCTGTGTCAATGGAATAGCATACCCTGCTGCTCTAGTTGCTGTGGCATGCTGTTGTAGAGGTGTACTGTCAGGCTGTGTCAATGGAACAGCATACCCTGCTGCTCTAGTTGCTGTGGCATGATGTTGCACAGCTGTACCATCAGGCTGTGTCAATGGAACAGCATGCCCTGCTGTTGTAGTTGCTGTGGCATGCTGTTGTAGAGGTGTACCATCAGGCTGCGTCAATGGAACAGCATACCCTGCTGTTGTAGTTGCTGTGGTATGCTGTTGTACAGCTGTACCATCAGGCTGTGTCAATGGAACAGCATGCCCTGCTGCTCTAGTTGCTGTGGCATGATGTTGCACAGCTGTACCATCAGGCTGTGTCAATGGAACAGCATACCCTGCTGTTGTAGTTGCTGTGGCATGCTGTTGTAGAGGTGTACCATCAGGCTGTGTCAATGGAACAGCATACCCTGCTGTTGTAGTTGCTGTGGTATGCTGTTGTACAGCTGTACCATCAGGCTGTGTCAATGGAACAGCATGCCCTGCTGTTGTAGTTGCTGTGGCATGCTGTTGTAGAGGTGTACTGTCAGGCTGTGTCAATGGAACAGCATACCCTGCTGTTGTAGTTGCTGTGGCATGCTGTTGTTCAGCTGTACCATCAGGCTGTGTCAATGGAACAGCATACCCTGCTGTTGTAGTTGCTGTGGTACATGGTTCTGTGGTCGTAGTGACGGGTCGTTGTACAGCGAGTCCTGCTGTTGTGACTGTGGCATGCTGTTGTACAGCTGTACTGCTAGGCTGTGTCAGTTGAACAGTATGCCCTGCTGCAGCTATTTCTGTGGTATCCTGTTGAACAGCTGTACTGTCAAGCTGTGTAAATGAAACGGCATACCCTGATGATGCTGTGTTGTCATACTGTGTCTGTGATACAGCAAGCCCTGGTGATGCTGTCGTATTAGTGGTATGCTGTACTACAGATGTGCTCTCATACCGTGCCTGTGATACAGCAAGCCCTGGAGATGCTGTTGTTACTGTGGTATGCTGTTGTACAGCTGTGCTGTCATACCATGGCGGTGATACAGCAAGCCCTGGTGATGCTGTTGTTACTGTGGTATGCTGTTGTACAGCTGTGCTGTCATACCGTGCCTGTGATACAGCAAGCCCTGGTGATGCTGTTGTTACTGTGGTATGCTGTTGTACAGCTGTGCTGTCATACTGTGTCTGTGACACAGCAAGCCCTGGTGATGCTGTTGTTACTGTGGTATGCTGTTGTACAGCTGCGCTGTCATACTGTGTCTGTGGTAGAGCAAGCCCTGATGATGCCATCGTTACTGTGGTATTCTGTTGTACAGCTGTGCTGTCATACTGTGTCCGTGACACAGCAAGCCCTGGTGATGCTGTCGTTACTGTGGTTTGCTGTTGTATAGCTGTGCTGTCATACTGTGCCTGTGATACAACAAGCCCTGATGATGCTGTCGTTACTGTGGTATGCTGTTGTACAGCCGTGCTGCCATACTGTGGCGGTGATAATGCAAACTCTTCCGCTGTCGTGTGTGTTGTATGCTGTTGTACAACCGAACTGCATTGCTTCATCAGTGCAGTATTCGTGGTCACGTGCTCAGCAAATGTGCTGTCAGGCAGCAGACCGGCTGCTGTTGCTGCTGCTGCTGTTGCTGCGTCTTGCTGTTCTACTGAACCGTGTTGCTGTTCCGGAACGCCCGCGTGCCGTCCGAAGGCGCTGCCGTCCGCCTGGCTGTCACACTCCCCGGGGTCGCTGTCCGACAACGCCGCATCGCTGCCGGACTCCGTGGGCTCGCTATCCGACTGGCTGGGCGTGCTGTCGTACACCGTTTGCTGCCGGGCCATCCGATCGGCCGGCACGGCTGTGGCGACGCGGAACCGCTCGGCCGGGTGGTCGCCCGCTTCGCCCGGCGCGCCGGAGAGTTCGCTGGCGCCGGACGCCGCGCTCATTCCAATGGAACGCGCAACTGTTCCGGTCGGAGCATCCGTTCCGCGAGTCGGTGCAACCGCTCCGATCGTTGCGTTCGTTCCGACGGACTCTGCAACCGCTCCGGACACCGCGCCTGTCCCGGTCGCCGCGCCCGTTTCATCCGACTGTCCTTTCACTCCGGGTGCTCCGGCGGCCGCGCTCGTTCCGCCGGACCGCGGGCTCGTTCCGGCCGTTCCGGTCGCCGCGCCCGCCCCGCCGGACGGCGCTCCCGTTCCGGCCTCCGCCGGGGGTCTCGCCGCCCCGGGCTTGCCCGCCCCGAGCCGCTCGTCCGCCCGGCTCCCGCGCCGCGCGTTCCCGCCTCCTGCCGCCGCTCCGTCGTCGCCCTTCCCTTGCGCCTCGCGCTCCAGCTCGGAGGCCGCCGCCACGATCAGGCTGTTGGCCTGGCTGAACAGCGACGCCCCGAAGCCGAACAGCCGCCCCGTGACGCCCGCGTCCTGGCCCTCCGGGGGAGCCTGCCTCGTCGACGCCTTCCCTCTGCCGGTCCCGGAGTCTCCCGGCTTCACCGCCGCCGCCGGGTCCGGCGCGTTCTTTCCCGGCTGCCGGGCGGCGGCGGCGGCGGCGGCGGACGACGGCGGCGCGTTCGCTCCCGCCGGCCGCTTCGTGGCATGCGGCTCGCCGGGCCCTGTCGTGCTCTCTCGGCGGCCGGAGCTGCCTGGCGGTGGCGCGGTTCGGTGCTGGTGGGGGGGAGCGATTGTGGAGGGAGCGACGGGCTGCGAGGCGGAGTGAGGCTGGGGCTGGGGCTGGGGCGGCTTCCCTGGTGGGGGCTGTGAGCGAGGCTGTGGGGAGCTCTCCTCGGCCAATCCCTGGGCCCACTTCACTTGACAATTCAAGCACAGCCACTGATTGGTCTGAAATGGGAAAGAAACAAAGACATGGATGCGCGTGAGATGACAATTGAATGCAGATGCGAGGTTGTAATCATCATCATCACAGTGGTGGCTACGCATCTGGGGCCTGTAACCCGAGGGTTGGTGGTTCACTGCACAAACTTTGCTAAACTCCCTTGCCCGTGTGTCTCAAGGAAGTGCCGTACCCTGGCTCAAAAGTGTTGGCTAATCTCCATCTGTTCCATCTGTGTGGGATCGAGTGTTGCCCCCTCGCACGTGTGGGCTCTTTGCGGGTGCTCCAGCTTCCTCATCATCAATTGACCGAGAACCCCTTCATGTATAGAGGACCCCAGAGCTTGGGCATTTGTTGGTCACTGCCTGGCTGCTGCATTTAGAATCAACAACACGCGTTGCGAGTGTTTGGCTCCTATAAATCTCCACATGATGATAAGCCACTTCGTTGAGCTATCCAGCTCAGTGGGCCTTACCTGGTAAAATAAAAAATAGTTAAGTTTTAGTTTTTGTTACTCGACTGTATAATAACATCACTGAGCAGCAGACACGCCGAGTGCATCCCCCATCAGTAGAGACAATCCGAAGCAAAACGTGCCATGAGCTCCAACTCAGGAACAGGTTCCCTTCCCGAAGCGATCCACAAACCCCGCCACCCAGGCCACCGCATTTGTGGTGTGCGCCACCGCCACTCGCCACTCACCCGCAGGTGCGGCGCGGGGTCGAAGCCGCAGTGGTTGCACACGAAGGTTCGACACCCGGTGCAGGTCTGTCCTCTGCTGCTGCCCGCTGCACCCTGAACGATGCTGGACCCGCAGAGGGGGCACGGAGAAGGGGCAGCTGGGAGGCTTCCCACGGCAGGTGGCGCCCCCTTTTGTCCTGCTGCTGCTGGTGGTGCCAGCTTCTGTGCTGCTGCTGGTGCTGGTGCTCCGGCTGGTGCCGTCCCCTTCTGTGCTGCTGCTGGTGGTGGTGGTGTCCCCTTGTGTGGTGATGCTCCTGCTGCTGCTGCCCCCTTGTGTGGTGATGCTCCTGCTGCTGCTGCCCCCGTCTGTGGTGATGCTCCTGCTGCTGCTGCCCCCGTCTGTGGTGATGCTCCTGCTGCTGCTGCCCCCTTCTGTGGTGATGCTCCTGCTGCTGCTGCCCCCTTGTGTGGTGATGCTCCTGCTGCTGCTGCCCCCTTGTGTGGTGATGCTCCTGCTGCTGCCCCCGTCTGTGGTGATGCTCCTGCTGCTGCTGCTGCCCCCTTGTGTGGTGATGCTCCTGCTGCTGCCCCCTTCTGTGGTGATGCTCCTGCTGCTGCTGCCCCCTTCTGTGGTGATGCTCCTGCTGCTGCTGCCCCCTTGTGTGGTGATGCTCCTGCTGCTGCTGCCCCCTTGTGTGGTGATGCTCCTGCTGCTGCTGCCCCCGTCTGTGGTGATGCTCCTGCTGCTGCTGCCCCCTTCTGTGGTGATGCTCCTGCTGCTGCTGCCCCCGTCTGTGGTGATGCTCCTGCTGCTGCCCCCTTCTGTGGTGATGCTCCTGCTGCTGCTGCCCCCGTCTGTGGTGATGCTCCTGCTGCTGCTGCCCCCTTCTGTGGTGATGCTCCTGCTGCTGCTGCCCCCTTGTGTGGTGATGCTCCTGCTGCTGCTGCCCCCGTCTGTGGTGATGCTCCTGCTGCTGCTGCCCCCTTCTGTGGTGATGCTCCTGCTGCTGCTGCCCCCTTGTGTGGTGATGCTCCTGCTGCTGCTGCCCCCGTCTGTGGTGATGCTCCTGCTGCTGCTGCCCCCTTCTGTGGTGATGCTCCTGCTGCTGCTGCCCCCTTCTGTGGTGATGCTCCTGCTGCTGCTGCCCCCTTCTGTGCTGCTGCTGGAGTCCCCGCTCGGGCCATGACGGCTGCGATCATCTCGCGCTCCTCAGGGCTCAGGTGACTTAGGTCTGGCAGGTCATCCGCCGGCCCCATTGACATGGCATGTGGGCCCTTTGATGCAGCCTGTGGGCCCTTTAAGCCAGGCTGTGGGGCCATGGGCCCAGGATGTGGCCCCCGAGGGACAGACTGTGTGGCCATGGGCCCAGGATGTGGGCCCCGAGGGCCAGACTGTGTAGACATGGGCCCAGGATGTGTGCCCCTGGGGCCAGACTGTGTGGACATGGGCCCAGGCTGTGGGCCCTTAGGGCCAGACTGTGTGGACATGGGCCCAGGCTGTGGGCCCTTAGGCCCAGGCTGTGGGCCCTTAGGGCCAGGCTGTGTAGACATGGGCCCAGGATGTGGCCCCCGAGGGCCAGGCTGTGTGGACATGGGCCCAGGCTGCGGGCCCTTAGGGCCAGACTGTGACCCCACGGGGCGAGGCAGTGGGGCCGTGGGGCCGGGCTGTGGGCCCGTTGGCCGAGTGGTCCCTTGGGCCAGTGACTCCTGTCTCTCCGCAGCGTCTGGCGGTTTGCCTCTGGGCCGGGTCTCCTGGGCTACGGTTGAGAGGCCCTGTGTGGCTGTGGCAGTGGTGGAGGGCGAGGAGGAGGAAGTGGTGGTGGTGGTGGAGTGTGCGTCTCTCCCGAGCTGTCCTGGTGAGGCGGCGGGATCGCTACCGCTGCCAGGGGCACCACCAGATCCTGCGGGCGTCGCTGCGTCAGGGTCAGCCTTTGCACTCTCTTCGTTCCCCATTGGCGACCGCGCCACCACTCACTTAAATAGAAAAAAGAATAACGCGGTGTTACTCCTAATTAGAATAATGCTGCACGTGTTAATCCGAATATGTATTTTTATACTGGGGGAATGCGATGAGTTATAAAGCTCTTTTTCACAGATTTCCAGTCGGGGTGGGTATGAACGTTACAACAACAGTGTCAAAAACACGAGATGAGTGCAAAGAACAAGAAAGGTAAACAAATCACCCAAACACTTGCAAAAAGAACACTAAACCACCCCCGTCTTACCAGGCAAAGCCCACTGAGCTATTAACTTATTTTTCAAAAGCAACCTGGCTACAAATGATAGCTCAACAAACCAGCTTTTCATTCGGACAAGTACAGCAGAAAAATGATCTAAATAGCCGAAACGCATGTTTCTAAATGTGGAGGGAAAAATTGGAGGACCCTGAGAAAAAATCCACGTGACCATGGGGAGAAAGAGAGACAAGCAAACTCCAAATACACAGCAGCAGGCGTCAGGGTCGGTATCAAACCCCCGACCTCCGGCACACCAGGCGAGGTAGTTAACATCTCCTAGCCACCGTGATGATGATGAGAGAGAGAGACACGCAAACTCCAAAAATACACAGCAGCAGGCGTCAGGGTCTAGATCGAACCCACGACCTCCTGCACACCAGGCGAGGTAGTTAACATCTCCTAGCCACCGTGATGATTATGAGAGAGAGACACGCAAACTCCAAATATACAGCAGCAGGCGTCAGAGTCGGGATTGAACCCATGACCTCCTGCACACCAGGCGAGGTAGTTAACATCTCCTGGCCACCGTGATGATGATGAGAGAGAGAGACACGCAAACTCCAAATATACAGCAGGCGTCAGGGTCGGGATCGAACCCACCACCTCCTGTATACCAGGCGAGGTAGTTGACATCTCCTAGCCACCGTGATGATGAGAGAGAGAGACACGCAAACTCCAAATACACAGCAGCAGGCGTCAGGGTTGGGATCTAACCCACGACCTCCTTCGTACCAGGTGACCACACCGAGACGACAGCACAGTCCTTCAACACAACAACAACAACAATAATAATAATCTATGCGTGCTTGGAATTACACTGAGGAACACAAGGGTGGCTAGGAGATGTTAACTACCTCGCCTGGTGTGCAGGAGGTCGTGGGTTCAATCCCGACTCTGACGCCTGCTGCTGTATATTTGGAGTTTGCGTCTCTCTCATCATCATCGTGGTGGCTAGGAGATATTAACTACCTCGCCTGGTGTACAAGAGGTCGTGGGTTCGATCCCGACCCTGACGCCTGCTGCTGTATATTTGGAGATTGCATGTGGGCGTGTGGATGTTTCTCCGGGTGCTCAGGTTATTTTTACCTCCACATTTATAATCAACACCACGCGTGTTTTGTATTTGGTTGCTGCTCTAAATGGCCACAATGATGAGACAATTCTCGGAGCCGTCGTTTGTGATAACCGGGTCGCTTCTGAAGAAGAGCTACGCAGCTCAGCTGGGGTCTTACCTGGTAGTCAAAAAGGTAATTAAAAAAAAAACTTTTTTAAACACGCTTTAATGAAATGTACTCGTAATGGCAAAACTCCACGACTCCAGGAAGTGGCCCCGAAGCTTGCCATGAAGAGAACGTGGTGATTTACAGCCAACGTCAGTTGAGCGTGGACAATTAGACCCAAGCCGAAATAAACATATAAAACAGATGGTTTGATTTTTCTATGATAGAATATAGTAGTGCCATCAGTATGACATAAGTATACCAAGTTTGCAGTCGATACCACATTGGGAAGTGGGTTAAAATTGAGTTACAAGATTTGAGGATACGACAACAACAACAGAGTGAGTTAAATTTTTCGATTTAAAGCTTTCGTGACTGCAAAGATTCATCTTCTTGGTTCTTTCGGTAAAGTCACGTAGAAGAGAAATAATAAAATAATATGCTAAATTCCTCTTAATATGCACATTTCTTTGTCAAGGCGCTCTTCCCCCTCCAACCCAGCTTAAATATACGCTGCCAAGCTTGGTGGTGTTCATTCAGACGCTGTCTTTCCGACAGCCCTGTTCTTCACCTGAGGACGGCTGCTTGCGTTGTGGCCGAAACGTCGTGAGAATTGTATTTTATTATGTTTTATTTTTATTATTTTATTATTTCCCTTCTACGTGACTTTACCGAAAGAACCAAGAAGAAGAGTGAGTTCAATACAAGGCAACGTACCTGAGAGGACATCCATCGAGGAGATGGAACGATGAGACGGGTTCACCGTGGCTCGGTGGAACAAAAAATAATCGCACGGAAAAATCGCCCGTTCAAACCAAAGCAAAACAAAACCCAAAACGGCGAAGTGCGCAAGGCGACGCTGCTGGGATGTCATGCAAAGAGACACAAAGAGGAGACACGTGGCGAGTTAGAGGACGCACGCGGACGAAGGACGTAGCTGTGGTTTACACACCTGATGGTGAGTGTGCTAGTGGTGAGTGTAGTGGTGAGTGTGATAGTGGTGAGTATAGTAGTAGTGAGTGTGCTAGTGGTGAGTGTACTAGTGGTGAGTGTACTAGTGGTGAGCGTAGTGGTGAGTGTAGTGGTGAGTGTACTAGTGGTGAGTGTACTAGTGGTGAGTGTAGTGGTGAGTGTACTAGTGGTGAGTGTACTAGTGGTGAGTGTACTAGTGGTGAGTGTAGTGGTGAGTGTACTAGTGGTGAGTGTACTAGTGGTGAGTGTGCTAGTGGTGAGTGTACTAGTGGTGAGTGTACTAGTGGTGAGTGTACTAGTGGTGAGTGTGCTAGTGGTGAGTGTACTAGTGGTGAGTGTACTAGTGGTGAGTGTACTAGTGGTTAGTGTACTAGTGGTGAGTGTGCTAGTGGTGAGTGTAGTGGTGAGTGTACTAGTGGTGAGTGTACTAGTGGTGAGTGTACTAGTGGTGAGTGTAGTGGTGAGTGTACTAGTGGTGAGTGTACTAGTGGTGAGTGTGCTAGTGGTGAGTGTACTAGTGGTGAGTGTACTAGTGGTGAGTGTACTAGTGGTGAGTGTAGTGGTGAGTGTGCTAGTGGTGAGTGTAGTGGTGAGTGTACTAGTGGTGAGTGTACTAGTGGTGAGTGCAGTGGTGAGTATACTGGTGGTGAGTGTATTAGTGGTGAGTGTACTAGTGGTGAGTGTAGTGGTGAGTGTACTAGTGGTGAGTGTACTAGTGGTGAGTGCAGTGGTGAGTATACTGGTGGTGAGTGTACTCGTGGTGAGTGTGCTAGTGGTGAGTGTAGTGGTGAGTGTACAAGTGGTGCGTGTAATAGTGGTGAGTGTCTATTTGTTTGTGTTTCTCGCTTGTGATGGCACTTTGTAGGATGAACGATGAGATTTATAAGCGGCACGGGGTGACCAGTAAGGTCTAAATTGGTCTGTAATAAGGTAGGGGGCACTGATAAGGGGTTGACAGGCACAGCACATACACACAACTGCTCAGACACAACTACGCTACAGACACCAACAACCACAAAGAATACACACACGCGCACAACTGCAAAGATGCCCCCCCCCCCGTATATAGCCTCAAAATAACATGCTGTTTGTGTTGAAGTTCGTTATCCATCGAACTAAAACACGGTTGGCTACGTACGGTGCGAAAGAAGTTAAACGTACGCGTACATGCATACAACAGACTCGCACACAAAGACAAAGACCCCCCGTGTTGCCTTAACAGACGGCTGGGGCAAGTGCTGTTCGCGAGGAGTGCTGGAACGGCATACGAGGGGGTGGGTTGCCACCACCACCACCACGCCCGGCCGCCTTTGTCTCCCCAGTGGCGATGTTTACTACACACCGCACCGGGTACTCATTGCGAGGCTGAGTCGACACACACACGCACAGATACGTACACATATGCACATACACAACTACAAAGACAAAGATCCCCCGTATAGCCTGCACGGACTGTTGGGTCAAGTGCTGTTAGCGAGCAGCACCTATGAAGGCCGGCACGTTATCCCACAAGAGGGTGGGTGGCCAGCACCACGCCCGACTGCCAGTGGCGATGTCTACTACACACCGCACCCCGGTACTCATTCGAGGCTAAGCCGACCTAGGGGAGGCCCAGCACCGGTTCAGGTAATCGTCACTCGGTGTTAGCTGTGAGAGTGACAATCCACTCCCGGGGTCACTCCGCCACCACTCCCCGCTCAACGTCCATGGATGTGAACTGGGGCTTTTGCCGAGGGCTGCTAATTTTCAAGCGGGGCGTCAAATTCGAGGGAATAAAAATTACAAACTTTTAAAATTATACATACATAGAAATACAAATAAAATAACGAAGATGTCGTCATTTCAATTCCCAGGCGTGTGCAGAGGGAATAGGAATTTTAATTAATTTCTCAACATTTCTGAGAATCCAATTACCGAAAGAACCTAAGAGAATTTCTGAGAATGTATTTGGTTGGATAGATGGACGGACACACCATGTAATTATGCCTCTGTTTAAAAAAAAAAAGTTTACAAAAACAATAAACGGAAAAATTGGGGGATAAATATTTCCCAGTTTACCAAAAACCTCAGCCGAGATCTGCCCTTGGGGATTGTGGGTGCCGATTGCGTGGCACGCCTCGGGCACCAGATGCTGGCAGCAAATAGTTTATGGCTGTCCCTGACTTCAAACACAACAACAACCACAAGAAGACACACACACACACCACTCAAACAGAACCACAAACACAACAACAACAACCACAAGAAGACACACACACACCACTCAAACAGAACAACACAACAATCACAAGAAGACACAAACACACGACTCAAACAGAACCACAAACACACAACAATCACAAAGAAGACACGCACACACCACTCAAACAGAACAACACAACAATCACAAAGAAGACACACACACACCACTCAAACAGAACAACACAACAATCACAAAGAAAACACACACACACCACTCAAACAGAACAACACATCAATCACAAAGAAGACACACACACACCACTCAAACAGAACAACACAACAATCACAAAGAAGACACACACACACCACTCAAACAGAACAACACATCAATCACAAAGAAGACACACACACACCACTCAAACAGAACAACACAACAATCACAAAGAAGACACACACACACCACTCAAACAGAACAACACAACAATCACAAAGAAGACACACACACACCACTCAAACAGAACAACACAACAATCACAAAGAAGACACACACACCACTCAAACAGAACAACACATCAATCACAAAGAAGACACACACACCACTCAAACAGAACAACACAACAATCACAAAGAAGACACACACACACCACTCAAACAGAACAACACAACAATCACAAGAAGACACACACACACCACTCAAACAGAACAACACAACAATCACAAGAAGACACACACACACCACTCAAACAGAACAACACAACAATCACAAAGAAGACACACACACACCACTCTAACAGAACAACACAACAACCACAAAGAAGACACACACCACTCTAACAGAACAACACAACAACCACAAAGAAGACACACACACACCACTCTAACAGAACAACACAACAATCACAAGAAGACACACACACACCACTCAAACAGAACAACACAACAACCACAAATAAGACACACACACACCACTCAAACAGAACAACACAACAATCACAAAGAAGACACACACCACTCTAACAGAACAACACAACAACCACAAAGAAGACACACACCACTCTAACAGAACAACACAACAATCACAAATAAGACACACACACACACCACTCTAACAGAACAACACAACAACCACAAAGAAGACACACACCACTCAAACAGAACAACACAACAACCACAAGAAGACACACACACACCACTCAAACAGAACAACACAACAATCACAAGAAGACACCCACACACCACTCAAACAGAACAACACAACAATCACAAGAAGACACACACACACCACTCAAACAGAACAACACAACAACCACAAAGAAGACACACACACACCACTCAAACAGAACAACACAACAATCACAAAGAAGACACACACACACCACTCAAACAGAACCACAAACACAACAACAACCACAAGAAGACACACACACACAACACTCAAACAGAACCACAATCACAACAACACAACCACAAGAAGACACACACACCACTCAAACAGAACCACACACACACCACAACAATCACAAAGAAGACACACACACCACTCAAACAGAACCACACACACAACACAACCACAAAGAAGACACACACACCGCTCATATAGAACCACAATCACAACAACACAACCACAAAGACACACACACACCACTCAAACAGAACCACAAACACTGACGTTCGCTCCTAGCCAAGTCATGCTCTCCAACCCACAAGCGGTGTTGCTGTACTAGGAACGAATTGGCCACGTTCTGCTCACGTGACAAACCTTGCTAACTGTCTGTGTCGGGTGGTGGCGGGTTTAACGACACATTCATATATTTACGCGATCTAACCCCCCAAAAATAGCGATATTATGGATGATATTGGTCGGGAAAGTCTACTACGTGTTAAACGGCGTTTTATTTTTATTTTACCAGCTAATTCCCACTGAGCTGTAGGCTTCAGGGCGAACACAAATAATAGCTTAACGAAGTGGCTCATCATCATCATCATCACGTGGACATTTCTAGCCGCAGCTAAATGCTCTGAACGCGTGATGTGGATGTTCTTCCAATTTCATCTTCTTGGTTCTTTCGGTAAAGTCACGTGACTTTACCGAAAGAACCAAGAAGGTGGATGTTCTTGTTAATGTGGAGGGAAGGACCCTGAGAAAAATCCACGCGACCACGGGGAGAGAAAGAGAGAGACACGCAAACTCCAAATATATACAACAGTCGAGATCGAACCCACGCCCTCCGATATGCAAGCCGAGGAGGGAGTTCGTTTGTGTCCGACTGTGTGCGTAGCTTGGTGCCAGCGTGTCTGTGTGGGGAGCGGTGGTGCAGCGGTTAGCGCTGCGCTGCGCTACGAACCCGGCGACCCGAGTTCGATTCCCGCTCACGGCCAACACCGGCGACGATTATCTGAACCGGTCCTGGGCCTCCCCCTAGGTCGACTCAGCCTCAAACGAGTACCCGGTTGCGATGTGTAAACATCGCCACTGGGGAGACAAAGGCGGCCGGGCGTGCTTGCTGGCCACCCACCCCCTCGTGTGCCGTGCCGGCCTTCATAGGTGCTGCCCGCTAACAGCACTTGCCCCAACAGTCTGTTACAGGCTACACGGGGAAAAGGGGGGGGGGGTCTTTGTACAGCGTTAGGTAGCTGTGTAACAGCTGTGTAACACTGGGGCTGCGAGGGAAACGTCACTCGCGTTCTCATTTCCGCACGACGGTGCACAGCGACTCTTACCTGGGATCTTCTTCGCACAGCCGCGCGCACCTGCCGGCAACCGGCTCGGTGATGCAAGTCGTCTCTTCACACGCCACACCTCCACGTGCGTTGGGATGGGAGGACAGCGAGCCTCTCTCTCCTCCTCCTCCACCTTCCCCCTCGGCTGCCCCGTGTTCCCATGTGCTAGGTAAGGGCACCCAAAGCCGGCCTTCCTCTGCTGCTACTACTGCCGAGTAACATAATCCCCGCGGACACAGCCTCCTCCTGCTGCTGCTGCTGCTACTCGATCCGGCCAGCTGTCGCCAGGGAGACCAGCAGCTGAGCTTTCGACGTCAGCCCTGACTCACCTCTACCCCCTCCTGTTACACGCGAGGCTGCGGGAAATCGACCGGTCCCTATCACCACCATCGGTGGCGGATGATCGTCGTAGCAAAAAGTGGCTACAAACGTAGCAGCTATGGGCCCCGCGCTAAATGCCTTCAAGCTATCAACTTGAATTAATTTTAATTTAATTTTTTTGCCCACGTGACTTTACCGATGAAAACCTAAAAGTATGAATCCTTGCAGTCACGAAAGCTTCAAATCTAGAACTATCAACTCCGGTTCAGTGATTCTGCACTTGCTCTATTACTATAGTACTATACCGCCTTCGACTTTTATGAACGACTGGGTGTTTAAGGTTAGCGATTTGTCGTATTAGGGGCCGTCCATAAATGACGTCACGCACCTAGAGGGGGGGGGGTCAGACATTTGTGACGATGTGTGACGAGGGGGGGGGGTTGAGAAATGTGACCTCACACCAAAATGCGCAACTTTAAATAAATATAGACAACACGTTCCACTTAATTAAATAGACTTTTTAATAAATGTTTTCTCCTACAACATCAGAGTGCAGCGCCATATTAAATACGCACTACAATGACAATAGTTTCATGCGATTTGAAGCAGGTTTAATTTGGAGGAGGGGGGGGGGGCAGAGCTTTGTGACGTCATATTTGAGGGGGGAGGGTCTGACTTTTTGTGACGCCGTGTGACGTGGGGGGGGAGGATCAAAAATCGTCCAAAATCGCGTGACGTCATTTATGGACGGCCCCTTATCTGGCTGTATGGCAAATGAAAAAATCAAATTACTTTACTATGCAAGTTACAAATTAGTGTTTTAATATTTACGTGTTTTTTTATTTTATTTAGGACCCCTTTATAACAACATCATGCTACAGACCCGCCCACTAGCTTCATCCAGCACTGCACACCACTCCTCCCATGCCGGCCATATGAAATGAATGCGGCCCGAAAATGTGGGAGGTAGAAATTCCAGATGAGGTACCATTGGGTCCTCTCCAAAGCCCCCCCTTGGATGTGAGCGAGACCCGTGACTTGTCACTGTTAACCAAACGAGGCATCCTACCACCCGTATGCACGCGCATCATGGGAACGACATCAGGAAGAAAAATTTAACCCGTAAAAACAAAGTTTTTCACTATAAATCCTTTATATGCGTGGCGGCTAGAGTCCTCTCGTCCTCTGGCTTGAGATGGCTGCCACCTATGGGTCAGATGATTGCATGCCAGCATTAAGCAATTGGTAATTAAATATTATATTTTTGTCCTAAAAAGTGTAAAATTTTGGAAAAAAATTTTCACGAAAATTAATTGTCACGCACAACGAGTCTGTGTGGAAAATGTCAGCTCGATTGGATCACGGGAAGTGGGTTAAAAAACGACCGTAAGATTTGCACGGTCGTAAGCAAGCAAGCAAGCGCGCAAGTGAACTTAATATAAAGGATTTAAAAACTACCAGTACGTCCTCAGGTCAAAAGACGTAGCGAGGCGCTGAGAAGGCCACGCAGAAGGAACGTGTAGCACAGTTTGGAGCCCACCACAGATACGTATCCGTCACTGCAAGTATCTTTGCCACGACTAATCTGGTACTAGAGGCGGTGGCGTTTTGGGGGGGGTGGCGGGAGTGGAATATGTTCGAATTTGAAACAAATGTTTATAAATTTCGATTTAAAGCTTTCGTGACTGCAGGGATTCATCTTCTTGGTTCTTTCGGTAAAGTCACGTAGAATGGAAATAATAAAATAATAATAAAAATAAAACATAATAAAATAATTCTCACGACGTTTCGGCCATAACGCAAGCAGCCGTCCTCAGGCGAAGAACAGGTCGAAACGTCGTGAGAATTATTCTATTATGTTAAATTTGTATTATTTTATTATTTCCATTCTACGTGACTTTACCGAAAGAACCAAGAAGACTTGTTTATAATTTTGGTGCCGTGCCAGGTCACTTCTGTGACTGGGGCCTTGCGAATCAATGCACAAAAGGGCCTCGATCTGCAATGACAAATGTGACCCGCAACTGTGCGTGTGTGTATGAAAGTGTGACCCGTGTGAGATGTGGCATTTTGGTGGTTCTGGCATTGTTGTTGTTGTTGCTGAAGGAGGGAGGGCTTCTGCCGTACGCCAAATGTTCACAACATTCATGACTTGCTCATGAATGTACGTTGAACTTCTTTCGCACCGCACGTAGCCGGAGGTGTGGGGAAAGGTCGTCACACTACATTGGTTCAATGAGAGTAACTGAGAGGGGGGGGGGTGGAGATAGGAGGCATTCTTATTTCGAGTAATCCTTCTACTCTGGTTCAGCAGAAGAACATTTGGGAGGTGAAATTCCAGATGAGGTTCCCTTGGCCCTCTCCATTCGGCTCTTGAATCGGGTGCAACCGCAACAAACAAAAAACAAAAACATGAACAAAAAAACATCTTAAAGTGAATATGTGACTAAGTGCAAACAGAAAATCCAAGAAAAGACAGCAAAATATTGCAGGAAAATCACCGTACACCAACAGTGTGCAAAAATCCCAGTGGGATGCAAGTCAAACAACAACAACCACAAGACAACTTAGATTAAGGCCATCAGTCTAACTCTGTACTACAACAAACAAACATGGCCAAACCAAAAAACTTTTCGAAAATCACCAAAATAAAGCCATAAAAGCAATGAAACAGTGATCATAGGAACTGTGACCGAATTTTCACAATAAACAACATGTACTACCAAAAACCCTGCAGCCATAGCTGGCTGCATGAGTCACTCCACAACAGCAGGAGCATCAGTCGGATGCCCCCCCCCCCCCCCTTGGACGCGAGACCCGAAGCAAACTGCCTCTTCACCCAGCGCCCCTCCTCAACCCCGCTTCTTCCACAGCCCGTGCGCGTTTGTGCGTTAACGTGGTGGGGCACGAACGCCGGACGGCCGGTGATGATCGTCCGCGGCCGTGTTCAAAACTTTCCTACCGGATGACCGCCGAAATAATTTGGGGCCAAGCTGGGATTACGGAGCGGCATCAATTCGGTGCGCGGGCTACACGTTAACTCCCTCCCCGTGACGCATCCGCTTGGCTAATCCGCTTTTGCCCAGCTAAAGCGCCATCTGCCCAGCTCACGCACCCCCTGTTTAGTGGTCGTTTTTGTTAACGGGGGGGGGGGGGGGGGGGAAGAAACCCACCCCACACCTCCCATCCACAGCTCTTGTCGATATTTGTAGCTCTTGCTGTGTCCCGGGCTGTCTGACATGAGTTTGAGGATCTGTTCATTTGCAAATTAAAAGCAACAAAAGTGACACCTTTTTTACAAGGAGTCATGTTTGCATTGACCACAATACCTGCAGTCGAAATGCAAACAAAAAACACAACTCTGATCATGTATGCACTGTCCTTGAAGTTGATTGGTCCACACCCGAGACAGCTTTCCTTAGAGCCTAGTCTCACATGGTGTTGGACCAGATGACGCCAAAAGGCGCACAACTCGAAGACAATGCACCATCAGAGTATGAGAGCTCGGGGTAAGCATTTACACCATTGGAACCTCATTTGTCAGTAAAAAATATGATAATTGTTTTTTTCCCCTTTACCTGGCAACAAAACTGACACCTTTTTTACAAGGAGTCATGTTTGCATAGACCACAATACCTGCAGTCGTAATGCAGGTATTGTGGTCTATGCAAACATGACTCCTTGTAAAAAAAGGTGTCAGTTTTGTTGCCAGATAAAAGGGGAAAAAAACTATTATCATATTTTGTTACTGGAAAATGAGGTTCCAATGGTGAAATTAAAAGCAATTTACCTGTTTCCGGAACGCGCACACGGCTCAGCGTTCATTTTATTTAGAGAGGCGTAGTAGCGCCGCTGTTCTTACAGACATCGTTACTCACCGCAGGGAACTGTAGCAACACGACCGCAGCATTCTACGATGGCTGGCGCCAAACTGTGCCACACGTTGCTCACCCCGTGGCCTTCTCGGTCTGTCGAGAAGACAGAGTCTGAATGACACGCCCCAGGCTAGGAGCGACTTTTTAAGCTGGGATGGAGGGGCGAAGAGCGTCTTGACAAAATAGACCGCAGCCCACTCACTGGCATTGCCATTCTACGTGACTTTACCGAAAGAACCAAGAAGATGAATCCCTGCAGTCACGAAAGCTTTAGGTCGAAATTTAATGTTACGCATTGTTTTTAAACTAATTGGCCTACACGAGAGACGGTAGCAGCCTTCTTCGTGGCCTCGTCTCACCACCAGCGTCAGACCAGAGGACAACGCCAACAGGCGAACAGTACAAAGGGGCCGTCCATAAATGACGTCACGCGATTTGACGATTTTTGACCCCCCCCCCCTTCGTCACACGGCGTCACAAAGTCAGACCCCCCCCTCAAATATGACGTCAAAAATGTAAACATGCTTCAAATCGCTTTAAACTATTGTCATTGTAGTGGGTATTTAATGTGGCGCTGCACTCTGATGTTGTAGGAAAAAACATTTATTAAAAAGTCTATTTAATTAAGTAGAACGTGTTGTCTATATTTATTTAAAAGTTGCGCATTTTGATGTGACGTCACATTTCTCAAACCCCCCCCCCCCCTCGTCACAAATGTCTGACCCCCCCCCCCCTAGGTGCGTGACGTCATTTATGGACGGCCCCAAAGACAATGCACCTATCAGAGCATTCATAGCTCACGTTGAGAAGCTACTAAATGGGACCTTTTTTATACTGCCAAAAAGGCCCCATTTTATAATTGAAACTGCTGCGGAAAGTAGGAGGGTTTGTGCAGGATGATGGAGTGACAGCCGAGGGATGGGATGCTGTACAAGAGGGCGTCCACTTCATCAGGTGGAGAGCGATGATGTGACCAGCTCGTGTGTGTATGTGCGTGTGTGCAGGATGGGAGGCACTGGTGGTGCATCGGCCAGTCATCTCAGTCAGGCAACCCACGGCACCGGTTGGGTCTGTCCCGTGACCTCCTGCCGGCGGGCGTTCGACACTTCACGTGGCCTCAAGGTGCACGTGGCCTGGCACAAGCGCCGTGGTGACGTCACCGCCACTTAATGGCGAATGTTGTTGTTGTGCAGGATCTGGGTGCATTGTCACATCAAGGGATCGCAAGGACGGACGGACGGCAGCTTGAGGGAAGGTCTGTGACGATTAACGGGAATATTAAATGCTCAAACGAGAGATTAATACTGCAAGGATTCAACTCACATTTAATCATTTCGACTCGACTCGCCAATCCACTTACACCAACATATTCACATTCCAGGAACTATATTCGCCCATCAACGAATCGGACGGATTATTTATCACACCGAGAAATTCAATAGTTATTAGCCGTGTCATCCCGTCGTCTAACGAGTCACACTTTCAATCACTTACACCTAGGAAATGTAATTTAGCAACAACTGAAGTTATTCTTCCATCAAGCGGTCTCCCACATTATTAATACGACAGAGGAATTAATCAGCGACGTGACAGAGGCTACGATTGTTATTATCGTCGTCATCATTAGGGCATGCACACGAACACGTCAGTAGAAGCCACAAGTCAAATTGCAAATCTCCATTTGATAGGCACGCGCTGGATTCGTAACAGAGAGGACATTACACAGTTGTGGACTATAAACTCCACCACAGACAGACAGACACACGCGCGCGCGCACACGAGGGTGTAATCATGCAGACACTTAAACACGTTCCTTCGGAGTGGACAGGTAGCAACTTGGTTGGACAGCGCATTCGCGCACGACAGAAAGCTCGCGGTCACGTGACGCACTTCAACCAATCCGGGAGCGTACTACATGTTTGGGAGGGGCTATGCACGACAGACAAATAATCCCTGGTGGGCAGTGTGGAACGGTTGTTCTTACCTGTAGAAATACCGGGTTAACGTGGGAGGCTGTACAGAGTCATTGGCAGGCGGTCCTTCGAAGCGACTGTGAGCGTATAGGTCACTATGCCGGTACTGTGCATTGCTAATCGGCCACAGACGACTGTGGCCACTTCCTGTTCCGAACCCTTTTGCTAGACCTTTGCAGTCGTGTCGTGTTTTTGTTTCGTGTTTGTTGATGTAACGTTCTGACCTCGTGCCCACGACTGGATATCTGTGAAAAAGAGCTTCATAGCTCATCGGATTCCTCCGGTATAAATACACATTCTGATAATCCCCAGCCCCAATCGAAATGAACCCCCAAAAATCCATACCCATAAGCTGTAGCCCATAAATACTTACCCCAACCTATACATTATATCCCTAACCCCGTCGAACCATCATTCCTAACCCATATCCGTAACCCCAACCTTAAATCCTAATCCCTGAAGTCTCAACCCAAACCCCTAAACAATACTCAAAAACTAAAGAATGCACACAGAGTCTGTTCTCCGATAATGCGGTGGTAGAGAAATGGCGTTAAAATTAAGAATGCATTTTCTTGGTTCTTTCGGTAAAGTCACGTAGAAGGGAAATAATAAAATAATAAAAATAAAACATAATAAAATAATTCTCACGACGTTTCGGCCACAACGCAAGCAGCTGTCCTCAGGTGAAGAACAGGTCTGTCGGAAAGACAGCGATCTGACCCAAAAACTTTTATTACGAATATTATGAGTGTAAATATCGTGGGTTCAATTCGCTCTTCCAACGTCATTCGTTTGAGTTGGGGAAAGGCCATTAGAGAATCGCACAGATGTCACCAGCGGCCTTTCAAATGACCCCTTGATCTACTGAGTACCGCTTCGATTCACCACCACCATCATCGTCATCATCACGATCCATGGGGCAGACAGCCCGTAGGTGTCCCACTGCACGTTTCGTCATTTGTTGCTGCCACTTTCCTCTCTGTCTTGCGGTGCCAATGTGCTCAAGCAGAGACCACACGTATTTCTGGCACCAATCTCTTGTGATTTCGTCATCAAGCCATTTCTCCGTGAGCTCTTCCTCTCTGTCCGTTTCCTTCCATGTTTTTTTAACGGCACACTTTTCGATAATTGTTTTTTTTACCCTTTTATCTGGCAACAAAACTGACACCTTTTTTTACGAGGAGTCATGTTTGCATAGACCACAATACCTGCAGTCATAATGCAAACAAAACACACAACTCTGATAATGTATGCACTGTCCTTGATGTTGATTGGTCCACACCCGAGACAGCTTTCCTTAGAGCCTAGCCTCACATGGGTTGGACCAGATGACGCCAAGGTTCCAATGGGGCACACTTTTCATTTACCTGTTGTTGTCCATCCTACGTATGTGTACACACAGGTGTACGCACAGTACCAGTTTGCTTCGAATCACTGCCTGCATCACCAGGTCATCTTCTTATACGTGGCAGCCTTTTTTTCTACTTCTACGCTTTAGTAAAAAAAAATGATTAAATTGATACTGGAATAGCATTTCACAATTTCCACAAGGCAAGGCTTGAAGGGTAAGTGCAGGGACTTCGGTGGCACGGATGACGATATCGCCGATGACGTTATCGACGTTATTGTCAATGACGTTACCGACGTTAGTCCATGACGTTATTGTCGATGACGTTATCCACGTTAATGTCCATGACGTTATCTTCAATTACGTTATCGACGTTATTGTCCATGACGATATCGTCGATGACGTCATCGACGTTATCATCGATGACGTTATCGACGTTATCATCGATGACGTTATCGTCGACCATCGCTTCGTCGCGCTGGACGCGCGCACGGCCGTGGGTTTCCAGCGGTTTTGGAGGCCAGATGTCCGACGTCCGCTATTTTTAGCGCGATCGTTGGCAAATCAAGAAATGAATGATTGCTAGAAGCGTTTTTCGCCTTTTTTTTCAACTGACCAGTGCGGTGGCTCAGCGGTGGAACGAGTGAGCCGCTCGCACCGATGGTTGAATTTCAGACGCTGTCTCCCCGACAGACCTGGTCTTCACCTGAGGACGGCTGCTTGCGTTGTGGCCGAAACGTCGTGAGAATTATTGTATTATGTTTTATTTTTATTATTTTATTATTTCCCTTCTACGTGACTTTACCGAAAGAACCAAGAAGATGAATCCCTGCAGTCACCAAAGCTTTCAATCGAAAGGTTGCGAGTTCGATGCCTGGTTGGCTGGGGATTCACTCGGCCCATCATCCAGCCTCCCTCGGCTCCCCTCTGGGGGTCAATAAATTGAGCACCGATTTGCGCGGAAGTTAACGGTGCTTGGTCCGATGGAGAAGACTCTTCCCCGCCGTAGGAATGTAGACATTATCCACCGCTGCGGGCTCAGGGTTGTAAACCTGCGGGTGATCCTCGCCTTAATGCTCATTTTAGCGGTACAGTACGCTTTGTTGACATGTACCTTACTCTAAGTGAATTACCTCGCCGTAATCCGAAGATGTCTCCACTCTCCTAAGCTGTGTGAACTTCTGTGCCATGTTAACCATTGTATCTTTGTTGTATTTTTCCCCAGGTCTGTTTCTTGTTTTTTTGCAAAAAGGCTCATCGTCTTGATGGGCTGCCCGCCTGGCTTTTAAAACAGGGGAATGTTTCCACCGAGAGCATTATCACAATTTAAAATGGGTTTGGACCCGTTTAAACACCATAATCATCATCATCATCATCTCTATAGCAACAGTGAACAATCTCTGCTTCGACATTAATACCACCTTGTCATCTAAAACTAAACGACTCGCTAGAAACTCAAGCACTACGCATCAGCTTGACACATTAGTGGAAGATGCCTTACACAAATCAATATAAATTATTAGTAGTAGCTGTCACGAAACTCCTACCAGGCTTTAAATACACATTTAAATATTTTTAAAAGTAACTATAGCATTTCCCAGGGCTTCATTTCTCAACGGAAGGTTTTTCTGGATTCCCCAAATCCCCTGGACCCCCCCCCCCCCATCCCCTCCCCCCAATAGTAGGAAGGGTGGTCAGTTGGGGGGGAGGTTTTGTTCTGTTTGTTGTTGTAGTAACTTTCTTATCCGCCTCGACTGGACACCTGCAAAAAAGAGCTCTAGAGCTCATCGGATTCCTCCAGCAATAAATATTCTGATTCGGGGTCCCACCACCGACACCTCCGTCTTATCAGGGTTAGACCCCGCGACGATGGCGTCGCTTCAAACAGTTTAGCTGACAACGCGTGACGTCAAGTCCCACATTCGCGTTGTACACCGCGCTCGCTCAAAGCGCACGGAACGTTGCACGATTCGCCGTGCGAAAAACACGGAAATAAAAAATACTGCCTCTCATCTATAAACAATACGAGTGGATGACCGCCCTGGTTTGAGTTGCACCTCGCTCCGATTCCCGTGCAAAATAATTCAGGGATGAATCTGCACTTCTCGTGCCGAGGCCGTGTCTACGGGACTGGGCACGGTGGCCAGGAGATGTTAACTACCTCGCCTGGTATGCAGGAGGTCGTGGGTTTGATCCCGACCCTGGAGATGCCTGTTGTATATTTGCAGTTTGTGTGTCTCTCTCATCATCACAATGGCTAGGAGATGTTAACTACCTCGCCTGGTATGCAGGAGGTCGTGGGTTTGATCCCGACCCTGGAGATGCCTGTTGTATATTTGCAGTTTGTGTGTCTCTCTCATCATCACAATGGCCAGGAGATGTTAACTACCTCACCTGGTGTACAGGAAGTCGTGGGTTCGATCCCGACCCTGGAGATGCCTGTTGTGTATTTGGAGTTTGCGTGTCTCTCTCATCATCACAATGGCCAGGAGATGTTAACTACCTCGCCTGGTGTACAGGAAGTCGTGGGTTCGATCCCGACCCTGACGCCTGCTGCTGTATATTTGGAGTCTACGTCTCTCTCTCATCACCATCACGATGGCTAGGAGATGTTAACTACCTCGCCTGGTATGCAGGAGGTCGTGAGTTCGATCCCGACCCTGGAGATGCCTGTTGTATATTTGGAGTTTTCGTGTCTCTCATCATCATCACGATGGCCAAGAGATGGTAACTACCTCGCCTGGTATGCAGGAGGTCGTGGGTTCGATCCCGACCCTGACGATGCCTGCTGCTGTATATTTGGAGTTTGCGTGTCTCTCTCCTCAGTGGTCGCGTGGATTTTTCCTCCGATGTGTCCCTCCACATCTAGAATCAAAGTGCGTTCAGAGTATTTGGCTGCTTTAAATTTCCACGTGATAAGCCACTTCGTTGAGCAATCATTTGGGGCCAGCTCGCTTCTGAAAAAGACCTATGGAGCTCAGTGGGCCTTACCTGGTCAAATCTAAATAGTTTAAAGCTTCAAGGATCTACTGACAAATAATTATGAGAGTGTAGGGCACACGGCTTCCCTGATTGGGTCAACCTGCCACGCGCCCCAACAGTGGACGCCTTCTCCACCCCCGCGCTTTTTTGGACGTAGTCTGAACAAATTGGACTGCGCGGAGTTTCACCGATCACGTGGGGTGAACGTGCCCCACGAGAGTGGCGACCTCGTCGGAATTTAATTGGCCAGAATGAACAGCTTTAAAATGTGCCTTTGGCTGGAATAAATAACACTGGTCAACACACTTTTTCTGGCATAAGGTATTCCAACGGTTTAAGGTAATTTTAAGGGGTGCTGATTCCAAATCTGGCATCAGTTTTTGTCTATCACATCAGGTTTTTGAGATATCAAATATTTCTTTTTCAATAAAAACTGCAGAAGAAAAATATTAAATAAATGTGGATATCTACATAAAATGATATTATAAACACACTATCCTAAAAATACAGCACCATATTTTAACACCAAAGCAGTCACTGACTCGCAACAACTTGCAATCATAAGTGACAGAGTTAATTTCGGGTAAAATCAATGAAAATGGGGTATGCCGATAGCATAAAAATGAGATGTGATAGAGCAAATCTGAAATTAGTCTAAAACAGCTGCAAAAGTCCAGGCCAGAAAAAAATGGGTTTTTTGTTGTTGTTGACCAGTGTAATCGCAACGATCATTTATATTCTTTGGGTCTTTCGGTAAAGTCACTTAGATAGGTTCAAAGAAAATAACAAAAAATAACAAAAAACTACGACGTTTCGATCGCAACACAAGCGTTCGTCATCTCCCCGATGACGTGACTTTAGCGAAAGACCCAAAGAATATGAATTCCTGCTGTCACGAAAGCTTTTAAGTCAACATTTAACGATCATTTACTTTATTCTTTTTGGGAAGCCTTTCCGGCATAGTCCGAATTCGAGTTTCACAGAGTCGGGCCGATTCTTGCACGGGCAGTTCGATACGTGCGTCACGAACGCTGACATTATTTGAACATAATCAACGTTTTTGGGTTTAGATCGCGTTATTTATAAATGTGTCGTAACCCTCCACCACCCGACACGGCCAATCAGTAAAAAAGTGTCACGTTGACAAAAGACAAATAGTTCACTACTTTAGCCCACCGGTGTGTTGAAGCGTGAAACCACAACATTTACAATTTTTGAGTAGTACGACGTTTCGCTGGTAATTGCATCCAGCATCATCGGGCAATTCGCCAGAATGGTGAGGCTCTGCTCTGTCTCCCGGTCTTATATAGAGCAGCAGCAGCAGGGTGACGTCATCATTAACTCATCAACTCATCAGGTGCAACGATTTGAGGCGGGGGGGGGGTTATTGTAATTATATACTTGGGCTAAAGCAGCAAACTATTTGTCTTTTGGCAACGTGACACTTTTTTACTGATTGGCCGTGTCGGGTGGTGGAGGGTTACGACACATTTATAAATAACGCGATCTAAACCCAAAAACGTTGATTGTGAATAATATTGGTCGCGAAAGCCTGCTACGTGTTAAATTATTTGAACGGCCAAATCCACGAATCGCTACTTGCATACCAGGCAACTTAATTTCCTTCCAACCACTAATCTCACAACTCAAGAGGACAACTTCGCATCACCAGTGGAACCCCTGGCATTCGATATACGACCACCGTTTCTGTACAGCATCTGGAGATGCGGTGACATTAACGCGCCGTATGAGTCCACGTTGCATGTGTGTACGTCCATTGAACTTCTTTCACACCGTACGTAGCCAACCGTACTAATCGGAGGTGCGATTGCGATTGCAATCGTACCGAAGCAACCAAAACTCACCTCATCCGTCATTAACACTGCCTTGTTTCAGTGCCCCTTATTCAGAGGACAGCTTTAACCTGAAGAAGGGTTATGATATATATTTTCATGGTCCGCATAGGTTGAAAGCTTTTTGTTATGCATTTGTGCTATATGTACATCGTGGAGACGGGAACAATAATTATTGTAAAGATGATCCAATATGACCCAAATGTTTGTACAATATTGTGTTGCTATTAGGGATTAACCCTAGAAATATAAAAAAACGGGCAAATTAATCGATAATTTACCCAAACATTTGAGACGCAAACAAGAACCGAAATGACTACTGCTTTGCAAATCCGCAAATTAAATTTGCCCCGACAGCTAGCTACCCCCGTCAGCTTCCTAACCTCCCCTCGCGAAGCTGAAAGCGCGCTTGGAAACACGTTGCACGAAGCATGGGGGGGGCATGCGTGCTTTCACGATTGACGCGTAAACTCTCGTTCCGCTGCGAGGCAGTGTCAATGACGAAGGTGTAACGAGCGGTCCGACCCCCACCCCCCCCCACTTCTCGTTTTGACAGACTCACCGATCCATCGGCTCGCCTGCCACGGGGACACGGAAATCGTCGGCATGGTTCCCGGGCCCTGCTGGCTCCGCCTGCCACAAGGATGCCGAAGGTTCTTTGGAAGTGGGAACGGCTTTTAACTAACGATGCACGAGGAGGGGAAGGGGGGGAGGGAGACCCGTGCTGCCGTTGCGCACGTACGCACACGCGCGCACGTACGCACACGTGTGCACGTACCACACGCTCGCTCGCTCGCTCAGCGCATGTCGCCCTCGGAGTCGTCCGGGATGGTTTTCTTGATGCGCAGGAGCATGGTCGTCATCCATTGGTCCATCCTCGCCCCGGAATCAAACTCCTTCACCTGCGAGGAGGGCACGCGCGCACACACGCGGCCGTTCGAAACGCCCGAGCTGTCGACGTCCGGTGAGAGAGTGTCAGAGTCCAGTCGCAGTCGTCGGCGTTTGGGCAGACGCACTTTTTCCACTGGCACATTATCCGGGCCGAGGCACAATCAGGGGTGGCTTTGCCATTGGCTGCTCGCAGTGCAGAGCCGGAAACTAACTGTGATGCGCTGGACTCACGAGATATTTAACTACTCAAATCTATCTTCTTGGTTCTTTCGGTAAAGTCACATAGAAGGGAAATAATAAAAATAAAACATAATAAAATAATTCTCACGACGTTTCGGCCACAACGCAAGCAGCCGTCCTCAGGTGAAGACCAGGTCTGACGCTGTCTCCCCGACAGACCTGTTCTTCACCTGAGGACGGCTGCTTGCGTTGTGGCCGAAACGTCGTGAGAATTATTTTATTATGTTTTATTTTTATTATTTTATTATTTCCCTTCTACGTGACTTTACCGAAAGAACCAAGAAGATGAATCCCTGCAGTCACGAAAGCTTTAAATCGAGACTCAAATGTACGTGTTTTTTTTTTTATTTTACTAGGTAAAGGCCCCACTGAACTAAGACGCTCTTTTTCAGAAGCGAGCTGGGCAGTGGCCGGTCATCATGTGGAAATTTATCGCAGCCAATTACGCTAAATGCATTTTTCTAAATATAGAGGGGGAAGAAAACGGTGGACCCGGAGAAAAATCCACGCGACCACGGGTAGAGAGACATGCAAACTCAAAATCTACACGTGTCGGGGTCGCGATTAAACGCACGACTTCCTGCGTGCAAAGCGAGGTAGTTAACATCTCGCCAGGGCGGTACCCAATTTGAATCTGGCTCGGGGCCAAGCAGGGCCAGGGGCCGAGGCTAACGATGCGTTTGTTGTGAGCGATGCGAGTCGGCGAACGGTGAGGACGCAGCGTCACCACCGTGTCACCTGTACGCGTGTCTCAACTCGTTCGTTGCGTGTGACACAGCCCGACCAAAGACACCCCCCACGAGCGTAGCGTTGATTTCTATCGACTCGAGATGTTTGACGCGGTGACAATGATGACATTGACGACGCGCGGTTCCGGTGACAATGATGTGGTGGGATGATGACGGTAACTTCATCAAGGGACGGTGATGGCATTGCGACGAGCTGCATCAACCACCGACACTCGCGCCATTCCGATCTCCGCAATCACCGACTCGCGCCGCACCGACTCGCCGCAGAGGTTACGCAAACGTAACACGACGCAGCGACGGTCTCGCTCCGCGGACGGATGTCGTGAATCTTTTAACGCGTTCCCAACCAGCCTCTCCCATTCGGGGGCAACGCTTGGCACAGGCGGGCGGTGGGTGTCGGAGGAGAGGGGGGGGCGGGGGGTGGTGGGGGGGGGAGAAATCTGTGAGCGCGGCTCGCCGTCGCGCGCCTCACCGTCTCGGTGAACGCTTCCAAGTTGTTCTCCTCGTGCGCCTCGAGCAGTTTCTGTTGCGGAAACAACAGCCGGGGTGGGTGGGTGGTCGGCTCCGTGTCACCATCGCTCAACGCCTTTACGCTCCAGCACCCGAGCCCCGGCACCGAGCCCCGTTTCTCTCTCTCTCTCAGGAGACCCACTGAACCGTGGCGCTGAGCCAGCAGCTGTGATATCAACTAAACTTAAAAAGATGATTTTTTTTTTTTTACCAGGTAAGCCCCACTGAACTACGTAGCTGTTTTGTTGTACGTCAAGTAATATACTTACCTGTCGCGTGGTTCGGCACGGGCAGAGTATGTTTAGACTGATCTCGGTACAATGACAATTAAAAATAAATGACAGAGGCATTATGCAGATATAGGGTGACGAATACTGAGCTCGAAACGAAACAAAAACTTTTGTATGTTGCCAAGGAAGGCCCACTGAGCTATTTGGATCTTTTTCAGAAGCGACCTGGCCACGAATGATAGCTCAACAAAGCGGCTTATCATGACGTGGAAATGTATAGCAGCCAAATACGCTAAACGCGCTGTGATGTTGATGCTAAGCGTGGAGGAAAAAACTGGAGGGCCCGAAGAAAAATCCACGCGACCACGAGGAGAGAGACACGCAAATTCCAAATATACAGGTGTCAAAGGTCGGGATTGAACCCACCCCCTCCTGTATACCAGGCGAGGTAGTTAACATCTCACCATGGGGAGAGAGACGCAAACTCCTAATATACAACAGGCATCGTCAGGGTCGGGATCGAACCCACGGCCTCCTGTATACCGTGCGAGGTAGTTAACATCTCACCACGGGGAGAGAGACGCAAACTCCTAATATACAACAGGCATCGTCAGGATCGGGATCGAATCCACGACCTCCTGCATACCAGGCGAGGTAGTTAACATCTCCCAGTTTGTTAAACGCAACACGGGGGGGGGCTCTTTGTTGCGTGGATGGGCCCCCCATCCCCCGTTCACCTTGACGAATTTGCATTCACGCGAGTCGGCGAAGGCAGGAAACATCTGCTCGTATTTCTCCACGGCGATCTGGTGGCAGACACAGGCAGAGAGAGTTGCTGAAAGCAGCACTTCACTAAACCCCCCCCCCTTTTGTTGGCTGCTGTGTACTGCACCCCCCCCCCCCTTGTTGATTTTTGTTTCAACCTGAGGATTAACCCCCCCACCACCACCACCCCTTGCCTGACCCAACACGCTTTTGAGAAATAAATGTGTGGATAACATAAATGTCAAACCCTTATCAGTGCACTAACTTATTATAGACCAGTTCAGACCGTGTTGGTCACCCTTTATAAATTTCCACGTCCCATCACAAGGGAGAAACACAAACAAATAGACACTCACCACTAGTACACTCACCACTAGTACACTCACCACTAGTACACTCACCACTAGTACACTCACCACTACGTTCACCACTAGTACACTCACCACCACTACACTCACCACTAGTACACTCACCACTAGTACACTCACCACTACACTCACCACTAGTACACTCACCACTCACCACTACATAGTTGTCAACCCCTTATCAGTGCCCTGCCTTATTACAGACAAATTCAGACCTTACTGGTCACCCCGTGCCCCGTATAAATCTGAACGTTCATCCTACAAAGTCCCATCACAAGCGAGAAACACAAACAATTAGACAACATTTTTTTCCCCGCATTGAAGCGGCTGTTACGCCGTATGACACCTGAAAAAACTCAATTTCCCCGTACAACAATACGGGGTAAACCGTGTGGCTTCACACGGTATGGGATAATGAACGTCGGTCGATACTTTAACACAATTGTCCATCTTGCGGCGTATCCTCTACCCGATACCCGGCTACCCGTACCCGGCCGGGTACGGGTACCCGTTTGCGACCCTGGTGCGGCCGGGTACGGGTAGGCCGTGAGTCACTGGTGAGTCACCGTTTGTCACCCATTTCCCAACGTCTTGTCTCTTCTCACAATTCAAGTTCCTAGAATCAACCCACCCGCGCCTGCAACATGGCTTCATCCCAGAGGTCGCAATCAGGTACCCGATACCCGTACCCTACCCGTACCCGGCCGTGTACCGTGCTGGCCTTCATAGGTGCTCGCTAACAGCACTTGCCGCAAAAGTTAAAGCTATACAGGGGCTCTTTGTTGTTGGTGGTTGTGTGGGGAGTGGTAGTGTAGCGGTTAGCGTGCTGCGCTAGGAACCTGGTGACCCGCTCACGGCCAACACCAGTGGCGAATATCTGGACCGGTCCTGGGCCTCCCCTAGGTCGACTCGGCCTCAAATGAGTACCTGGTGCAGTGTGTAGTAAACATCGCCACCGGGGTGACAAAGGCGGCCGGGCGTGGTGCTGTCCACGCACCCCCTCGTGTGCCGTGCCGGCCTTCATAGGTGCTCCCTAACCGCACTTGCCCCAAAAGTATGCTAAGGCTATATGGGGGATCTTTGTATCGATCTGTGTGTGTATGGTGGGCATGTGTGGCATGTCTATGGTGTGTGTATGGTGTGTATAAGTATGGCATGGGTATGGCCGGTATCGTGGTGTCCTTCTCCCGCACCTCCCATTAGCACGGTTGCCTGCGTACGGTGCGAAAGAAGTTAAACTTACACGCGGCACATACGTGTGCGCCTGACATGCGTGTCCGTGTGCACGTGT
The DNA here is from genome assembly GCF_964198595.1 of Lampetra fluviatilis. Classification (NCBI taxonomy): domain Eukaryota; kingdom Metazoa; phylum Chordata; class Hyperoartia; order Petromyzontiformes; family Petromyzontidae; genus Lampetra; species Lampetra fluviatilis. Next base: position 3,965,444 of record NC_136337.1, on the reverse strand, counting down.
GTGTACCTGCGCGTTCAGAGCGTCCACGCAGAAGTGGCACACGGCCGCCTTGAAGAAGCTCTCGCGGGCGTTGATCTTCAGCAGAGAGCTGTCCATGGTGCTGGTGCCCACCTGTGGTGGGTGGTGTGAGTGTGGCACGTGTGGTGTGTGGTGTGAGTGTGGTGTGAGTGTGGTGGGTGGTGCGTGTGTGGTGGGTGGTACGTGTGTGGTGGGTGGTGTGAGTGTGGTGGGTGGTGTGGTGGGTGGTGTGAGTGTTGTGGGTGGTGCGTGTGTGGTGGGTGGTGCGTGTGTGGTGGGTAGTGTGGTGGGTGGTGTGAGTGTTGTGGGTGGTGCGTGTGTGGTGGGTGGTGCGTGTGTGGTGGGTGGTGTGAGTGTGGTGGGTGGTGTGAGTGTGGTGGGTGGTGCGTGTGTGGTGGGTGGTGCGTGTGTGGTGGGTGGTGTGATTGTGGTGGGTGGTGTGAGTGTGGTGGGTGGTGTGAGTGTGGTGGGTGGTGCGTGTGTGGTGGGTGGTGCGTGTGTGGTGGGTGGTGTGAGTGTTGTGGGTGGTGCGTGTGTGGTGGGTGGTGCGTGTGTGGTGGGTGGTGTGAGTGTGGTGGGTGGTGTGAGTGTGGTGGGTGGTGCGTGTGTGGTGGGTGGTGCGTGTGTGGTGGGTGGTGCGTGTGTGGTGGGTGGTGCGTGTGTGGTGGGTGGTGCGTGTGTGGTGGGTGGTACGTGTGTGGTGGGTGGTGCGTGTGTGGTGGGTGGTGTGAGTGTGGTGGGTGGTGTGAGTGTGGTGGGTGGTGTGAGTGTGGTGGGTGGTGCGTGTGTGGTGGGTGGTGCGTGTGTGGTGGGTGGTGTGAGTGTGGTGGGTGGTGTGAGTGTGGTGGGTGGTGCGTGTGTGGTGGGTGGTGCGTGTGTGGTGGGTGGTGTGAGTGTGGTGGGTGGTGCGTGTGTGGTGGGTGGTGTGAGTGTGGTGGGTGGTGTGAGTGTGGTGGGTGGTACGTGTGGGGGGTGTGGTGCGTGTGTGGTGGGTGGTGTGAGTGTGGTGGGTGGTGTGAGTGTGGTGGGTGGTGCGTGTGTGGTGGGTGGTGCGTGTGTGGTGGGTGGTGTGAGTGTGGTGGGTGGTGTGAGTGTGGTGGGTGGTGTGAGTGTGGTGGGTGGTGCGTGTGTGGTGGGTGGTGCGTGTGTGGTGGGTGGTGTGAGTGTGGTGGGTGGTGCGTGTGTGGTGGGTGGTGCGTGTGTGGTGGGTGGTGTGAGTGTGGTGGGTGGTACGTGTGTGGTGGGTGGTGCGTGTGGGGGGTGTGGTGCGTGTGTGGTGGGTGGTGTGAGTGTGGTGGGTGGTGCGTGTGTGGTGGGTGGTGCGTGTGTGGTGGGTGGTACGTGTGGGGGGTGTGGTGCGTGTGTGGTGGGTGGTGTGAGTGTGGTGGGTGGTGCGTGTGTGGTGGGTGGTGCGTGTGTGGTGGGTGGTGCGTGTGTGGTGGGTGGTGTGAGTGTGGTGGGTGGTGCGTGTGGGGGGTGTGGTGCGTGTGTGGTGGGTGGTGTGAGTGTGGTGGGTGGTGCGTGTGTGGTGGGTGGTGCGTGTGTGGTGGGTGGTGCGTGTGTGGTGGGTGGTACGTGTGGGGGGTGTGGTGCGTGTGTGGTGGGTGGTGTGAGTGTGGTGGGTGGTGCGTGTGTGGTGGGTGGTGCGTGTGTGGTGGGTGGTGCGTGTGTGGTGGGTGGTGTGAGTGTGGTGGGTGGTACGTGTGGGGGGTGTGGTGCGTGTGTGGTGGGTGGTGTGAGTGTGGTGGGTGGTGCGTGTGTGGTGGGTGGTGTGAGTGTGGTGGGTGGTACGTGTGGGGGGTGTGGTGCGTGTGTGGTGGGTGGTGTGAGTGTGGTGGGTGGTGCGTGTGTGGTGGGTGGTGCGTGTGTGGTGGGTGGTGCGTGTGTGGTGGGTGGTGCGTGTGTGGTGGGTGGTACGTGTGGGGGGTGTGGTGCGTGTGTGGTGGGTGGTGTGAGTGTGGTGGGTGGTGCGTGTGTGGTGGGTGGTGCGTGTGTGGTGGGTGGTGCGTGTGTGGTGTGTGGTGCGTGTGTGGTGGGTGGTGCGTGTGTAGTGTGTGGTGCGTGTGTGGTGGGTGGTGCGTGTGTGGTGGGTGGCGCGTGTGGTGGGTGGTGTGAGTGTGGTGGGTGGTGCGTGTGTGGTGGGTGGCGCGTGTGGTGGGTGGTGTGAGTGTGGTGGGTGGTGCGTGTGTGGTGGGTGGTGCGTGTGTGGTGGGTGGTACGTGTGGGGGGTGTGGTGCGTGTGTGGTGGGTGGTGTGAGTGTGGTGGGTGGTGCGTGTGTGGTGGGTGGTGCGTGTGTGGTGGGTGGTGCGTGTGTGGTGTGTGGTGCGTGTGTGGTGTGTGGTGCGTGTGTAGTGTGTGGTGCGTGTGTGGTGGGTGGTGCGTGTGTGGTGGGTGGCGCGTGTGGTGGGTGGTGTGAGTGTGGTGGGTGGTGCGTGTGTGGTGGGTGGTGCGTGAGTGGTGGGTGCTAACCTCCGATTAGCACGTCCGGCTACGTACGCTTTGCGAAAGAAGTCAACGTACGGTACGGTACCACGTTACGTATCGATGTAGCCACCGCCGCCACCGCCGCAGCGGATAGATCGTGGCCACCGACGACGTGGCAGTTTTGTTGCCAGATAGAAGGGTAAAAAAACAATTATCATATTTTTTACTGGCAAATGAGGTTCCAATGGTGTAAATGCTTACCCCGAGCTCTCATACTCTGATGGTGCATTGTCTTTGAGTTGTGCGCCTTTTGGCGTCATCTGGTCCAACACCATGTGAGACTAGGCTCTAAGGAAAGCTGTCTCGGGTGTGGACCAATCAACTTCAAGCACAGTGCATACATTATCAGAGTTATGTTTTTTGTTTGCATTATGGCTACAGATATTGTGGTCAATGCAAACATGACTCCTTGTGAAAAAGGTGTCAGTTTTGTTGCCAGATAGGAGGGTAAAAAAACAAATATCGACGACGTGGCTACCTGTTCGTAGATCTCGATGGCCTTGAGGTACTGCTCCAGCTGCGCCGCGTATGCCGCTACCTTCAGCAGACACTTGTTGGCCGTGCTGTGGGGGGCACAGGAGGCAGAGGAGAGGTCACGGGGGGGGGGGGGGCCTTGCAGTTGCCCCTCGCTAACGGCATGCGGTCAGTCGCGCCAGCCAGGCAGAGGGGGACGGAGATATGATTGGGGTGCCACGGTGGCGAGATGTTAACTGCCTCGCCTGGTATACAGGAGGTTGTGGGTTCGATCCTGACCCTGACGCCTGTTGCATATTTGGAGTTTGCGATGTCTCTCTCATCATCATCACAATGGCTAGGAGATGTTAACTACCTCGCCTGGTATACAGGAAGACGTTGGTTCGATCCCGACCCTGACGCCTGTTGCATATTTGGAGTTTGCGATGTCTCTCTCATCATCATCACAATGGCTATGAGATGTTAACTACCTCGCCTGGTGTACAGGAGGTCGTTGGTTCAATTCCCGATCCTGACACTTTCTGTATATTTGGGGTTTCCGTGTCTCTCTCTCTCTTCCCGTGGTCGCGTGGATTTTTCTCCGGGTCCTCCGGTTTTTCCCTGCACATTTAGAATCAACGTCACGCGTTTAGAGTATTTGGCTGCTATAAATGTCCATGTGATGATAAGTCACTTCGTTGAGCCGTCATTTGTGGCCAGGTCGCTTCTGAAAAAGAGCTACACAGCTTAGTAGGCCTTAACTGGTAAAATAGAAAATAGGTAAGAGTAAAACCGATTAGAGCCAGGTCTTTGCGATTGGTGGTTCGTCAAGATGGCAATCAGTGTTGATGGTGATTTGACCACAAGGCACTTTGTGACACGCTGGTCAGTCAGCGAGCAGGTAGGATGAGAGGGTGGTGTTGGTGATGATGATGAGAGGGTGATGGTGGTGATGATGAGAGGGTGGTGGTGACGAGAGGGTGGTGGTGATGATGAGAGGGTGGTGGTGATGAGAGGGTGGTGGTGATGAGAGGGTGGTGGTGATGATGAGAGGGTGGTGATGATGAGAGGGTGGTTGTGATGATGATGATGAGAGGATGGTGGTAATGAAAGGGTGGTGGTGGTGATGATGATGAGAGGATAGTGGTGATGAAAGAGTGGTGGTGGTGATGATGATGATAGGGTGGTGGTGATAATAACGAGAGGGTGGTGGTAATGAAAGGGTGGTGGTGGTGATGATGATGATAGGGTCGTGGTGATAATGAGGGGGGTGTTGGTGATGATGAGCGAGAAAGAGAAGAGATAAACGCAGAGCGAACAGGGGCAATATGCATGGAGGAGCAGCGTCTGTTTTCACAGTGAGCGGGGGGGAGGGGGGGAGATTCAGTGTGGGTGTGGCAACACATGGGTCACGTGATTTACGGGAGGTATCAGCCGCTTCCGACAGAGTCACCTGTTTGCCTCCTCCCCTCTGTAGAAGTCCGCCGCTTGCTCGTAATGGGCCATCGACTGCGTGGAGAGGGAAACGCAGCCATCATTGACGTCTCAATTTACCGCCGCAGCCGTTCATTTCATGCTACATATACGGCAGCGTTCTTCACCGATTTTCAGGGGAGGGGGGGGGGGGAAGGTGGACACTTTAACCGATAAGACATCGTCATTCTATATTTGAAGCTTCCGTGACTGCAAGGATTCATACTCTTAGGTTTTTTTCGGTCAAGTCACGTAGGCAAAAATAAATCATAAATATAAAATACTATAAATAATAATAGAAATTAAATTATAAATCACTATAATAATTTTATTTCTATTATTATTTCTATTCTTTTATTTTTACATCATTAGACCTCCTTTGCCAGTAGATGCTCAACCCGAGCCCTCATTACTTTGATAGTGCCGCATTGTCTTTGAGCTGTGCACCTTTTGACGTCCTCTGGTCGAGCACCAATTGGGTCGAGGCTCAAAAGAAAGCCGTCTCTGGTGTGGACCAATCAGTTTCAAGGACAATGGATATATTATCATAGTGTGTTTTTTGTTTGCATTTTGACTGCAAGTATTGTGGTTAATGCAGACGTGAATCCTTGTAAAAAGGTTTCAGTTTTGTTGCCAGAAAAAAGGGGAAAAACCCCTATTATTACATCGCCAAGACTGTTTTACGAGGCGCCGGTGTAAACGCCGACACGTCCGTTTAGAAAACATCGGCAGACACAATCAATGGATCTGATCTCCCCCTTCCCTCCTGAAACTCGAGCCTCCGACATTTGAAATGTATAGCTGGCTCCGTGTTTACACAGCTTAAGTTTAAAGGTCACACCGTGTTAAGTTGAGAGTGAAATTACATCTTCTTGGTTCTTTCGGTAAAGTCACGTAGAATGGAAATAATAAAATAATAAAAATAAAACGATAGCTCAATTAAGTGGCTTATCATCATCATCATCATCACGTGGACATTTAAAGCAGCAGCCAAACACTCTAAACACGCGAAGTTGATTCTACATGTGGAGAGGAAAACCGGAGGAGCCGGGGAAAAGTCCACGTGACTACGAGGAGAGAGAGAGACACGCAAACTCCAAATATACAGCAGGCGTCAGGGTCAGGATCCAACCCACAAACTCCTGTACACCAGGCGAGGAAGTTAACATCTCGCTACCGTGGTAAGCCCCTCCCCACCCAGCCCCTCCCCACCCAGCCCCTCCCCACCCTCCCATCCCCACCAAGCCCCTCCCTCCCCACCCAGCCCCTCCCTACACGATGGACGGACTGACACAATAATCCCCTGTGGGCTGGTGGAACCAGTGGGTTCCTACCAGTATAATGTAATTATTTATGTAAGTCCACTTTATCAAGATTAGGCAAGGCAGCAAAAACTACGACAAAACTGTTCCCAGACCACACGAAGATCACACAGGTGATGCTCAACGTTACAAATCACATCTGAACATGTGACTAATCTTCAGCTTCAGATGGACTTGGTCGCGCTTAGAGGGGGCGACTCACTCGCACGCCATGCTTACCTTCTCAACGTCCACCAACTCGCTCTCGTGAATTTCTGCAATGGTCATGTGGTGCTTGGCGGCGATTGTGAATCGACCCTGGACACACAAACAAAGACAAAGATCCCACGTGTAGCTTTAACAGACTGTTGGGGCAAGTGCTGTTAGCGAGTCGCACCTGTGAAGGCCGGCACGGCACACGAGGGGGTGGGTGGCCAGCACCACGCCCGGCCGCCTTTGTCTCCCCTAGTGGCGATGTTTACACACTGCACCAGCTACTCATTTGAGGCTGAGTCGACCTAATCGTCACCGGTGTTGGTCGTGAGTGGGAATCAAACCCAGATCGCCAGGTTCATAGCACAGTGGGCTAACCGCTGCACTACCGCTCCCCATACACACACACCACCACCACCATCATTAATGATGTAAAAAAAGAAGAATAGGGTTTTACCCTTTCTGGCAATAAAACAGGAGTTGTGTTAAGATGTTCAAACACCAAAATAGATTAAAACCTTTTGCAAGGCATTAAGTCTGCATCAACCACACATACTTGTGGCAAACAAACACGTGGCCATGATAATAATATTGTTACGTTCTAGACTTGAAGCTTTCGTGACTGCAAGAATTCATATTCTTAGGTTTTTTCGGTAAAGTCACGTAGGTAAAAAATTAATAAAAGTAAAATAAAAATAAAATAAAAATCACGACGTTTCGGAGGCAACACAAGCTTCCGTCTTCAGGTGGAACCGTCACAGCACGATAGCTGTATCATCATCAAGTATCATCATCCCCATCATAACCTCGCTCACTTCAAGACACGCATCGACTCTTTATCTATGACACCTTTGATAGTGCTGTTGGTTGCTGACCGCCTGGTGCCGAGTCTTTGGGCCTAACTGTGCTCAGCAACTTTGATAAAAACAAAACAAAAAACTAAAGCCCATCGAGATAACGGAGGCGACGTGAAATCCGCCATTCGTTTAAGGAAAATATGTCAATTTATATCTCTCTAATTTTGAGTGAATAGTGATTGTTAAATATGGACTTCGCGATACAACTTATTTCAGGGCGCCACGGTGTCAAGATGTCAACTACCTCGCCTGGTATACAGGAGGCCGTGGGTTCGATCCCGACCCTTTTTCAGAAACGACCTAGCCACAAATGAGAGCTCAACGAAGTGGCTTACCATGTGGAAATATTTCTCAGCCAAATACTTCCAAATGCGTGTTTCTAAATGTGGAGGGGAAATCGGGAGGACCCGGAGGAAAATCCACGCGACCACTGGGATAACACGCAAACTCCAAATATACAGCCTTCAGAGTCGGGATCGAACCGACGACCTCCTGTATACCAGGCGAGGTAGTTAATATATCGCCAGCGCGATGCGCCCCAGGATCTGTTGAAGGAAGTCTGACACTGCCGACGAGACACTGCGTGTTGAAACCCGTCCAGAGTGTGCTTGCATCTGAATCAATGCTGCCGAAATGATACACTCCCAGAAGGCCGTGCAGCTAATGGGCTGTGTAAGACATTATTTAATTTCACGTGTGGAGACGGGTGTGTGAGGGGAGAGTCACACCGTCCACTTATTTATTTTGCTACATTCTAACGCCAGGAAGACGGATGCAATGCTGCACTCCCAGAAGGCAGTGCGCGCAGCTGATGGGCTGTGTAAGACATTATTTAATTTCACGTGTGGAGACGGGTGTGTGAGGGGAGAGACATTACGTCCACTTATTTATTTTGCTACATTCTAACGACGTTCTAAGCAGGGCTAGAACGCCAGGAAGACGGATGCAATGCTGCACTCCCAGAAGGCGGTGCGCGCAGCTGATGGGCTGTGTAAGACGTCATTGAAGAAAAAAAATTTACGTGTAGAGAAAGATGTGTGACAAGGGAGGGAGGGAGACGGCCATGTAGGCACGTACCATGTCGGTGAAGATCTCAATGGCCCGGGTGAGGCAGTTGATCGCCTCTGAACAGTCAGCAAAAGGAGAAAATCATGGATTGGAATCACACACAAAGACAAAGATCCCCCCCCCCACCCCCCGTGTAGCCTTAACAGACTGCAGTAATAGGTTTTACCCTTTCAACTGGTACAAAAACTGACACCTTTATACAAAGGCATCATGTTTGCAATAACCACAACACAAGCAGTCAAAATGCAAACAAAAATAAACAACTCTGATGATGATAATGTATGCACTGTCCTTGAAGTTGATTGGTCCACACCCGAGACAACTTTCCTTAGAGCCTAGTCTCTATTGGTGTTGGACCAGATGACGCGTACCGTATGGATCGCTACGTGATGCTGTGTGCGTGCGTACCGTGTGGATCGCGCCGTGGTGTTGTGTGTGTGCGTGCGTACCGTGTGGATCGCGCCGTGATGCTGTGTGCGTGTGTACCGTATGGATCGCTACGTGATGCTGTGTGCGTGCGTACCGTGTGGATCGCGCCGTGGTGCTGTGTGTGTGCGTGCATACCGTGTGGATCGCTACGTGATGCTGTGTGCGTGCGTACCGTATGGATCGCTACGTGGTGCTGTGTGCGTGCGTACCGTATGGATCGCTATGTGGTGCTGTGCGTGCGTACCGTGTGGATCGCACCGTGGTGCTGTGTGCGTGCGTACCGTGTGGATCGGCCTTCTTGTAGGCATTGCCCGCATCCACGTAGCTCACAGCCGCGTCGTGTTTGTTCTGCATCTGTAGGTGCAGGCGTGCGGCGTGGCAGAACGCATCGCCAGCCCCTAGACGCAACAAAGGCACAGGTCCCCCGAATAGCCTTCATAAACTGTTGGGGGCAAGTGCTGTTAGCAGGGCAGCGCCTATGAAGGCCGACACGGCGCACGAGGGGGTGGGTGGCCAGCACCATGCCGCCTTCGTCTCCCCGGTGGCGATGTTTACACACCGCACCTGGCACTCAAATTTAAGGCCTAGTCGACCAAGCACATATGAACATACATGTGTGTAAAGCCTTACATGTTTACATGTATACAAATACATATCCTTACATACATACATACAGCGACATTTATACACAATCACACATTTAAAGGCTTGCTGGAAGGTCACGGGACAAACCCAAGTGCCATGGGTTGACCAAGATGACTGCCAGATGCGCCACCTGTGCTCCCTCCTGTGTCTCACTGCTGTGTTTTAGGCGCCCGGCGCTCTGCTCGTTGTTGTGAGCGTCACTCCTCTGCCCTCCGTTGTCGCTGGAGGGCGACTGCCTCCAACTGCCCAGTAGCGTCCTTCACGAGCCTCCTCCACAGAGGCCGATCTCGACACTGCTGGTAACAGTCATCTGTACGTCCAATGAGCTCCAGCTCCACAACCTCCCATATCACATCAGCGAATCTCCTCTATCCCTTGCCATGCCCGTGTAGCCCCCTCTAATCCGGCCAAACAGAAGCCGCTCGGGCGTACGTTGGCCTGGGAATGCAGGCCATGGGCCCCGGCCAACGCAGCCTCGCCTGCCAGAGGACCTCGCGTTGACCTGCAAGTGCAGCTTTCGAATGTCGATGGGGCATCGTACTGCTACGGGGCAGCCCCGTTGTGCGAATGCGGGGAGCCAGGAGACCACGGCGCACATCGTCTGTGGCCGTGAAGTCTGTCACGGCGTGCCAGGCTGACTGGTTGCCCTGCAGGTGGCGGAGGAGGAGGCTGTAGCATATTCTTAGGTTTTTTCGGTAAAGTCACGTAGGTAAAAAAAATTAAATTAATAAAAGTAAAATAAAAATAAAATAAAAATCACGTTTCGGAGGCAACACAAGCCTCCGTCTTCAGGTGGAACCGTCACAGCACGCCTCTGTGGCTACGTGGGCTGCCATTCACTCACAATATAACATCGACGAAACACAAGTTATTTATTTAATTATAAAAAACATTGTGTATCTGGTGCTCTAACTGTATGACAGTCACGTGTAAAAGCATTCGCGAAATAAATAAATAAAAAGTTGACCGTCTAAGCCTTACTCACCGCTCCAGTTTTTAGCCATCTTGAACGAGTTGGCGGCACGCGTGTAAATCTCGCACGCTTCCGCGAGTCTTGCCGGTCCCCTGCCAGACACACACGCACGGGAAACGCTCCGCTCAACGCTCCGCTCAACGCTCCGCTCAACGCTCCGCTCAACGCTCCGCTCAACGCTCCGCTCAACGCTCCGCTCAACGCTCCGCTCAACGCTCCGCTCAACGCTCCGCTCAACGCTCCGCTCAACGCTCCGCTCAACGCTCATTTTTATTTTAAGTGGCTTATCAACGTGGAATGTATCGCAACCAAATACTCTAAGCAAATGTTTGTAAACGTGGAGGGAAAAACCAGATGACCCGGACAAAAATCCACACGACCACGGGGAGAACATGGAAACTCCAAACATACAGCAGGCGTCAGGGTCGGGATCGAACCCATGACCTCCTGTGCACCAGGCGAGGTAGTTAACATCTGACCACCTTTATGAGAGAGAGAGAGACACGCAAACTCCAAATATACAGCAGGCGTCAGGGTCGGGATCGAACCCACGACCTCGTGTGCACCAGGCGAGGTAGTTAACATCTGACCACCTTTATGAGAGAGAGAGACACACACACTCCAAATATACAGCAGGCGTCAGGGTCGGGATCGAACCCACGACCTCGTGTGCACCAGGCGAGGTAGTTAACATCTGACCACCTTTATGAGAGAGAGAGACACGCAAACTCCAAATATACAGCAGGCGTCAGGGTCGAGATCGAACCCACGACCTTCCTGTGCACGATGCGAGGTCATTAACATCTCGTCACTCCACTCAACACTCCAATAAACTCCCCACGTGATCTGCTGCATTGCTGTTCTTATCCACATCAAAGCTTACCTCTTGAAAGCCGGCTTCATCGTCTCAGTGAGCTCATCATCATCATCAGCCACGGACCATTCACTGCTGGATTAAGGCCTCCCACCCCCCCAGGACCAGTTCAGATATCACTCACCACCGATGTTATCCGTGGGCCAGGAATCGAACTCAGGATTTCGCTTTCGCGAGGTGCTCTCACTACTGCACACAGCTGCTGCTCCTCCCCAATGACTCATACGCTGTACATAACCCCATGACCGTCGTCTGCAAGATTATAAGATAAACCCCCAACTTTTGCTTTAAAATAGTAAAGGAAGAGTGATTTCTTGCACACATGGGTATTGCAGCATTGATTTCCCGTCTTCTGTGTACGGCACTGCAGAGCCAGCCGTGGAAATTCCAAATTCATACGACGGTGGGCGAGTCTAACCACGTGGCATGCACGCACCGTTGACTTCTCCACAATGCGGTGCTCAATTTGAGTCAACCTGCAACCTAGGATTTGAACTCCCAATTTCCGATTGCTGTGACCCACTCACTCTTCCCGTTGAGCGATTTTTAAAATATGGGGGGAGGAAATGCGTGACTTATCAGTCAGAGACTGTGTTTATCCTGGAGGAAATCCGATGAGCTATCAAGCTCTTTCACACCGATGTCCAGTCGGGGCGGGTCATTAAGTTACAACAACAAACAATACGATAGGAGTGCAAAGCATAGAAAAGGAATACTCTTCGGTTCTTTCGGTAAGGCACGTCGGTAGAAATAAAACAAAATAAATCAAAATAAATGTGATTTATTCCCGTTTCCCCTGCGAGCGATGTGATTTATTTTGTTTTATTTCTACCCATGTGACTTTACCGAAAGAACCAAAGACTATGGATTCCTGCAGTCACGAAAGCTTCAAATCAAGGTTATAGAAAAGATAAATTACGTTTAAATATATATATAAATAAAGCTAAACTATTTTTTATCTTACCATGTAAAGCCGACTAAGCTATAAGCTTCTTTTTCAGAAGCGACCTGGCCACAAATGATAGCTCAACGAAGCGCATCATCATCATCATCACCACGTGAAAATATATCGCAGCGGCCAAATACTCCAAATAATCTATTCCGGAGAATACGGCAAATGTCACAATGAACCCGTGCAAATCTGCGGTGTGCGTGCGTGTGGGGGGGGAGTAGAGGTTGCATCACGTAGGCGAGCGACATAATTATAGCACGAGATCCCGTTTCCCCTGCGAGCGATGTCCTACCCATTATTAAACCCGAGAAGCTGCGGCCCCTACCACCCCCGCAGAGATTCACGTGAAGAGCGGTGGGATTTGAGATGGCACTGGTTTGAAAAAAAAAAGAACACAACGAACCGGGTAGAACGGAAACGGCTGCACCACCGGGTGCACGGCGGGGCAACGGCGTAACTATCGAGGGTGCAGGCGGTGCAACTGCACCGTGGAACCAGGGGCTGGAAGGGGCCCAGGTGTTGGGCTACGAAGAGGGGAGACTCAAATGCTTAACTTGAAACCCAAAGACTAACATATCGCCTCTAGATTTGCACAGAAGCTATAGACTAAGGCAAGGACCCAGTGGCGTAGCTATCGAGGGTGCAGGCGGTGCAACTGCCCCGTGGAACCAGGGGCTGGAAGGGGCCCAGGTGTTGGGCTACCAAGAGGGGAGACTCAAATGCTTAACATGAAAGCCACAGACTAACATAGCGCCTCTAGATTTGCACAGAAGCTATAGACTAAGGCGAAGACCCAGCGGCGTAGCTATCGAGGGTGCAGGCGGTGCAACTGCACCAGAGTCCGTAGACTCAAGGGGCTCAGGCGCCGGGCTACGTAGAGATGGGAAAAATTTGAGGTTGGATCCCAATTTATTCCTGGCACCAGGGCCCACAGTGACCCATAGACTCACGTATGGATCGAACGGATTCTTCAATGACGTTTTTTTTTAAAGGAAAAGTATATAACAGGGGACGTTGTGGGCAATAGTGCTTCTTCACGTAACACACATCGATTCACCATCAACACGGCGCAACCACACAATGCCGTGCACTGACA